>NW_025113140.1:2920779-3522312 GCF_010416935.1 Polistes fuscatus
AATATAAATAAAAAAACTTTTATATATTATATATATATGTAATGTTTGCATGTTATGCAGTAACTTACTAATAAATAATATAAATAAACAAAATTAATTTATATATTTTGTAATTTACAAGACATGAATATTACTCGAATGGTGAAATTTCACATTCATCGGAACATTAAAAATATTCGTACATCGTTAATAATTAATATAAATGTAATCGTTAATATTTCATGAAGATTACTTTTTTGGCGAATATAACTGCACATCTTTTTCACATACTTACTGTTCGAATTTTATCCCCCCCCCCATTACATATATACATAAAAGACGAGAGAAAGAGAGATAGATAGATAGAAAGAAAGAAAAGAAAAAAATGTCCGACTAATTCGAACTAATTTTGTGCGCTTGCAATTTTAATCGGTAAGGGACTAATGTAAGAGAAAAAAAGAAATAAAAAAAAAGAGAAGAGAGAGAAAGAAATAGAAAAGAGGGTGAGAGGAAAGAGAAAGAGGAGGAGGGGAGGAGGGGGAGGATGATGGTGAGAGAGAAGGGCAGTCCCATCGAACGAGTTCAGAGCGTATCGATGCATGCTTCAACGAGGTCGTGGAAAGAGGGTGGATTTTCCCCGTATGGCTTGAAATCGCGCAAGAGTACTAGAAAATGAGAGAGATAGAGAGAGAAAGAGAGGGGAGAGAAAACGTCAGAAGCACAAAATGAGAAGATATCCTTGAAGATCCTCGAACGAGAGGGACGAACATCATCCTCCGAGTTTCGCTAATTAGTTTTTAATCCAAATAGCTGCTTTATATAAAATATCCGTTTTTTTTTCAACCCCTTCTTTCCTCCTTGCTCCCCCACCTTGCTTTCATTCTACCCTTTCTTTCAATACTACTTTTTTCCCCTCTTTTTATCAACCTTAATTTCTACATCGTCGTGGAAGAATATTTGTAAAAAATTTGATTTCATCGTAATATAGAAATTAATGTAAGTACATTTTGAATTGAAGTACATTTCAATTTTTATATAAATGGATACAAAAAAAAAGAAATAGTTATTATGGTGTATTTGTAAATTATTAATCTGCTGCACGCATTTGGCAATCGAGATTATCTATTCTTTTTTTTCTTTTTTTAAAATAAATATTGCGAAGAAAAAATGATATAATAAAATTATGTAGTATTATAATTGAAATAAGAGATCATTAAATGTTCTTTGTATTTCGTGATACGTACAATGAAACGTAAAAATGTTTCATTGCGAGACATATTTTGATTGGTATCTAAAAATTTATTATAATTGTTATGGAAAGATATCGATTGATTTTCAAATGACTGTAAACACCAAAAATATGAAAATAAAAAGATAAAACAAGCGAGCCATTATGATTTTCACAACGATCAAACTATTTTGAAACCAATCGAAGTATATTTTGTACATTTTACATATCATTAAAAACAAAACAAAAATATTTAAGTGGCCTCTTTCCGCTGACGGGGAGGGAGGGGGAAACACCGTGTATATTATCATATTATTTATTATCGAACAGTTATAAAAATGTATTTTCATTGTGTGAAAGTTACTCGTTTTAAATTAAATTATTAAAAGAAATTTCTTTTTTTCAATCTAAACACAGATACAAATTAATTATTTTAATGATACAATTAAATAATAACCTTTGCTCAAAATTGATTTCAATTAAACGTTTGTAACTTTTGACAACGATTTAATTAATTTACGCGATATTTTATTTATATTAGAATCCGAAAACATTAATAATAATTAACTTATCTAAATATGAAAACAATTGAATTAACGAAACGATACAAGAGTTTGAAATAAGTTATACCGAAGATATAATCGTTACAAATGCGATGAAAAACGAGTAAAGTACTTCGAAATGGGTAGATGAGAATAAAGATAGATGAACAAATTTAATTTTCGTCGAAAAGTTCGAAGGTTAGGAAGACGAAGACGAAGAAGACGATAGAAAAATCATGCAAAGTAAACGTTTGCGTTAGTTATTGAAAACTTTACGACGCCAGAGCTTAGTTTTCTTTGTTGAAAAATGATTGGTCGCATTCGTATCGACGAATATATCGAATATTCCGACGAAATTTGTTGATTGTTAATCAACAAAAAGAAAAAAAAGCTCCCCTATTTTCTTTCTTGTTTTTTTTTACTTCGAAAGTACTACTTTGCAAACCACCAATACACAAAATATTGTTAGCCAATGACTAGGTGGGGGTGGGTGGGTGGTAGTGGGGGTTAGTAATAGAACGTGTACAACCATTTGTTCGACGAAACAAATTAGATTTCTTCGTTAACGAGCGAGAAATCTTTTCTTCCTTTTTTCTTTCTCTCTTTCTTTCTTTCTTTCTTTTGCTGCTGGCTTTTTTTACCCTTATTTTATTTCTTTTTTTTTTTTTTCGTTCTTTTCATTCCACCACCACTCCTTTCGCTCCTTTTTCTTCTTTTTTATCCCAGACTAGTACTACTACTACTACACTACAACGAGTGAAACGATAGTCTAACAGCTAGGTAAAGGCCGCTTTGCGAACACGAAAGAAAAGCTCGCTTCATTACGGCGAACGTGAATGAAAAAAAAAAAAGAAAAATAGTAAAGAGAAAAAGAGATATAAAAAAGGGGGTACAAGAGAGAGAAAGAAAGAAAGAAAGAGAGAAAGAGAAAAAAAAAGGGAATACAACGAAACGAACTACTCATGAGCGTTATCGATTTAATCAATTATTTTCAAATACTTACACACGGATAGACGATTGATAAATGGTATGTGTAGTAGACGTGAACACATATACGTCATTTAATATTTTACTTTTACAAATATATAGAATTATTTGTGATTATTAATTTAACACAAAGAACAAAAATTTTGCGAGATATAAATTATACTTCAAAGTAAATTATAATTAAATAAATTATAATATTTTTCGTGATACACAAATATTTTCATGTAAAAACAATTGAAAAATATATATAATATATATATTTTAATGATTAATAATTTATATAATATAATATTTATATAATATAAATATAATTAATAATTTATAATATATATATATATATATATTATATATATAAAAAATTATTAGATATATATATATATAACGTATAATAAAATTCTTCTTATGTTTTTTTTTCTTTTCTTTCAAAAATATTTAATTATTTCTCCTTATGACTTAAAAATGTGTGTGTTTCATCTAATAACTGAATTAATAATACTTTTTTAACGGTAAAGTATATTTTTCTTTTTTCTTTTTTTTTTTAATTAGATACACTCGATGATAATACGTAGTTGAAATATTTCGTCGAGAATTTGTTATTCGATAAAAAACAAATCTTGAATACGATTAATAATCCGATATGTGATAAAGTATGCCAATAACGTCAATTAGGCAAGTTTAATGAATAATCGGATTAGCAAAAATACGTATTGTATCGTGCCGTTGTAATCGTCAATGAGAAAGAGATAGAAAAGTGGGAATTAACTGAAGAGAGAATTCGAACAATTCGAAAAGTCGAATCAATTTAATAACTAGCATATCATACGTTTAATTGTTACTCAAAGCTCCATGATTTCTCTTTCCTTCATTCTCTCTCTTTCTCTCTTTCGAAATCAATATTCATGTTAATCGGTTGTCCGAACGATGATTTTCCGAATTTTGTCAGTATAATTAACGTTTATTAATTTTCGTTAATATAATTCTGATTAAAGCCCGTGGTTGTATTACTTAATTATCTCTTTTGTACATTTACCAATGTAACGTTTCGTTAGAAATATTATTTCATAAATTGCATCTAGAGTAACATTCTATGCTAATGTATCATTTTTACAAATCTAATACACATTTATCTTTCTTATATATATATATATACATAATTTATTTATATATAATATATAATAATATATAATAATATATGTATAATTTATATTATATATATAATGTAAATTACTAATGTAAAAAAAAGAAAATAAAAGACATTATATATATACACATAATTATATTATATATATAATATAATATAATATATAATAATATATAATAATATATGTATAATTTATATTATATATATAATATAAATTACTAATGTAAAAAAGAAAATGAAAGACATTATTACCAACACCGCATACGAAACGAATAAAATAAAATTGTATTTCAGAGAAATAATAATAATAATAATAATAATAAAAATAATAATAATAATAATATTCTTTTTATTTCGTAAAAATGAAAGAAAAAGTAATGAATATTCTTTTCAAAGTTTCTTATTCTTTTTTTTTTTTAAATACACGTATAAAGGAAAAAATAATACTAACGAAAAATACGTAATTATAATAACTATTAACGAAAATCTTACAAATTAAATAAATCAAATAAAATTGTGTGTGTGTTTTCGTTATAATTTAATTGAGAAGAAAAAAAAATATAGAAAAAGAATACATCGATACAGATTGTATCGTTATCGATCGCGGTTCGGTTGGAAACCACGTAACAAAGTTTGTTATCGTCGTTCTCATTGGTTCGAACGAATGAGACCACTAGCCCTGCCGATTTTCATGAATGACGTTCGCCATTTGCTTTGGGAAAAAGAGAAAAGTAGAAATAGACAAAGATAGAGAGATAGAGAGAGAGAAAAGAAAAATAAAAAGATAGAGAAAAAGGAACGATTTTCCTTGCGTTCGGTGCATTTTCCAAGCTTACGGTTTTACGATGACTCATCTAACATACGAAATTATACTGCTTCGTCCCCCCATTGTCCGAGAAATCTACTCACTCCTTTTCTCTCTACATCATTGAGTTCTTACGTTCGTAGAACCGTACACACATACACACAGATATACACGTGTGTGTGCACATAAAATCGAAGAATACTAGGATCTGCTTTTTCTTGGTCATACTATTCGTTCGCATTGAATCTTTACCAAAAAACAAAATGGTATTATGTTAAAATTTGTACATAAAATCGAAATGAAAATAGTATATATAAAGAAGACAGGTAAAATGAAAAAAAAAGTGCAATTTCAATGATTATTCGATGATTAATGATGATTAAGTTAAATATAAAAATAAATATATAAATAAATATATAAATTAAATATATAAATAAATATATATATATAAATAATTAACTAAAAATATAAATTAAATATATAAATTAAATATATAAATAAATACTAAAATTCAGAAAGAAATATTGATCAAATGATAAAAGAAAATGAGAGAGAAAAAAAAAGATAAAGAGAAAGAGAAGAAAATTAAATATGAAATTCGTTAAATAATTGGACGTGAAATGATTTAGTTAATAATTAAATGCGATGTCGGGATAGTAAAGTTTAAAAGATGTTTGATAAAAATTCAAATTCGTCAAATTATTCGACGTAAAATGATTAAATAAATTATTAATCGAGAGAAGAAATAGTATATATATATTCACAAAAATAAATCTGTAGAAAATAGAGGAGAGAAAGAAAGATAAAGAGTGGAAAATATAAAAATGGAATTCATTCAAATATTAAATGAAAAATGATTTAGTTAATAATTAATCAAACACGAGGAACAAATGAAAAAAAGAAAGAAATAGAAAAAAAATATCCTATAACAACCAGGATGATAGAAAGAAATAGAGGGATGAATATGTGGAAAAATGATAAAAGAACAATTAAAATTAAAATTCGTATAATTATTCAAAATGAAAAATGTGTAATTAATTTAAATAATTAAATACGAAAAAGATGAAAGATAAGAATGAATATTGAATTTGAACAACGATACAAAACTGAAATAATCTAACGCGAATAATGCGAAAAGCATTGAAAGCATGATATACGAATAAAAAGAAGAAGAAAAAGACAAAAATTTGTATAAATATTCATTCAAAGAATATAAAACGCGATTAAGTTAATAATTAAATATACGAGAAATGCGATAAAAATGAACATTGAATAAAAACGCGCGATACGAAAGACTACAGTAATATAACACGAATGATGACGCAGAGAGATTGGAGGGTAGAAAAATTAGGATTAATGTAGTGTATCAAAGCAATAAAAAAAAAAAAAAAATAACCTGCCAAATGTACGCGTTGACGCTGTACCGAGAAAATTAACGAGTATCGATAACTCGTACGAAAGGGTTATCTCAATGCAGATATAACTGACAAATGGAGGAACAAAATATATAGTCGATCAAAGATTTATAATCCTATTAAAATGGCGCGCGTAAAATAACGATGGGATTTGGAAATGCATCAAATAAATCGTCCGTTTAAATTCGTTCCTTTTGAAAACAACGTTTTCTCTGATTATAATATACGAAAATTATATACGATTATATTACTCATCGTTTTCATGCTCTTTTCAGATATCCTCAGATTAGTTCGAGCAATTACAATTGGAGTTATCTTTGGGTAACTAATAATATTCTCTGGAATCAGATTAAACCGACTAATTTCATCGATTAAAACGTATTTACCGATATCCTACGATATTTAGTAACGTACTAATTAACAGCTTGTCAATATTCATTTATTCGAAATAGTAAAATAAGATCTGCCTGAATGTGGATTAATTATTTTATAAGAAACATTCCTAATAATAATAATAATAATAATAATAATAATAATAATAATAATAATAATAATAATAATAATAATAATAATAAGGACAGTATAAGACTTAGGGGGATCAGAAACGTTTAATCGATCATTGTCTTCTCTTGGGCATTCCCATCGGCCCACATGGGAATACTAATTCGGCGAATTACCGAAATCGCGTTTAGGCGCGCGGCTTCCACGCATATGGGGTTGTTGGTTGCGGTGGTTAATGCGTTTCACAGGGACACCCATGGGATTGGACCGAACCAACCAATGCTTGCATTCGTCAAAATCCAGAACAGGAAATCCATTTTGATGCGAACTTTTGCGGTAAACCTTTATTACCATGTGTGATTTGCGAATGATTTTCGAATGAAAATTGTATACACGTGTTATCCTTATCCTATTTATTCTTTGTTTTCTGTTAATAATTAATCTATCAGTTCAATATTATTCCGATTGGATTTTTTGCATTATGGAAATTATATATTTTATATTTTTCTTTAATTATTTAATATTGATAAATGTATGTTATCATGAAATTATCTACTTTGTTTTATTTGTTTTTCTTATCATTTTCATACTAAATGATATTACGAATGCAAAATGATTCATTAATAATATTAACAAATATATTACGAATCAAAAATTTTGTTCTGTTATTTATTAAATATAAAAATTCAATAAAACTATAATGGTATATATATGCATGTTTGAATTTTAATAATTATAATTCATTCGTTCGAATGAAATAATATATCAAAGTGGTGTTTTTTGATTTTATATCTAAATATTGTATTTTTATATCTATCTTTTGAGGTAAGATTATTAAAAAAAGAAAAAAAAGAGAAAAAAACTTACCAAGAACGGTGCCAGCGTATGAATGAGAAATGTCGAATGGTATAGATCCATGAGTGCCTTCAAATGTAACGTCTTTACTAAAGATATTATCATCGCGAATCAATCGTATCGTCCACAATCTGCAAAAATAAACGAAATCATTTTGTTAAATATAATATACGTATATATATATATATATAAATAAAATTGTTTTAATTAAAAAAAAGAAAAACAAAATGAGAATATGAAAAAATATAACAGTTAAGATTAAGAGAGAAGAAAACTTTGTACGAATCAATCGTTAAAATAATAAAGATAAAAAAATAAAGTATTTTTGTTATCTTACACGATTAGAGTAATAAAATCTTCGTGACAAATTGAATTTATTATTCTCGATTAATAGATTTAATGAATAAGAGTACAAATGAATAAAAGCACAAATGTTTGAGTATCACAATTTATGTATGCATAAATAAACAACATATTTTAAAATACACACACACACACATATGTATATATACAAATGAATAAAAGTACAAATGTTTGAGAATCACAATTTACGTATGTATAAATAAACAACATATTTTAAAATACACACACACATATATGTATATTATATATATATTAAATTATATATCATATTATCAAGTATATGATATATCATAGTCAGTATGATGATATATATCATATTAAATCATATATAAATATATATCATATTAAATTCATATGAATTTTTATAATAAAAATACAAATATTAAAATAAATATATAAATATATATTTTGATGATATATAAAAAATATCTCTGATAAAAAAGAACGATGAACGAAAAATCTCGGACAACGTTTAATATCCTTGTAAAGAAAATGAATGTCCTTAAGAAAGAAAAGAAAAAGAAAAAGATCGTAGAAACGTATTTGCCGTTAAATTACGCGTTGATTTTCCAGCATTTAAACCTACCACGCTCGTTATAAACCGGAAAAAGGAGGAACCAAGAGGCTCGGTTCAGGGACGACAGAAAAGATGGAAGTTAGTGGCAGAAACGAGAAAGTGGTGGTAGAAAATGAGTGGTAGGAAGGGAGGAAAGGAGGTGGGGTAGGGGTAGGGGGTAGGGTGTGTAAGGTTTTACCCTTTCAAATTTTGCCATCGCGAGTTAATTTGCATAAGAGCTGTACGGCCGTTAGAGTCAATTAATAATCGACCTACTCCATGTTCTCTTTCTCTCTCTCTCTCTCTCTTACACACACACATTCTTTTTCTTTCTTTGTAATAACAATAATAATCTCAGTATGCACTCGCGGTATTCCTGCAAAAAGCCGGTAATCCGATAATACGTTGGCTAAGGAAGTCAGCGTGTCGACGAGACAAGAGAGAGAAAGAGAGAAATAGAAATAAAGAGAGAGAGAGGGGGGAGGGTAGATAAGAGCAGAGTATAGGAGGATAAGAAGAAGAAGAAGCAGCTTCATCGTCACTTAACCGTTTTGCCTCCTTCTGCAAGAGATTATGAATTTCGCATGGACGTGAATATAACTCTGAACTTTGCACCATTTCATATACCCCAGGCATTCTCTTTCTCTCTTTCTTTTTCTCTATTTTTCTCTCTCCTTCAAAGGAAGAATATTAACTCGAGTCAACGTACGAGTTCACTTTTTGTAAATCGGATGCGTCTAATAAAGAAACTTCTTTAACTTATTATTCTCACTCTTTTTCTTTTCCTCTCTCTTTCTTTCTCTTTGTCTTTCTATCTCTCTCTCTCTCTTTCTCTCTGTGATATGATACACAAGAAAATATTAGACTTACGAATATAAATTATACCATTACAATTTTAATATTTAACAAACCGAAAAATGTTTAACGTAATTGTAAAAGAAAACAGAACGAAAAAAAAAACGGAAATAATTTCTTTTGTGTATAGAGAACTTTATGCATATCAAATAAGGATCTTATTGTTCGAGTTAAAAAAAGAATAAAAAAATTCGGAGAACTACCCCGTTTCTTTGTCTTTTTTTTTGTTTTTTCTTTTAATTCTTTTTTTTTTACATCTACTTCTTCTAATTGGAACGATTATAATAGGTTAAAAAGTTCCCGATTGATTATGAAAGAAAAATTCTGTTGGAAGATTTTTAAAATCAATTATTTCCTTTTTTCCAAATTTTTTCGTAGGGTAATTTATTTGTTGCCCCCTCCCCCTCTCAAAGTTGTACAACCGTTCCCTTAAAGCTTGTAATATATATTTTAATGCTAATGACAAAATTGTTATAAAAATAAAATAATTAATATTCTAAATTGTTCACATATGAAACATTTTGTTCACAGTGTAGAAAATGGTGCATAAGATCTCCGTATATATTTGTATAATATAATTATTCATAAAGATTTATAGCGAGAAATGTAAAAGTCAAATTTAATTGGCGATCCTTTCACTTTTTCTCCCTTTTTTTTCTTTTTTTTTTTCTTTTATCTTCCACATATACAAGGTGTCCTGTAACCAATGGTACAAGCTAGCAAGGAGGAGAATGTTCTACAAAAATAATCGTACAAATAAAATTCGTTCGCGCGTATTAATGTAGAGATGCATTTAGCATAAGTGCATCCACGATGCATCCGCGAAGAAAAAAATCAAATACTGATAAAAAATTCGAACGTATTGTGTTGCATGGATTTTTTTTTTCTCTTTCTATTTTTACTTTATAAAAGATTAGTAATACATTCCAATTAACAGAATCACTCTGTATATATATCGAGTTCTATCGTTTCTTATTCAATTCATAGATCTCGATAACACATTAACGAGAGTATAATTCGTAATTGTCGCTAATTGACCTCGCCTTTGAAATATCTATCAAACGAGAAAGGAAATAAAATTAAAAGAAGAAGAATAATAAAGGAATAAAGGTAAGGTACGGGGGGAGGGGAGGGGGGGAAATACCTTTCGCGTTGTATCATTTGAAAATCGTATAAAACAATAAGCTTCGTTTGTGGAATTTAATAACGCTTCGTCGATATTGCCGATAATGCAACTATTGAAAAAGTTAAGGAAGAAGAAGAAGAAGAAGAAGAAGAGGAAAAAAAAATAAATGTAAAAAGAGAATAAAGAAGTTTCTTCTTTATATTCGATACTGAAATAAGAATACTCTCGTTTAACTTCGGAAAATCTAATATTCACGAACATATGTATTCATTTATGTACAACCCAATATGATTCTTCCTATCATTTACATAGACAGAATACACGTGTACCTATAATAATAAAATAGTTTTTCTCGAATTGTAGTTTAAGAAAATAAATTTAACGAATTATTATAAAAGAACGTATACAGGTAGATTCTTTGTTTTTTTTTTTAACGAAATAGAACAGAAAAATAATAATCCTCCCCCCTTTCTCCCCTTACCCATCAGAAAAATTGGTTTGAAGTAATCAAGAATTTATGTTATTGCGATCAATTTAAAACTAAACGTAATTGGCAAGTGTTTTAGATTTTTTTTTTTATTAAAAAATCCCCCTTGACATAGAATTTATATTTATATCGGTTCAATTATATCTCCAATCTCATTCAAAATAATTCAAAATAAAATAATAAATAACTTGTCATATATCACACCAAACGAATTAATAACAGAACAAAGTATATAGGTATGTAGATAAGTAATTAGTGAAAAGTGTTACCTAAAAATTGAATTTTCTTTTTAATACAGGAAATATTTATATATTATTTCATTTTCTATAAACTAATCTAACTCTTTCTTTATACACTCGTACATAAATCTGTATTACTTTTTATTGTTATTTCTAAAATTAACAAAATTATTAAATTAAACAAGTATATTCATAAAATAATAATAACAATACTATAACATGATTAACGTGATTTCTTCCACATTTGTGTATAACATTATCTTACAATTAATAAAATATTTCAAAATTTCAACAGTAAATCTATTATTGGTATGTAGATAAGTAATCAGTAAAAAGTGTTACCTAAAAATTGAATTTTCTTTTTAATACAGGAAATATTTATATATTATTTCATTTTCTATAAACTAATCTAACTCTTTCTTTTTATACACTCGTACATAAATCTGTATTACTCTTTATTGTTTTTTCTAAAATTAACAAAATTATTAAATTAAACAAGTATATTCATAAAATAATAATAACAATACTATAACATGATTAACGTGATTTCTTCCACATTTGTGTATAACATTATCTTACAATTAATAAAATATTACAAAATTTCAATAGTAAACTTATTATTTTTAAATAAAAAAAAAAATAATAATAATAATATTAGATAAAAAATAGGAAAAAAGAATGAAACGAGTTTAATCAATATATGAAATATTACGATAAAATCGATGGTGTTTTCGATACTGTAAGAGAATTTTTGAAAAAGCTTTTACAACCACATCTCATCTCGCTTTCTCTCTCTCTCTCTCTCTTTACCAACTCCAATCGAGTTATTCCGTTTATAGAACATTGTCGTGCTTTGCTCGCATTCAACCTGTGCCCACGTATGAGAAAACTGGATTCACATGGTCCGAGGTGTGCCGAGAGTTCGCAACCTATTCAAGAAGTAAGTCCCGACGAGTGCACGGTATGCAATCCCGTACGTTTATGTTAGAATGCGACAAAAGGCATCCATTCGTGACCGACAAGGAAAAAGATAGAAAAAGAAAGAGAAAGAGAGAGAGAAGAAAATCTCCATGAAATTTTATTTAGGAAAAAAAAGAAAAAAAAGGGGGAAAAGAATGACAAACGAAGTAATTTAAAAACTCTTTCTCTACATTTTGTTCCCCATCTCTTCTCTCTCTCTTTCTCTCGTACTCTCATAATTAGTTCTGTCTCTCATTCTTCCTCTTAATGTTAATTCTTGACTTGTCACGAATGAAATTCCTTTACGACGAGATTCGTGATACAAGATGATCCTTGCTTGCTTGCTTGATGATCTACCTAAGTAATTATTTTTAAAACGTGTAATAAAAAAAAGAAAATAAATGTATAGGGTAGAGATGGAAGATACTTTGAAGAGGATCACTTACAAAGACATTGTCATCGGTATAAAGGAGGAATAAGTGAAAAAGGAGAAAAAGAATGAATGAAAGAAAGAGATAAAGATAGAAAGAAAGAAAGAGAGAGAGAAATGGAAAGAGAAATGTAAGAACATTCTACTAAGGTTCCCCTACGACAAGGAACGACGACGACAACGACAAAGAAGACATGTGGAAAGGAAGAGAAAAATACATAGATAGATAGACTAACTGGTAGTAGTGTTGGTGGTGATGGTGGTGGTGGTGGTGGTGGTGATACAGACCGACCTACTCCTGTTTACATTTTATTGCTCACCGTGGATTCAAACGATTTACATAAAGAGAGACGAAGAACGGTTGTAGTTACACCGCGTCGAAAGCTAACGCGTGATAGTGGAAAAATAGAGGAGGATTCTATCTTGCAAGAGGAATAGTGTATCTTCGGGTGAGATATTTTTCTCTGGTCTAGTCAAAATAGGTGAGAATAAAAAGAATGTGGAGTAATATAAAACGAGTTAAGAGGAGGGGGGGTAGTAGTGGTTGTGGTGATGGTAATGGTACGAGTTAGAAGAGGATAAACGATGAAGGGATGAGGGTGGAACTGGAAGTAGAAAATTTGGAAAGTACTATGGGGTGTTACCGTTGAAACCCATCTAACAACGACAGGAACGCAAATAAAACGGGGTATTGTACGGGAAGTTGTGCAAATCAGATCGATCTTGCCACGATCTCCAGGATACCTCAACAACCATGCACAAAATATATATATTCGAATATTTTTGTCTCCTGTCACGTATGGTTTCGCGTTGAGCATTGCAAACAACGTGAAGCAGAACCCAGACGCGAGCTGGGGTGGTGACGTTATCGCTTCCCTGAAATACTAAGCTTCTATTTTCCATGAATATCGTCAAGCGGAAATACGGCTACACGTACCATCGACCTTTTCTTTCTTTTTTTTACCCCCCTCCCCCTTTTGTCTCTCTCGCGATCTAGTTGAGATGCATCCGATAAATTAGCGGATATTAAACCTTTCTCTGTCGTAGTTGAATTTTATTTTAAATTCTGAAAATAGAAATTGCTATTCAACGTGTATGTGTTGTTCCATGTGTTTTATCTAGATCGAATTTTCTTCTTCTTGTAGAATATATATATATGTGTGTGTGGATATATTTATTGTTTAATCTTCTATAAAATTATGTAACTCTTTTTACACCCACTCATATTGTATAGGTATGTATGTATATATTTCTTTTGTTTTGTTATCATTACAAATTTAATTGAGCCATTCATGTTTGCACAAAATGTCGAGAAAATTATCGTATTAATATAAATTAACGTATCATTTATTATTGAACAGTCATCAAAATACTTTTTTATTTAATCGTATTTTATTTGATTATTAAGGCAATTATTTGGTTTAAATATTACAAATTAAATACCCATATATCGAACGAGAGAGCACTTCGATAATACATTTATAGAAAAAAAAAAATAAAAATCTGGAAAGTGGAGTTAATCGTTTTAACTTGCGAACGATCTCAATAATTGCTCGCATTTATGATACATGCTATAATTTGATTATAAAAAAAAAATAGACGATAAATTGATATTAGACAAAATTTGTTAATCGATTGCAATACGAATAAAGACTAATAGTTTCCACATATATGAAAAAAAGTGTACAGGAGATTTAATCGAATCGCGAATTTGTTCGACTTTCTTCACCTTCCGTCTCTCGTACAATTCTCCTTTTACATTTGGTAGACCGATTCCATCGATAGATTATTCCTACGATCGTAGAAATACCTTTCCGTGAGGTTCTAATTGCTTCCTTTGAAATCAGAAATCATAGGGGGGAAAGGGCAGAGGGGAAAGGGCAGGGGGTGGAGTAGAATCGACTTAACGTCGAAGTTTGTTCGGAACTTCATCCTCCTAGAATCGGCCACAAATCAAGCACCAGGTTCCTCGTCGATAATCAGAATCAGAGAAATACAACTACCACCATCCGGTGTAACTTAACAACCCCGGCCGGCATTATAACTAACCCCTACACTACAAATATAATCCCTCTATAAATTAAACAATGTATGTGTGTGTTATATACCATTTTACTTAGAGAAAAACTATTTATATCCAAAGATTAACGCGACTTCATTTAATACAATCAAATGGATAAGAAACAAAATAGAATAATAATAATATTTCAATCAATTTGGGTATATAATATAATATAATACACTACGGTGATCGACATAGTATTGTTTTATATAAATATTCGCAAAATACAAAAAAAAAAAAAAATATTTAATATAACTATTTTACATATTCTATTTCCTACGAATTAATATTCCTCCTATTTTTCTTTTCGAATAATCGAACTTTAATAATCTTTAAAAAAGAAAAATAATTTCTTTCTTCTTACTCTTGTAACTTCTCGTGTAACTTTAGATCGGTAAATAATTCGAAAAAGAAATAATAAGAAAGAAGAGAGAAAGAATGAGAGAATATATAATAATATAAATAAAAATAAAAGTTTCATAACTCTTGTTGGAATTTTCACGAGTAATTCTTGGATTATCTTGTTCTCGGGTTTATTCTCGGAAAAAAAAAAAAAGAAAAAGAAAATAAAAAGATATGTCACCCCTTTTCGACTTTCCACCTCGAAATACGAGGAACAGCAACACATTATTGGTAATCCGTACACGAATCTATATAAGATCCACCGCAACGTGGAAACGTAACGCGTTTTACACGAACGTGGCCTTAATTGGATCCCTGCTTACTGACCTGTCAAGGATACACCTGACGGGTAGGTAGGTAGCTAGGTAGATAGATAGATAGATAGATAGATAGATAAATAGATAGGTATAATACCTTGCACGTCGATGACCTTGTATAGTTCTTTCTCACTTTCCCCTTCTTCCCTTCTTCCTCTTCTTAAACCCTCCTCCCCACCCCCTTCTCTCTTTCTCCTCTCTCTTCTCGTCTCCGTAAACTCTAAATCGCTTTACTTTTATTAAATTTTACGTCAATTAACTTAACCTTCGTATTCAAACGATATTTTTTCCTTTTTTTTTTTACTAAATAAAATATCGCGAGACAACATTGTGCGACAATAAAATATAAACATATTGTAACAAGTTGTTTTTCTTTTGGTTTGTTTGTTTAAAGAAAGACAAAAAAATGTAAAAATATTATCTTACGTTAGATCAAAGTGGCGTTTAAACGTACCTGTCCAATGCTTTCAAGCGTAAAATGAGCGGTTGATTTTCGGTAGAATCGGAGACGTCGCGACGCGTCCTGTCACGATGACGTTTCAAGGATACCGTGTCATAAGAAGCTGGCTAGTAGTATCTGATGTATGATCTACGTGTTATCCCTGAAACATAGTAAAGTACCGTTCGATATGGAAAAAATACAAATAATATTATATTATAGTATAATATTATTATATTATTATTATTATTATTATTATTATTATATATATATATATTTTATTAATTATATTATTATTATTATATATTTATTAATATTATTATTAATTATATTATTATATATATTATATATAATATTATATATATTATATATTATATAATAATTATATATATTTATATATATATTATTATATTATATATAATGTATGTACATAAATATTTACATGCACTTACACGCATTTATTACGTGCTACTTAAATAGAAGAAATAATTCACACACACATGTGTTAGTATATACAAGCATTTAATAGATAAACTCGTGATCGGAAATCGCGTGAGAATGCGTCATAAAATAATCGCTAATATTCACTGTTCGTTAACTAAGAATAGAAATACACAGGTATATTATATCTTATTGGAAATATATCATTGTCGAAATAATCTTGTCAATTTTTATTCCTTTTAAATAGGATAGAAATAAAAATAAAAGAAAAGAAAGGATAAAACTTAATTAACGCGAACGAACGCGAGATTGTTTGATAAGTATTTGCACGTCGTGAGTCAAATTAACGAAATTAGTACGATTATAAGGGAAAAAGAAGAATTAGAAAAATAATAATAATAATAATAATAATATAAAAGGAAATATCCCACGAAAAAAAAATGGACTATCGTATAATATAAGATAGTAGGGATAATCTCGATTCGCAAAGCAATTAAATTACAAAGGAGAATAAACGGGGGAGTATGGTGGTGTGTGACGTCGTTCATCGAAGGGAACGTTTACTTTTTTTTTACTCCCTTTCTATTTCTATTTCATTCTTTTTTTTCTTTTTTTTCTTTCTTTTTCTACGCAGACACGTTTAAAATGGGAAAAAAATACTTAATGAGGGATATAATTGAGGTATATACGCTTTTTATAAACCCGTACCCGTCGGTTCGCGGTATATCAGTTCTTTCATTCTTCGTACAAATTTTTTTTCGTAATAATGCAATCGACCGACTTTCGAAGATTTCAAAAAAAAAAAAAAGAAAAAAATTGTTAGCATAATTTTAATGAGAATAATGAAAAATAAAGATGATCTATTATTACATGCGAATTTCAAGATCACGTAGGTTGTTCAAATTACAGAGAACTTTCACTCACTGGTTGTCACGAACTAACTAAAATATATCATTTCTCGTACTTCTCAAAACTTCTAATTATATTTATAGAGATACTTTTATGTACACGTGTATATACTTATATATATACCTGTATACTATGTAAATACGTAAAACGAAAGGAGTACGTCAAAGTAAATAGACTCGTTAGAGTTGAGATGACGAAAGGGAGAGAATTTCCGTGTTCCTATGCACGATGAACAAAATTTTTTTTAATTTACTCCGCGCTAAAGTACAAGAGAACTTGAAATTGAATTAAATAACTGACCCCCGACCCCCCCCCCCCACCGGTCGAACGAAATATTTCGCAAATAAATTTAAAAAACAAAAATGAAAGATAGAAAAGAAAAAAAAGAAAACACACAAAGAGAGAGAGAGAGAAAAACATAGAAAAGGACAATAGACATATGATAGAAAAACAGAGAAAATATCTTACCGTTGTGAACGAATAGTCATATATATTTATATACTCTAGCGTGTGTCTATTCTACGAGTGGTAAATAAAAAAAAAAAAAAAAGAAAAAAAAATAAATGAAAAAGCAGAACACAACAGAACTGAAATGCGGGTTGACGAGAAAATTCCTTGGACAGGTCGGAAAACGTTACGAACGAGTGTAAATAATACATTTGTTTTTCATTATCCTCGCAAACTCGTCGACGCGACGGTCGAGTTAAATCATGACGATGTATGTATGTGTGCGTGTATATATACATATACGCGGAGAATAAAAATAAAAAGAAAAGTAAACGGAGAGGTAGGAAAAAAAAGGGAAAAGAAAAAGAAAGAAAAAAAAGACACAAAAACAAAGTGTAGGGGGATGGTAGATCGAGGGAAAGGGTTAGGGTAGTAGAGAGGACAGAACAGAACGGGGATCCGCAGAAGCCTTTTTATGAGCAAAAAAAAAAAAAGAAGAAAAGAAAAAAGTAATAGCAAGGAGGTGGCACGAGTGTCACTCAAGAATCTCTGCATTACTCGTACCTACGCACAATTAAAGTGCCATTTGGGGTCGCGTCCTATTGTTTGGCTAAGTACCGATCAAGAACAAAAGGAAGTCACGGGGACAAAGGGAAGTGTTGACTATTAAGCGGTTGCTCTCTCTGTCAGATGCATTTACCGCGATTTAACACTGTCAATGCATTTCAGGAAACTTGCGATTTCAACGACCCAACCGTCGCGGTGCATCATTCGCACTTTGAGCGAAGGCATAGCGAGCAAATGACACACGCCAATTCGTTAGAAACGTCCTTCTGCCAGACGTTACAAGGATAATTTCATTATACTTCGACAAATAAAATTATAGTATATATATATATAATCCAATATTAATACGTATGTGTGTGTAGAAAACTGTATTCGATTATTTTACGATACATTACATCTATATAAATTAATATTACATAAAAAAGCACACACAATATAGCAAAAAGTCAACGATTATTATTCAACTGCGCGACTAAGAATATTAGCATTCGAATGCTTCATAATAAATCTCGTTGTTTTCTAATCATTAAAAATAAAAAAAGAAAAGAAACCATCCGATTAAAAATCCTCTCCCCCCAAAAAGAAAAGAAACTTAAAAAATATACTTAAACGCGCGTACAGCCCAATTAATTAATTCAAATATAATAATAAGGATAAGAGAAGATAAAAAGAAGCACGTGTGAGTCACTCGCACTCACCTTTGTGAGTCGGCACAGGATGAAAACGGCAAACCATCCGTGATTGGGAGAGACGAGAGGAGGAATGCGAGAGGAAAAGTGAAGAGTAAGTAGCAGCCAGTAAGATCTTCGTCTTCTTCGTCGACGACGACGACGGGGCCGTTGGGCCTTCCTCTCTCTCCTTCCTCCTCCTCCTCTTCTCTTCCCCCTCTTCCTGGGCGGAACAACGGCACGGCATCGCACGTCTCGTCCCAGCAACATTCCTCTTCTTCGTATTTCTTTAATGGCGCTATCTGGTGCCTTTCGTCGAGCAGCCGAGCACCGCACTGTCGAGTCACCCACCGAGCGCATCTCCTCTTTCTCCTCTTTCACCTTCCCCCCTTCACCCCTCCTCTCTCTTCTTCTTCGTCTTCTTCTTCCCTCCTCCTCCTCCCCACTTCGTCCACCTTCTCCACCCCTTTCAGGGGTCGCTCAACCTTTCGATCCTGCTTCTTTCTTCCCCTTCACTCCTCTTCCTCCATCCCCTCCCCCTCCTCCTCTCCTCTTCCTCCTTCTTTCCTTTCTTCCACCTCGACGCTTGTTCAACCGGTTCTATCCTTCTCCTCTTCCTTCCTCTTCCTTTTCTCTCCTCCTCCTCCGCCTCCTCCTCCTTCTCTCTTCTTCTCTTCTTATGCTGCTGTGTTGCTGGTGGTTGGTGTAGGTACTCTCGACGATCGACTGCTTTGCGATATCAATGCTGGAAATAAAGGGAACAATGGAAACTCAACTTCATTAGACTCTCTTCTAGTATCATCTACACTCATTTTCTTTTTATATTCTCGTAAACAATTTCGTGAATGTGTATGTAACTATACTTTTGTATTTTCAAGTATAGGAGTTTCTCAAATATTCATTTCCAATCGTGTATATATATTTATTTTTACCACAAAAAATTCTATACGTGTGTAAGATATTTGTTATAAGAATAAACAATATTTATATACGCATATATACACATGTATTATTCACCTGTGTCTCTAACGTATATATATATAAGTAAATATGTGCAAGAAAGAACGAAAAAGCAATTTCGTGTTTTCGGATTCGACGAGGATGATAAGTATGAATGATGCAAATACGATGATTTCAAATAGATTAAGCGGAAGAAGAATAAGAGGTCGATGGCTTTTTGATGTAATCTACTCGAGGATAAAAAAGGAACGATCGATTAGAAATAGAAAACCAAAAAAAAAAAGAATATTAAAAAAATCAAAAGAAATTCTTGTTTTTACCCAACTATTATAACTATCCTGATCGATCTAATTAAAATTTGTCTTGAAATTCGTTCTTCTTCATCGTTTTCATCGTTTTCAAACGAAATAAAGATAGAAAGGGAGAGAAAATTTGATATCTACGGACACGTTCGCAGTTAGAAAATACTTAAAAGGTAAATGAGCTGTCGTTTATTGTCCGTAATCGGAACTTTCCACGTTGTATATACATAAACGCACCACCTGGAGTAACTCGAAGGATTCCGTGTTGTACCGCGGGATGGTATACCGCATGACTAATATCGTATCTACTTCGATAAACTTCAAAGTGTTCAGAGCAAATTATATCGAGATGTACTTTCTCGCACAAAACTTTCCAAGATAACGATGTTCCGTTGTTGTTGTTGTTGTTGTTGTATTGTGGAGGTTTTGGTTCCACGTTCAACAAAAAATTTCAATCTTCCATCACGTAATACATATAGATATTATTTTCATGAAAAAATGTTCAAACCATTGATTAAATTTTCTCTTGATTTTATATATTTAAAAGCCTGATTTTTCATCGATTTGTATACGGTATTATAATATTATATTATATATATTATTTGTATTTGTTAAATCTAACGAAAGAAGAACATTAATGGACAATTTCAATTCGTATTTTTCAAACGATCATTCGTAAGTGTTAGAAATTAATTCTATTAAATGATAATCATTTTTTCTAATCGTATTATAATTAAAATTTATCGTAATTGTTTATTCGTTTTCTTTAATCCTATTTTAGTTTCGTGACATTAATAAATTTAGCATTACGAATGATTTATATATATATATATATGATAATGTATGACAAATAAATGAAATTTAAACGAGAGAAATCAAATGTAAACCGTTTTCCAAGTCATAAATAAGAGATACAATACTTGTTGCTTACATTAAATGAATTATGTATTTCGAAGTTAGAAAAATAAAGAATGTATGTGTTACGTTTAATAAAATATTTCGTCTAAATTACTTGCAGTATTATTAAAACGCTAATTCTCTCATTTGTACTTTTTTATATAAACGTTGCAGTAAAAAAATATATATAAAAAAAGAAATAATAAAAAGAAAAAGCGTCGCATGCAAACAGAATAGTACTAAGGTAAGGTGGTACACGGTTTATTTCTGTCACGATCGCATAATCGCTGTTGTAAATCTTTTCAACGATATCGCCGACGTGTACGGGTCGGGGTTGAAATGATGTCACGTTAAATAAATTTTATTTTTAACAACGCGTCTAACGTGAAAAAATTCTATCTGATATTTTTCCTATTATTGTTTCCTTATTTTTGTTACAATGTAATTCCGCACATATACACGTGTGTAATCTTTAAATCGATATCATCTACCACAGGGTTAATCTACAATCTAAATTTACTAAAATCTTTAGCAACGTACATATATAGATATACATACGTATGTATATTACTATTTAAATAAATATATACAGAAGAAGATAATTTTTATCGGTAATTTATCAACGTTTACAAATGAAATTTAAATTAATTTAACATTCAAATTTATACTTTCATTGCTAACCAATATCTATCTGTTCTCGTAATCGTTTATTTGTTTTTCGATCATTTATATGTTATTTAGAATAATTTGCGAGAAAAAAAAAGCTTTTTTTAATATTTATATTATTATAATATTAAATATATTATAATAATATATAAATAATATAATATTAAATATATTATAAAAATATATAAATATTATTATATATTTTAATATTTATATTAATTATAAATTATCTCGAAGAAAATTTTCGTACAACGCGAATTCGTGTAAAACACATTTTATGGGAATATATTTATATATATTTTATATTTTATACAAATAGATAAGAGAAGAAAAATGTATGATAAATTTGATTTTACATAAGTCGGATGGTGTGCGAATCGTTATTCGAATATTTGACACGCTTTTGTCGTTATTCTTTCCCACATACTAAATGAGAATGATTCTTACTGCTTCTGTAAGAACAATAGGATAATTAATGTAACCACGACGTATCCGATTTCTACATTAATTTTCTATTGTGACGGTTCATTCGTATCATGCGCAAGGTGAAAAATCGTGAGAAAAGAAAATAATTATCGATGCCGAAGTTAAAAGAAACGAGACGAATGACGTAGGGGAAACGGTTAATCGGTTGATACCAAGAAAGGATTAATCGAAAGGAAGCATTGGGTATATGACTATACCAAGCTTTGTAATTACGCATAGGTGAGAAACGAATCTTTTTTCTCTTTCTATCATTTTATATTTTGCAACGTGGTGCAATTCGCGAACGCCATGTCGGTATTTATTTTTTCCTCCTTTTTCCTCTTCTTTTCTTTTCTTCTCTTTTTTCTGTTGCTTCCGTCTTTAATTAAGATCTTTGAAATTCCAATCGAATAACGTCATTGTTGTCCAACTAGTCGGATATTCAAGCACCGTCTCGTTTACCGCAATACTTGAGTATCTCAATGCTGCAACGAACTATGTTCGAATCTCTGGGAATCCGGTATCATCTCACTGTGATTTTCCCGATCAGGGAATGATCGGGAAATACAACTATCGTATATTTTCTCACGTGGAAACGAGCTTGCTTGATCGTATATGGATAATGTGATATCTTTGGAATAAAGTTATTCGAATTCCTTTTTCTATCTCTATTTTTTTCTTTTTTCTTCCTTTTTTTTATACTCAAGAAAAACGTGTATCCAAGATATAGTAGGATTATACGGCTCATCTAAGTGGATACTCGAAATGGAAATATTTTATTTGACAAAATCAAGATAGAAGAAAGATCCGTGCAATGTTAAAGTGATTTCATTCCAAATAAAAATATATATTTATATTATAATAATAACAAATGATATATTTTTGATATACATTTTCATTTAAAAAAACAAAACAAATACAATCAAAATGATAAACAATAGAAATATTTTATTTTACAAAATGAAGATAGAAGAATGATCCGTGCAACGTCAAAGTGATTTCATTCCAAATAAAAATATATATTTATATTATAATAATAACAAATTGTATATTTTTGATAGACGTTTTCATTTAAAAAACAAAATAAATACGATCAAAATGACGAACAACAAGAAGTATAGAAAATGATTACACGTATGTCAGAAAAGTCATACCGAGTATCCGTAAAACTAAAACGATAAAAATGGTCCTTCCTCTTTCTCCATTTGATAATGCCATAATTCAAGAGCGAATGCACTTGCAGGAAGAGAGCTGCTGCTCTATCCCGCTGCTCCACATCGCAAATAATCTACGGGAGACATAATTTTTCGAGGGAAGCAGGAAGAAGGATAAATCACGTCGCTCACGGAGTAAAGCACTTCGATAGTAAAGAGAATATAGTCTCTCTTTCTCTTTCTATTTCGGCGCTCTGGTTCATTCACTAAATTGACAAAAAACGAATAATCTACTAGACGAGTATTGTATACTTTTCTTCATTTTCGTTAGAAAACGTGACAATCGATTATAATAGTCGAGGACTATTGTCTCGTGCGTGCTACTTTTGCTGAGGCCGAATTATACATGAAAGAAAACAATAAGAAATATTTTTCTTTCATTTCTGTATAACCTAATTTTTTTTCTTTTTTTTTCTAATGTTCTCTAAAACAAAAAATTAATAAGAAAATTATACGAAATATGACAAAACTATCTGACTGATTTTCAATTAATTACACGTCCCCGATACTTTTCGGGGTATGCTCTGTATTTAATATATTTTGATTTAAATGATAATAATTTATATAACCAAAAGAAAAAAAAATGAATTACTTGTATATGTAAAAAAAAATTAATTGAAATTAAACAAATATTACATTGAAATTGTATTTTAGTAAATAATTGTATAGAAATAAAATAATAGAAATGTATTTATATAAGCGTGTGATTTTAAAGTTACATAACTACAAAGAGTTAAGATCAAGAATTATCTACGACTTCCAACAACGCGGATTACACATTTGCTGCACTTGCATATACGAACGTGAACGAGATATCGATCTGTTACGAATCTGTTTTTTATTTTTTTCTCTTTCGTTTCTATTTTTTTATGTTTTAATATTTTTATTTTTGATCTATTTTGTTTCCATCTAGCAGGAATTAAGATACCCGACGGGTAATGAATTTTTATTGGCATCGACCTGATTCAAGAGAAACCTCTCGAGTTATCTCTTTTAAAAATCTAACGAGAATTTTTTCTAATTGAAAAAAAGAATTTATTTGATCAACGAACACGAACGAATTACTGTAATAATAATAATAATAATAAATATAAATGAAATTTGATGCATCGAACGGCGTTTGCATGAAATTAAAATAAAAAAAATAAACAAACGAATAATTACTGTAAAATACTAAAAAAAAGAAGAAAAAAAATAAATAAAAAAACAAAATGATAAAAGAAAAAAAAAAAAACGAAAACTAAATTATTATAAAGCTAAACGAACGAAAGATAAATCATGCGAGGTAGGATTAAAATAAAATAAAAAGAAAAAAAAATATATATATATTTATATATATAATAAATATTTAATATATTAAAATATATATAAGACACGAGAGTATAATAGTCGAAATAAATTTGTCGAAATGCTGCGTAATGCTACGAGAAATATTATAACGAGGATAGAGCATTGTTTTACATTGTTAAATTTATGATGGCGATGACACGAAATGAAAAAAAAAAAAAAAAAAATAAAAAGAAAAAAATACGAATAAAATGAATAATAATAAATTATATTATATATATAGTACACCCGCGGGAGTATTATACATTGCAAGTTTACGTTGGCGATAATAATAATCGGATAAGGGATTGCAAATGTGAAGATACACGTATAATACCTAATGCGTATATGAAAAATTGTTGTGGAAATAAAATCGTAGGATAGAAAGTACAAACAAAAATGGTCAAAAAGAAAGAAAAAAAATATATTTATATATATAAACGAGTCGTGTACAATGGTGGTTGTGATGCTCTCTCTCTCTCTTTCTTTCTCGCTATAATCTCGACAGATAAAAATGCGCCCATGAATTTAAAATAAATCCAAAAATCAGTGCACTAACGATCCAATTATGGTGGGGCAGTATTTATAAACTCGGTAATTTTTTATCCGGAGGTACGTCGTTTAGACAGAATGACGAGAAAGAGAAAGAAGAAACTAGACAAAGAGAAAACTCATTAGACTGTAGAAACATGACAAATATTGAACGAGAAATAGTTTAACAGATTACGAACATTTTCCTTTATTCAATAAACATTTTCGATTTGTAACTTAATGTTATTATTATTATTATTATTATTATTATTATTATTATTATTATTATTATTATAGTACGTAATCGCTTTCGCTAGTTGCAAAAGATGCATATTAAAGGTATTCTCCTATTTCTAAAGTCTTGTACTATATACACATATTACACACACACACACATTTACTCTATCTCTCTTTTCTCTTGCGAAATGTAATTTCGTAGACGCGATCAAAGAAAAGGAGATTGAAAAAAAAAAAAAAATAAATTGCCATAAGAATATGTGAAACGTTAAGAATTTAAGAATATACTGATGGGGGGAGGGATGGGAGGAAAGAAAATGAAATAATTTAATTTAAAAGAAAAAGAAAAGTAACGCAAAATGTTAGATTTCTCGTGTGAGAAATAATAATGTAAGTAAAATGTGTGTATAGAGTGTATTGAAACTGTTAACACGTGACATTAAAGCAAAATCGGAAACGATCGAGAATAATATATCTCGAACGTGTCTCAACATGTCTCAGCGTGTCGCGTATCGGTAAACGGAATAGGTGAAAGCTTGCTGGAACAAAAGTAATTCATGGAAGTAAGAAGAATCGTTGCGGAGTTAGGTAACGAGTCGGCATTAAAGTCACCGATAATGACCGTAGTGTCGAGATGCAAAGCTGCCAGTAAAAAAAAGTCATTGAGTTTGAATCTTTCGTAAAGAACTTTCGTTTAAATGGCCAACCTTAGATTTGCATCTTCCTAAATGTATGTATTAACACATTCGTTTGCATACAAATACATTGAAATATATATATGTAAATTTATATAATTGTATCTACGTATAATATATATATAAAATTGTCTATATGATATCCAATTCGATTAACAAAGACCGAAATACGTATATATTATACATAGCAACGATATAAAGTGTTTTTTTTACGATATTGCAATAGAATACGCGAATGAATGTTGCAAAAGAACTATAGAGAATACCCGTCGGGGGAAAAACGAATAAACGAGGGAAACGTTTAAACGACACGAGATTTTGAAGGTCTGGGAATAATAGAGAGGAAAAATGATGGAGACTGCGCGCGAAAGAGACGCGAATGAAAGGGGATGAGATGGGAGAGACGGATATGTTCAAAGTAAGAAAGACAGGAGGATGAGAAGGTGGAAAAGAAAGAGGAGGAGGAGGAGGAGAAAGGTAAGAAAAAAACAGGGGACCGGACACGCATGTACATATATGTATAGGTATATAATACAAGATATTACTTATGTAGTTACACGAAACATGTATCGCGCGTGCTTGCCGATTCTCGCGTTTCTCTCTCTCTCTCTCTCTTTTGCTATCGTACACTTACCAAGGTGTAGCAGCAGCAGTAACAGCAATAGTACCGACGGCAACAACTTCGGAGAACGAAACCAGAATTGCCACAAGCGTCCTTTCCTTCCTTCTTGATACTGGACTCTCTCAACTCGTTCATAGGGCGGAGCGTTCCTCGCGTTACAGTGCGTTCGCTCAGATATGAATCGCGCGCACCATTACGTGTCACAGGAGCGGCCCTCCGAATGCGTGTGTGATGGCTCTCCCTCGTGAAAACGAGGAGAGAAACAAAGAAACCGGGGAACTGGAAGGAGAGAGATAGACCGAGCGATATATCTAAGGTGTGTGTAGAGGGTGAATATGAGTGAGTACGAGCGAGACCGAGAACGACGTGTGCAAGAACGAGAGAGAGATGAAGAAATAAATAGGGAGAAAGAAATATCAAAAACACAAGGATACGAACAGGAACGCGTTCCGCGTCGAACTGACGAGCCGCTCGTGACTCGCGTGAAGATACCGAGGACAACGACTTCCCCCACCACTCACTGCCTTCGACCCAGCTGTGCACTTTCTCCCCACTCCTAACGATGTCTCTTCACCGCACGCACCGGTACTGCGCTTCATCCGTCTTCCCTCACCATTCCTACAACCGGCCACCCCACTCTGATATCGCCACCCCTCAGACGAGCTTATTCGACCCTCCTGTCTTTAACGAGCCTTCCTCTTTTATTTCACCCTACCTCTTTTTATCTTTTTATCTCTTTCTCTTCCCTTTGGTCATCTCTTTGTCAGCTACTCAACGCTCTTTGACCACTACCCCTTGCAAGTTAAGTTTACTCTCTTTCTCCTCCTCCTCCTCCAAGAACGAAATTCCTATGGAGAGGGTTGCTTCATTTTCTTTCTGTCTATATACCTTACCTTCTTTCTCTTTCTCCAACATTTTTTTCTTCTTCCTCTTATTTACTAGTAGTATTCGACCGTATGCCTTTTCAACGCCATTTCTTCGGAAGTTCGATACGTTAAACTTTCTTCGATTATCCATACTGTGGTTGGTGAATCTCTCCATGTTACGAAAGGACACGTTATTTTTTGAAAAGAATATTTTTCTGGATTCGTCTAAAGAACAAATAGAACATTTTTGACATTATTGTGTGATATAAAAAATAATATTTTAATAGTTTTTAAATAACGCGTTTTTGTGTATTTATCGAGTGATTTTGATTTTGTATATACGTACCTATTAATATTATTTTTGTAGCAATTATTTTAAGTGTGATAAAAATGTTAAATTCAATATATGATTTATTGTGGATAGAAATAAAATAAGAAAAGTAAAATGTACTGATGTACTTGTGCGATCTATCAACAAATCATTAACAAATTGAAAATAATACAAAACAGTGATACATTGTAGCCACAAACAAATAATATAAATGAATAAAATATAATTCTTACTGCCAACACTGTTGAAACCGTGGTTGAAACTACTTGTTAATTCCTTCATCGATACGAAAAGGGGATTCGTTCTTTCGGAGGCTGTTCATTGGCCAATTGAAAAATATTCTCTG
Source organism: Polistes fuscatus (assembly GCF_010416935.1). NCBI lineage: Eukaryota > Metazoa > Arthropoda > Insecta > Hymenoptera > Vespidae > Polistes > Polistes fuscatus. The sequence goes on from NW_025113140.1 coordinate 2,948,959, forward strand.
TTTTCATTGGCTGCAACATGAAGGAATTTATGTTGTTCTATCAATGTTACAAATTTTACCGCCAAATATAATTAATATTTTAACGCAAAATTAAAATATAATTTTATTAAATTTATTCTCTTTTTTCTCCTTATATTGTTAAAATAAGAAATATATATCGTTATTGTAGAGTTAATACTTTATCCGAAGTTTTAAGGTTAGATCAGATTGTTATGTCAAATTTATTGAGGTCACATTCTTGACAGGTGTCTGTAAAGATCAGTGGTAATTAAAGAAACAGTTTACTATGGTAATTACAAATATAAATTTCCTACTATAACTAAAGAAAATGTAACAAAATTTATATATATATATATTTCTGATATCTTTTATTTCAGGCTCGTTACTTTCGAGAGGAAGATATTGATGGTATGTTCTTTGCATTTGACATTTTTACATTATTTATTATATGTTAAAAATATGCTGTTTATATGTACATTATTTATACATATATGTATTTGTATATATATTTTATTTAATATCTTGACATAAATGCTTATTTAACAATCCTGACTTGTCTAATTACAGAATTCAGGGAATGTTTTTACTTATTTGCTCGCAATGGTCATATTCGTACCTTAGATGAATTGACCATCATTATGAGATCGTTAGGCCTCAGTCCAACAATTGCAGAATTAAATAAATATCTTAAAGATAAAGGTTAACTATTCCAATTATTTCTTCTTCTTTTTTATAATCAACGGTTTTCATACTTAGTCTAAATTATGTGACAAAGTATTAAGTTTTCTTTTTATATACCTTAGGTGGAAAAATGTCATTCGCTGATTTTCTAGAAGCTATGCATTTACAAACAAGAGCGGAAGATCTTCCAAAAGAAGTAATAGAAGCTTTCCAAGCTGCGGATACTGCCCATACAGGTACTATACCTGCACGACAACTGGCTCACATGCTTCTTCACTGGGGAGAAAAATTAAGTAATAAAGAAGGTAAGTTTTTGTTAAGAAAAAATGCCTTGAAAAAATATTCACTTACCAAAATTTTAATGCGACTATTCTTTGTACCAAAGTTGAACAAATCTTTCGAGAAGCCAATGTATCCATCAACGGTAATGTCAAATATGAAGATTTTGTAAAAATTGCCTGTGCACCGGTACCTGACTACTATTAAATATTAACAGTTGAATTATAAATCTTTTATATATTCTATTTGAAGGTATTTATTACTATTATAACTTGTAACATTTTTATATAACAATATACTTTTTAAAAGAACCTTTTCTAGGCTTAATATTGTCTAACTTCAATATCCTATATTTTTCATAAAGATTTAGACTAAAAAGTAAATATTGCTTAAAGCAAACCATTACTTTGAAATTAAATAAATTAGTACAAAATATTATACCTTATTATTATTACTTACTTAATTATCGATTGAATTATGCAGCTGAGATAAATGTTCGTATACAATATTTGATATATAATATTTACAATGACATTTATCTTTAACAAGTAAACTTATGATTATTAAATTCCATAGTGTAAAAAAGTATAGCAAAACATGCTTTTAATATTAGCCGCACGAAGAAAAAAAAAACATCACAATCGAGCCATACAATAAGTTTCGAAGTCTTTCTTGCTTTCTAAATTACTGTATATCGTTCTAATACTTTAATATGTTGCATAGTACGATTAAATGTAATCAATATAGAGAGCAATCGTAATTTGACGTTTTATAAAAAAATTGACTTTGATAGAATGTCAAATCATTTTTAAGATTAGTCATAGTTTTTACTTTGTGAAGTAGGAGGTGGCGAACCATATAAAATAACGGCTGTGCTAACGACAGTCATTAGAAAGAAAATACCTAATAATATACGATCGCTAACTAAAGCGATTTGTTTCCATTCCAACTCCGTTCTTTCTTTTTTATCTTGTTCAGCTAAACGCCTCTCGTTTCTCTCAATAGTGGCATGCACTCTTGCCAAAATGCGAGTCCATTGAATTTCCAGATTAGAATCCTTTCCAAATTCTAAAATCATCAAACACGATAATACGATTATATATATGTAAGAAGATTTAAAACTTTAAAAGAAATTAAAAAAATTTACCAAGATTAGGACTGCTACTGTTACTATCCTGCTTTCTCTTAACGTGCTTAGGTGACGTCATTTGTTGATGAGGTAAATCAGTTTTACAATGTAATGGACAACTATTTACCTTTCTCGTTGATTCTGCAGATTCCTAATACAATTGTGACGATTTTGTAAATCCAATATGAAGTTGTTTTCTTTTTATATTTATTTTTTTTTTTTTTTTTTAAAGTAAAAATATTTTAACGTTATGTAAATATATGTATAAATACGTATATACGAAAATTTATACGTAAAAATGTATTATATTCAATAAAAACTTAGTCACATTACCGACTTATTCTCTTCTTGAAAATTAAGAAACACTATTCTTGCCAGCTTGTGTAGAACTAACGATCTCACAACTTCGGGTACTCTCGTGCCACGATGATGTAAATTCAAAGTCAATACCGCTAATCCTGACGCGAACGACACGAGACAAATGCTTACTCCATAATAGAGACCTAAATAAGAAAAGCAAAGTATATATAATGACATTATTAAACACATATGCATACGTGTATACATATACATATATATATTACTTAAATTATTAGTTACAAAGTAATATTGTATTTTTTTTTCTTTTACAATCTCACTCACAATCAGTGACACATCCTATCAAAACTAAAAGGATTATATTTTTAAAGGAAAAAAAAAACAAAGATAAAAAAGAATTCCGTTTCTTTTACTTTGATTTAGTTAAAACTTTAAATAGAAACAGAGGCTGCAGGGTATCGATAGAATTGTCATTATTTATTGTTTCAATATAAACGCCGTCCCGATTGGTTTCCTCTGGTTCCACGCCAACGCATTCGAAACGTCACTGTACAAGCAGGGATTCTCAGTAATCATATTATTGGGAATGATCTTGATTGGCTTCTAGATTATTTCATATACACAATTTTAAATTACTTTATACGATGTTATGTACATATATATATATATAAAGTATCCCAAAAAGTGGCTTTACCGAGCCGAACAATTGTAAATTTATTATTCAATGAAATCTCCATGTATACGATATATTCTTGTTTCATAAAAATACTTTGGGATTTTCTTTTTCTCGGTATAAAGCGACTTTTGGGATATCCTGTAAATATACACAGTACCGTTAAAATGAATTATTCAAACGATAGAAAATTGTATTGAAATTTTGTCGAGTTATTATTTCGTATGCAAAGCTAGCTTAGTTACCGTGTGATAATAAAAAATACATTTTTTTTTTTTAATAAATAGTAATAATAAAATTAATATTATATATACTGACTGATCAAAGGTGTTTTTTCCGTTGGTGGAAGAGTTTCACGTATTGTCATTAGAAAGACAGTCATCGAAAGAAGAGCTGAGATCCCAAGAGTGACTTTTTCTCCAGATTCCGAAGGTACATAGAATACTAGTAGAGCTACACAAACATAAGACGAGTGATAAAAACTTTTGCTCCCGTGACATTTTAACTGTGGAATATCGAATGAAAGGTTTTAGACGAATCCGCCTCTAACTTTAAAGATAAAAATCTTTTATGGTTAAAGGTGCAAAACGAAGTAAAAAAAAGAAACAAAAAAAAAAAATCTTTCGTTTCCTTTCCTTGAATTTTTTTCTTCTTCAATTTCTCCTCTCCAAAAATGTTTTCCAATTAGTCGAGTTGGAAATAATATTTCGTTAATTGGTAAAACAAAAATCGTAATATTAAAATAGAAATAATTTCATAATTTAATATCGAAAAATTCGATTGAGATATTCACAACGTACATATAAGCAATATTTTCATGTATTTTATCTGAAATATTTCAAATTACGCGGAATATGCGTTAAGAATAAAAGATAAATGTACAAATGTGTTTAAAAAAGAAAAAAAAGAATAAGTAGAACGTTTCGAAATAAGTCATTCTCACGTGGAAGAGATTTTAAAATAGAAAAAGAAAAAAAAAGGAACAAAATATACAGTAATATATCATTGTCATAACTCACCGATACCGTTGATAAGTATGCAAGGAAGGATGAGATTGAAGACGTAAAACATGGATCGTCGTCTTAAGCGGATCTCATAAGTGATATCCGGGTAAGGTTCTGTACAACAAGAATAATACTCGACGTTTCGTCTGGCAGAAAAATCTACGAGATCGAATTCACCGTTTGCTTGATAATTACTTATGTCCCCTTTTTTGCTTTGTTCCTCTAATTCGATCTGAAACAAAATAAACGAGGAAGACAAAAAAAACATTAGTTCGAATATTACTAAAAAAAAAAAAAAGAAGCGTAAAAGGATTAAAATTTATACCTTGGGTTAATCTTCAGAGTTCGCTTTTTCAATCTTCATTTTTTTTTTTTTTACTTTTTTTACCCGCCCCATTCACCCCCCACCCCCACCCCCCGTTTAAATCTAATTATTAATTCGATCACACTTTGCCGTTAACGGGGGCCAGAGAATTATGCGTCGTGAAAAATGGCTTCAATTGAAGAAGATTGGAAAGTAGGATAGGAAAAGGAGAAGAAGAAGAAGAAGCCGGGGGGGGGGGTAGGAGGAACAGGAGGAAGGAGATGGAGGAAGAGGGTAAAGGAAGAGAAGAGTTAAAAGAGAGAGAAGGGAAGAGGGGGTGGGAGGAAGAGAGACCTCACCAATTGAGGTGGGAGTAAATCTGGGCTCGCATTGAATTCTTCTTCCATACAGGATTAAGCCCTTCGATCTGCCCGGAACCCTTTTCGACGACGTGCCGAACTAACATTTTCGATTTGCTCCTCTGAAATGATTTACCCGATCGTCCAGACATCGATCCAACATTCATAGTTAACAAACTATACACAACACAAATGGGGTCTAGTCATCATGTTTTTAAATCTGTTTTTTATGATATACTTTAATTTGATATTAAATATATCAATTATGGGATTAGTCGTTTTTAAAAGAAGTATCTTTTGAAGTATGATATTAATTTTGTACGATATAAATGAAATATTTTTCTTTTTGTTTAATTAATAATTTGTGTACATATAATTGTGTAATAATTTTGTAATAATTAATTTTTTACGATATATTTGTTTTTTTTTTTTTTAATTTTTGTAACTAATTATTATGATATGAGAGAAGAGGGCAGGGGGAAGACGATTATGTTAGAAATAGTTGAAGTAAAATTGACCCGTTTTAACAAACTAGTAAAAACTTTACATGCTGTTAAATTATACAATAGGTTCTTTGTCCTATGTAAGTTCTTTAACGACTATGTTGATTTTCCTTCGGAAAACTGTTAGTCAAAGTAAATTGAGAGTTTGCAAATGTAATTTAAGCTAACAAGATTGTGTTCCTTGATGATAAGATAAAAACATAGTATGTTTTAAAGCTATTTAACAGTTATATTAAAATATATAAAGATCTATTTGTTCTTTTCTAATCGAATTTAAAGATCTACGGATCGCGCAGAATCGTCTAGAAACGCGATGTGGATTTTCAGATACAAGATCGTAAATATTAACAACCCTTTGGCAAGCGCTTTTTTCCATGCATGGTTAAAGTTAATTGCTCGGAAAAATCCACAGGGACTGGACCCTACGTTCGCGAATTTTTCTCATTCTTTTTCCTATTTTTATTCTCTCTTCCTTTTTTTTTCTTTTCCTTGTTCCGTCGAACAATAAGTCGCTAAAGATGGTAGAAATTCACGGAAGAAATATTCCCAGCGTATTTCCTTTGTTAAATAGTAATTCCAAATTTTTTCACAAATAAAACTAATAAAATTTTATATGATGCAGATATTAAAATTAAATGCCTTATACAATTTTTTTCCTTCTTTCTTTCGTTAATAAATAAAAAAAAAAAAACATAGAAAGAAATTATTTCAAACATTACAAAAGCCGGTAATTACGAAAATGTACTAATAAGTCAAAGATAAATGAAAAGTTGTGTAATTAGAATAATATTCAACTAAAAAGAAATTGTTTGAAACGTATGTAAGAGCCAGTAATTATGTGAATAATCAAATAAGTCAAAAACCAGTTTTCTTATAAAGTTTTTGTATTATTTGAAATACGTAATAATTTATTGTTGTTTATTCATATTTATTTATATTAGACTAATTTCATTATCACGTCGGCTTAAAATATATAAATAATATACCTGATATCCATCGTAAGTCCAAGAGGCCCACTTCAATGCACACCTTTGCTCGTCGAAGGGAAAAAATTCAACATCGATATCGCAACTGCTACGAAAAATACCATGACTCAACCATACTACTTCCCCTGTATGATTGACAATCACGTTTGTATTTATAATCGCTGAACTATACTGCGGATCTGCGCTGTACAAAAATATTTAATAAAATATATAATTTTAAATCCGCGTGTTAGATAATCCTTTCTTTTTTATTACTTTAATTTCATTAATATAAACGTATCTTTCCTATCGTAACAAACTTTATGCGATATTTCAAATTCGAATTAATTAAATATTAGTATTCAAATAAATAGAAAAAAGAAACAAATCTAAACATCTGCTTACTTGTTATACAGTATAGTATCAGGCCTCCAAACACGATTGTATGGGACACGAATTACTTGAATTCCTGCAAATTCCGAGGTGTTCCATTTCAAATGGTGATCGGTCCAGACTTGTGTGACCCAACAATTGGTCGTTAGTATTTGATTTTTTTCATCCTACCAATCGAAAAGATTCATTTTAATTACCAATTATAATAGGATCATCAATAATTCATTTATATATTTTTATACTATATATTCATAGTATATTAAACCAGTTAACTGTATTTGACGAGTAAGAAATTGATTATAATTCTTATTTCATTTTTTTTTTTCTAATTGTCAAATTAAAAAGAATATTCACGAGGATGGAGACATAAAATTAAATCTGATTAGTATTTGGCTGAAGTTTCGTTATATTAATTTGTTTATATATTTTTATGGTAATTATTATAAATAGCGTAGGTATTAATATCATACCCACTACTCAACTCTTATATTTATGCATGTAAATATATAGATATTCATTGTTCAGAGAATTTTCATGGTCGATCACTTACCACATCGATGATATGATGAAGAGCAAGACCAAAGACAACGGTCAAAGGTTCGGAGGAATTTTTAGCTGGTCTTACAGCAGCATCGTATCCATCCAACAAGTGTTTTGTCAATTTGTATTCGTTTTCGTCACAAAAACCTGAAACATTAAATCCAAATATATTACACAATTCACTTTAATTAATTTAGATATAATTATATTTAATTAATTACGAGATAAGCATTCTAAAAAAAGTTGGCAGCATCAAATATTAAATTAATTGTAAATTAAAATTTAATTCTTTATAAATAAAGAAAAAAAGAAACAAGTATACATTAATCTCATTAACGTGCAATTTAATTTTCGATTTAATAAATGATTGATTAAAGATTCGTTGTTAATTAATTTTCTTCGTGATTAATCAATAATTATTTCAATTGATTTTAATTGAATACTTTTTTCCATATATATATGTCTATATACCCAGTGTTGTATAAAAACTTCTTATTAAAAAAAAGTTAAAGAAACCTTGGAATACATAGAACATATTTCATTTTGATATTAACGATGTTTTCGAAGTTATAATTTCTTTTAAATAACGTTTTTAATTCAATTCAATTATGAAATAATTAATCGTTAAAACGTATATTTATGTGTATAACAACTGATCAATAAGAATGAGTGTTAAGTATAGATAAAAATCGTAGAATTAGTTTAATAATGAAATTAATATTATACAGATTAGAAAACACACACACACAACACACACACACACATATATATATATAGAAATATATTTTCTATGTATATACACATAGGATAAAAATCTCTGACATGATATCGAAGAACCGACAGAAAAGTATCGTTTGAAAAAAATGACGGACACAGTCGAAGGGAACATCGGTCGTTTCCACATCGAAATATTTTTACGTTCGAGACGTCCTTCGAATGTGATAGATGTTTCTCGCATCGATTCGCGCGACAAATTGCATTTCGTGAAATACATATAGGTGTATATATATATAGATAGATGTATTATGTATCGTAGCAAAGAAAAAAAAAAAGAAAAGAAAAGAAAAAAAAATAAAGTAAAATAAAGTATAAGTTCGATCAATTATATTTGTTAAATGTCTACTTTAGATTTTATTAAATATATACAGGTACGTATACGTGTATATACATAAACGCGAATAGGTATGCTACATATTGTAACAACACAAAATAAAAAAAAAAATAAAAAATAAATTCTATCAGTTGTATATTTTTAAATATCTATACATTATGTTCTCTTTCAATTATTTTCAAAGATATAGGATTACGATTCGTTTAATCATAAAGGATTTAAAGTTACGTGTAAAAAAACTTTTTTTCATTTTTCTTATCCTCATTTTGAAAAATATATGATTATCGTTTTGTTTTATATATTATCATATCCAATTAACGAGAAATCTGATAACCAATAAGCGAGAGGTTATAATAAATGTCTCGCCTACGGAATCCTTGCAAATAATAACATGAATTTATGGCAGACATAAAGATAATTCTTTATAGTTAATATCATTACATTTTTTTTTTCTTTTTTTCTTTCGTTAGATATATTTTTACGATATTATTAAATGTTTATTTATTAATCATTTTATTATCATTATTATTCATTCAAATTATCTATTATCATTATTATTATTACGGTAGAGAATACGAGAAATTTTTAATAATACTTTACGTGTAATAATAGCCCGTTATTTCTGATCCTTTGGGAAAAAATAATAGAAAAGAAAAAAAATGAGAAGAAACAGCAAGGATATAACGAGATAAAAAAAAAAGAAAAACAAATGAAAAATATCGTCCAATAACTTTTACCAAACGAGATCGCACATCAATCTTATTCTGATTACACAAATTGTCTGATAAAAATGATCGTTGTAGAAAAATAAATAAAATCGTTTGAATATGTTGATGCGTACGATACGACGTGGAATAAATTATTCCTAATTTTCCGTATAAATTTGCAAAACTATCGACATATAGAAATAATAAAATACCTATTCGTTTTAGTTACGAACGATTCTATCGACTCTATTCGATAAATAGAAAATCGATGTGGGAGATTGGAAATCGAATAAATGGACGCTACAATTTGAACGAAAATTCTTCAATTATTTGACGGAGAAGGTGGAGAAGGGGCAGAAGAATGAAGAGTGGGCAGAGAAATTTATGGAACACGAAACTCATTTACAACTCGATCGAATGCGATAATATTCTTGCAGGAAATCCTGTCGAGTTGAACGTTCGAGTTAACGGGCACAGTGAGTAGAAATGAGCTTTAATCGGAGATCGAACTTGTCTTAATCGATCTTGTTACACAAAATAGTTCTCGATATTCAAAAACTCTAGATTAACAATGTGAACGAGATACCATTTAATTTTAAACAAAATTCTTATTTCATTTTTTAAAGTAGTTATAATTCCAATAATTATATTCTATATATAGATATATTATATTGAGTCTATAAATAGTGATATAGAACGTAAATATTACATACATATTTAATACATTTATAAAAATATACATATATATACAAAATACGTTTATTATATAGATATGTATTTGTCTATATAAAAAAAATTATCAAAAGGTATTGTAAAGATTTAAATATCCCGCCTAAAATGAAAGTGATCACGGTGTCACGTGATTTCGTGCGTAAAACGCGCCATTTTCAAGATTATACAAAACATAAATTATTATAAGAAATATACCGATATGAAAATGGTTTTTTATTTTTTCTTTCGTTTTCTTTGTTTGGCCTTTAAGTCCGTATTACTTTGCTCTAATTTTTTACGAGTCTTTTGAAACGTTATTTAAAGTACAATAAAAGTTTCAAGCTAAAAAAATATGAAGCTTCGTCAATATGAGAGTTCTAAATGAGCGTTCATGAAAAACACAGAAAGAGAAAGAGAGTGAGCTTTCGAATGAAAGCTCGTCGAAAGAATGATTATAACAAAGAGATTTCACCGAATCGAATAATTCACTTCGATTCATTCGAAATTGACGAATATTTTTTCACCGATTGTTTTTCTTTTTTTTTGTAACTTTTTTATAAGTCTTCTTATAACACTTGAATGCGCCAGAAATTACAATATAGCGGATTGATGCAAAAGTGAAAATATTTTTTTTTTAAATTGAATTTATGATATATTTTTTAATATATATATTTAATTATAAAATAAAGATAAATCATAAAATCACAATGTTATATACAATTTTTTTACTTCGTTCATTGTTGTAATTACCGGAACAAATATACGTTTATAATCCTGATTCATATCGTTTATTGTTCATTTAATTAATTTGCATTTGAATTCGATCATCTCATTTTTCTGATATCTCTTATCCAATACATAAGGATACATATAAAAGATAATGTTGAAAATGTAAGCTCTGTGAGGGAAAAATTTGATTTCCAGCTGTACTATTTTATCTCATATTTTATAGAAAGGAAATGTACATATAATACATAAAACGACGCCACTCGTTCGATGTTTCAAGCATGAAATCAAAATGACTATTTATCGAGCACGATATTAACTCACATTGTTGACCAATTGTTAGATATATGAAGGAAATAATGCGTTTCGCTAATTCAATATTAATAATTCATTTATAAGTATTAATGAAAGTTATTCAAATATTAAGAATTTTAGCAAATTGATAATATTCTATCATTAAACAAATAATATATCCATTGCAATAAATAATAGTATAACAATGGATTATGGACAATTGTAAATTTACTTCGACAATTACAAATATTCGATACATGCGCAATCTGAAGAATACACGTTATTGGTCAACATTGTATTAAAAAGTGATATATGATAGGAAGATTAAAGAGAACGATCAAATTTATTACCGAAATATATTATATTTACAGTGTCCCAAAAATTGTTTTATCAAAATAAAAAAATTATAAATTTCATTTTGGCAGGTATTTGGAATGACGACATCGTAAATCAATACGTTTTTTTAACAACACTATAACTAGAGATTTATATATATATATATATATATATAATTATAATATTATAATCATTTTTGTGTGTACATTATCTTAAAATGAAAATCAAATAATTGTAATTCTATTTAAAAAATCTATATTATTCTTTTGCGGTTTATTTTTTGTTTTTCGATAAAAACGAATTTTAGGACACACTGTATAACGTTATCATAATAAAATATCGAAATTGATACGTCTCGGTAATAATTGAAGAAAAAAATGATCGAACGGATAGATATAATGGGATATGAAAAAAACATTAAAGAAAGATTATGCTCTATTTCGTGGTCTTATTTGAATTTGAACGCGTTCAAAAAGTTCTGATCGAAAATATATCGATCATAGTTAAAATCTACTCAAAGATTTATAAATTCGTAAACGTGTGTTACGTTACCACACCGCCCCACACATGTTTCAAATGAAAAAGAAACAACCGGAGTGGAGGGCATAAAAAAGAAAAAAAAAAAAAGAAAAAAAAAGAATTCGTCGTGGAAAATATTTCAAGGAAAATCCTTGACCCCGGTCGATCGAAACGTCCATATTCGTGAAAATTTGAAAGGAGAGAAACACGGTCGGTAAATTAGCTGATCCTACGAAGCGAGGATCCTTTCCAACTTTATATATGTTATAACCTAAATTAAAAAGTTAGGTTAAACTAGACGTACAAACAACTTTTATCGTTGAAATATAACACGAATGAAACGTGAAAGAAAAGTTTATATCGATGACTTAAGTTTAGCGTAAAAATGATTTTCGTTTAGTTTCTGTCATTGAATATTTGAATATGTTCTAATCAAAGCTCGACATTTTTCATTGGTTGATAAAAACGTACGACTTGTTTTTAGGGTAAATACAAAAACAAATAACAAACAAAATAAATGATAAAATAAAACATAGTATAATTTGGAAAGAAAAATTGAAAAAGATCAATTTCGAGATGATTCAAGAGTGTGAGTTAAAACTTACCATTCTTAAAAATAACCGCCAAAATTCCGTAGCGAAGGAAAAGGACGAGATAAGGCGACATGGAATCGCGAAGGACGACTTAACCGCGAGACCGCCCGTCTTTTACTGATATCCGGTAGTTGAAAACCACGGTGCAATTTCGCCCCTGAATCCCGCGTTACCCCTACCGTCCTTCCTTTCAAAAGGAAATTCGCGCAGGCGTTTCAAAACAATACAGATATACGAACGTTTTAATGATAAATAGTCCTACGAGAAAAAAAATTCAGAATATAAGATGGGAAAAAAAATTAGAAATTAATAAAGATACAAAAATTAACTATTAAAATTATTCATATAAACGAAAAGGACAAAAATAACTTTTACTTCATTAAATATTATTTAAATTATAATTAATAATTCGTATAATTTTTGTTATCTGCTACTTATCTTTACGAAATTGCCGAAAAGAGCGGGAAACACAATCGGCGGCCGCCATGATGAGATTTATAAACTATCGATCGCAACATTTGATTGGCTAATTGCGATTATCGAAATTACCATGATCGAATTGGGTCGATCAAAACGAATATCGAAATGTTAAATAGATTTAAAGTAGACGAAGTTATTATTCATCGATTTTGCATTAAGAAATTATTTATTCGATCGTATTCTTACTTTGTTAGATTCTTCAAAAAACAGAATGAGAATGTTTCTTTCTTTAGAAAATGTTCCTGTAACTGAAAATATACAAATGAATATTCAAGTCTTCAGGCGTGTGGTAAATACGAACGTAATTATGTATTTACATACATACGGATGCTGGAATTATTCAAGATGGCGATATTTTAATCTCGATTATGCAATTCAAAGCATCGAGGTGTTAAAAAAAAATAAAAGAAAAAGAATATTTCACGAGGATTTTACTTCGTAATTGGAACGCGAATTATATTATGTATTATATATTTAAATCGTGAGACCGCTAATCCGAAACTTTCTTTGTTAAAGAAAATATCTTTAATTTTATTCTCAAATTTTAGAAAATGAGATAAATCAAAATGTAATTAGAATTATTTCGTGGGACCACTTTTAAAAATGTTCAAACGAAACCTCTCGCAATAAAATTATAAATTTCTTTCAAGAAAAATATTTAAAAAAGCTTTATATATTAGTTAAATCGAAACTGGAAAACCAAATTTAATGATTATTTTTTGGCTATAATTTAAATTTAAACCAATTTATTTTTATCGGTGTTATTTTTATTGTAATAATATGAGTTATAAAAATATCTTCTTATTCGATTATTTTTTTTATGAATTCTGACCAATATAATCGAAGTTGCATCTCTTGCATAAATTCCAATCGATAATCGTTTGTTTTATCCACGTAATTAGCTTTAGTCAATTATTTACGATTTTCACACAAATAAATGCACGCGAATTAAATTTTTAATATATTCACCCTAAATTGATAAGTCTTATTGTATATCTTATTAAAATTTTATAACCTAAGAATTTTCTCTATTTATTTATTATTTTTTCTCTCTTCCTCTCGATTATGATCTTTGATAAGATTTAAAACAATCCTAATAATCAAATTACACAAACGTAATTCTTAATGCATAAAAAAATGAGTGCAACGAACGAAAAATGTACAAAATGTCATGGTGATCATGAGACAGGTAGCATTTACTGTCCAAAATTACACGATAAAAGAATAACTGATTCTACAAAAATATCATTAACCAAATCATTGGATAACAGTTACATTGTGCAAATAGTTTCCATAGGTATTCGACCTGACAATTTTTACGAGGTATGTACATACCAACAAAATTGTAATACTAATATTTATAACAAGAAAAGTACTCAAAAATATAAGAAAGAACAAAATTTTGTTCGTTTCGAACATTGTTATTCATCGCGATCGATAGATTATTTTATATAAACATTTTTTTATAACACGTATTATAAAAAAGTCATCAAACCATCAAAAGGTTGGAGCTCATTAATTTTTCTCTTGTAATGGCTTATACGAAGCAGTGACCTTATAAGATAAAAAATTAATCAACCATTTTTTTTTCTTGAGGGAGGGTTAAAAAAAAATGATCAATGATATTGTAGGAAGCCTCAGGTTTTAACCTAATTATATATATATATTAAAATTGTAAATATATAATTTTTTAAATTATTAATCATCGCGTATTCATCGTTTACGAAGGCTAAGATGTTACTAGCACCGGAAGTTGATATGTCCTCCACGAAAATAACTGTTAAGGGTAATAACCTTCGAGTGAGCGTTCTAAGACGTCTAAGGAAAGATTTATCGGATATTATTGAAAAATCGGTATCTAACGATTTAACAAAATTAATTATTAAACATCGAGAAAACTTACTTATACCGGAAACTATAGACAGCGATGAAATACGTGCTGTAGTAGACAATAAACATAGAATGCTCATTCTAACTGCACCTAGTATTAAACCTAGTAAAATACGAAAAATGTGATCAATTAAAATAAATTTTTGTCAACTGTACATGTAAGTTAAATGTGCAATAGATTTTTAAATATAATGTTTTCAGGAATATTTTAAGTAACCGTATTTTTTTACAGGATATCTAAAAACTGGTCATTCTTATTTTTTTTGTGCCACAACTTTGGAAACAGCTAATCGAAACAAAAGAATTAATCTAATCAATAATCTATGTAATTCTAACATTTTGCAAATGCCAGGTTAAGTTCTATAACAGATACCTGCAATTCCTGTTACGTTTGTAATAATAATTCTTCATCGATTGATTATGGAAAATTTGCCTCAGCATTGTTTGGACAACGCCATACTATTAAAACAAAACGATTATATAGATCTTAAAATGATTTCGAGTGGATTTAAAACACGATTTAAATTGACTCAAATACCGGATTTTTATATGATTAATAGTAAAGAATATTTTGCTGTAAGTAATTTTTCTTCAAAATGTACTAACTCTTTCAATTTTTATTGCGTGTATTATTGGTATATGTAAAAATCTTATAAATTGTAAAAAATCAAATATATTGCAGGCAGAAATGAAGATAGAAGGATTTAAAGTAAGTACTGCTGCTTTAGCTACGGAAAATGTTTTAAACATTAAATTACGAGAATTGGGTGGTCAACGTCACGTTAGAAATATTAACTTTTTCATTCCAATGAAAGCAAATGCAAAAATCGCATCTATTGAAGTATTCGATGATAATACCATTTTTATGAGAGTTCCACTCATAGAACATTTTTAAATTCCATACTAATGTAAAAAAAAAAATTCTTTATATCTATATATATAAATAAAGTACTTTAAACGGTGATCGAAATATAAATTTTGCTATTTCGTCACTTCTTATATTTTTATTTATATTGAAATAAAAATTTTGAATAAACGACAAAAGCTTGTTCAATCATATTTATTTTGTTGGTGGTGGACTTTTAGCTTTTGTTGCTTGAGCATCCGTTTTAGTTTGCTCTGGCTTTGCAGCTTTTGCTGGTGCCGGGGCTGCTTTCTTCGGAGCTTTAAGTTTCTTTCCCTTTAATGCTTTATATGCCAAAATTTGTTTCGTGCGTCTTTCTTGAAGTCTCTTAGCTTTTAGAGCTGGTGCATTTTTAGGAAGTTCGATCTAAAAATGAAATAAAATATTTTTATATATGTATCTCAAACTTGTTGAATAATGTAAATATAAAACAAATCGATTGATATTATTGTACTTACTCCTCGTTTTTCGGCTAAGATCAAATCCTTCTCGTATTGTCGTCTTTGTGCTGTTAAAATTGCTGCACGTTTCAATACAGCAGCATATGGATTCAAACGTAACATTGCACGTGTATTGTTCAATGGATTCAATTTCTTCACACTACGTACGATCTTCTTCCTGTAATTTGATATGTCACGCATTAGAAATTGTCAAAGAGAATAAAAAGTTTAGATTTTTAATTAATTTTTATCAGAAGTGGTTTAAAATTATAATCATTGTCAATCAACAACACGGACCTTAAAATCATCATATTAATATGTAAAAATAAAAAAAGAATAACAGAATCATTATATAATTTAATACTAATAATTATAATTCAACATCAATAAAAAAATATTACCTTGGAGCTCTCAGCACTTTTTTGATTTCTTCAGATTTCAGAAGTCTAGACAAATCAGTATTGGCCATCTTAGGGAAGGGCAAGTTGTAATCTGCTTTAAGCTTAGACTGTTTACGCCAAGTTCCATAAAGTGCGTCTAATTTGTCAAAAGCAGACTGCGTCCAAATAACAAATCTGCCAACATGGCCACCAGGTGCCAACTTCAAAAGATTCATCTTGTTGATGTTCATAAGATCCACACCAGGAATGTTGCGGAATGCCTTACGTATACCCTAAATACAAATACTTAATTAGGCAAATAGAAAAATTTAAGATTCTTTTTTTACTGTATTTAATTACAAACCTTGTCTTCTCCATAGACAATCAAAGGTCCACGACGTTGAATGCGACGACGATTACGCATTTTACCTTTGCCAGCACGGAATCTTTGAGACTTGTAAACCTACAAACAAATATTAAATATTGTTCAGTACAAACAGTTAAAAGATGCAATAATTAATAATATTTATAATAAAATAAAAACGTGTGCAGTTGTTCATACCCTAATTTAGTAAAAAAAAAAATACTAAATTAGAACGCCTGTGACAACTATATTACTCTAGCACTTGATTTGGAACACCAAAACTAATTGACTTAGTAAAGATGTGGACATTATACAGTGCCAACATAAGTATTCTCAATCTTGTTTTCAATTACCTTCTGAATATCATTCCAAGCTTTGATACGCCTTAAGAAAATAACTGCTTGTTTGGTCTTATTGTATTCCTGAACTTTATCAGAAACTACAAGAGGGAATTCTGGAACCTCTTGAACCATATGTCCTGTAGAAATATTTAATATGATCAGCATAAGTTATCGTAATTAACAAAAATGGTATATGTTAGTAATAAATTACTATACTCTCAGAAAAAAGCTTATGTATAATCAGTTTATCAGAAACACGGACCAAAGCTAAATCATCATAAACATCTATATGTATATATTAATTTAGAATAATCAAAAACATGTATATATATATTTACCTTTAGATTGTACCAGGGCAGGAACACCAGAAGCAGCAATAGCAGATACAAGAGCGTATCTCTTCTGGTTTACATTAATGCGACGGTGCCATCTTCTCCATGGCTTAGTCGGTGCAAACATGCGTCCTCCTCTACACATGTTACCGAATGCACCCTGACCAGAACGATGAGTACCTCCACCACGAACACGAGGAATACGTGCTACAGCACGACCAGTTCCCCATGACTCAGCAGAAGTTTGGTGGCCTAGAAAATAAAATTTACTTATTCATAATCGTATTAATCTATTATACACTTAAATCTAGAATTTGAAATACCATATTGTGTTGTTAACTGGTTAGTGATTATAAAAAATATATTTACCAGCCTCTTTCGAAACGCAGTAGGGTTGTCTACTATTCTTCGAAACTTGTTGGTGGACAAAATTTACGATATCAGGGCGTATCGGTGCTTTGAACACCGATGGCAAACAAATGGTGTCTCCTGATGGCTCATTTTTGTCACTATATACAGTAACCAAAGGACGCGCCGTTGATAACGACTAAAATAAAGAAATAATAAGAAAATATGAAGTTAAATATTAAAATAAGTTTCCTTTTCCTTAATAATTACAACGAAATATTAAAAAGTTCTATTGGAGAAGAGAGTATTGGAGATAATCAAACGAATTCTTACATGCACATGGCCGCCGGAGAAATAAGTAACGACTTTTTATTTCAAATGCTTTATATCATAGAGATCTTTTCTTAGATGATGTTATCGTAATAAATTATAGATGAATCTTGAAAAATAGATCTTTGTGCAAGTGTAATTGTAAAAAACGAATTAAATTCATAAAAATACATCCTACTAAAGTACACAGATTACACGTGGTCCACGAAACAAATTATCACCTAACATTAAACTTTCGGGATATAAAAAAAAAGAGTAAATATTAATTAAAAATTAATACGACATTATCGATGTCAAATTGGTAATAAAGATAATAATTTATTCT
This sequence comes from Polistes fuscatus, assembly GCF_010416935.1. Classification (NCBI taxonomy): domain Eukaryota; kingdom Metazoa; phylum Arthropoda; class Insecta; order Hymenoptera; family Vespidae; genus Polistes; species Polistes fuscatus. The sequence goes on from NW_025113140.1 coordinate 2,967,238, forward strand.
TACCATCTCGCGTTCTATTCCACAATTTTCCAAATAACATACGCGAGGCAGGCAGTCTCTACGACTTACCTTACCATAAAAGAAAGACGATGCAAGCGGAAACTGGAGTTCTCAACTTACGCATGCTCAATCGGCGAACTTTAGCGGCACGTCCGGTTGTTGCATTGAACACTTGCTTTTTTTTTCTTCCGTTAGGAGGCGCTGAAAGCATTAAATAACCTTAAGGCGTACTTTTTTAATGTTGTGTCCTATTGGTTAAGAAATTTGTACACGAAAAATGCAGTTTTATAGAAATGTGATTATAGTAGCACTAAAAGTATACATAACCTTAAGGCGAATTTTTCTGTAATGTTTCAATTTAACACTGACAGAAAAGTATTTGTATAGTAGTATTAAGTGTCACACGAAAGAAATGTGATTGTATTTATTCGAAGAAACTGCATATATTGAAAGTTTTGTTTTTTATGTTAAAAAATGGCTGGAGAAGTTATTGTTGATGCATTACCTTACATAGACCAAGGATATGACGAACCTGGTGTTAGGGAAGCGGTATGTAATTTATAATAAATAACCTATATATAAAATGAAACTTTTATACCTAGTGTAGTATGGATTATGTTTTTTAAAGTTTTACTATGGATACAAACAAGTTTATATTTGGTATTTGGAGGATGTATCTTTAATTATTCAATTTCAGGCTTTGGCAATGGTTGAAGAAGAGACAAGACGATACAGACCAACAAAAAATTATTTGGAACATTTACCTCCTTTAAATATTAATGCATTTGAGACCGATGTAATGAAACACGAGTTTGAAAGGATGCAGAATCGTTCTCCTATGGAGGTACTCAGTATGAAACGTTATGAACTTCCACCACCACCACCTGGTAAAATGAATGATTTGGCAGCCTGGAATGAAAGCGTAGAAAATAGTAGTGCTCAATTGGAACATCAAGCAACTAGGTAAAATCTTTATGAGAGAGATATATATATATTATAGAATTAATTATATGTTATATTCCCTGTATTACAATTTTTTTTTATTTTAAAATTATAGAATATGTAATTTAGATTTAATGATGGAATATGGTTGCGAAGCTTGGAAATCTTACTTGGAAGTATTAGTTCAGTTACTTAGTCAAGCACAGAAACAACTGCAGACTTTAAGGAAACAGATTCAAGAAGTTAACTGGCAAAGGAAATCAAAGCAAACACAAGGAGGAGAAAAGTTAAGAGCATTGGAAGCTCAATGGGTCGGTTTAGTTTCAAAGAATTATGAAATTGAACAAGCGTGTGTGCATATAGAAGAGGAAATACATTTACAAAAATCTATAATGAATAAAGAAGAGATAGTAGAAATAAATCATGTACCAGGGGATGAAGAACCAGCTATTCCAGGAAAAAGTGCTACAGAAGTTATGGCAATGCAAATGAATCTTGCTGAAAATCAAGATATGTAATAATTTTGTTCAAATAGATATAATGAGTCACAGGTGTGTATTCGCATCTGTTCCCTCATTGTCAATTTTATATAAATGATATTTGCTTGTGTAATACAAGTATTGAAATTATACACACAAATATATCTGTGACTTATTGTAAGCATAAGTATAAATATAAAAAAAAAAAAAGACTTGAATTATCTCCATAAGAAATCTTGCATTATAAATTATGAAAGTACAATATTTCAATATTATATAAATGTTAAATATAATAAAGCACAATTTATTTAATTATTGTTTATATGTATCACACTTCTGTTTATGTCTTACAATATACATATTTACAAGTAAATATCACTGCTATGAATGAAACAACATTACTAGTAATTTATATTTATAATTCATCATATTATTAAATAGCTTTTGCACGCGTCGAAGTATTCATAGCACGTCACAATTCCCAGCATAAATTCTGTATTCTACAAGAGAATGATATATCATATCATATATATATCTTCGTAAAATTACAAAGCGAATAGCAAAGCGTCATGCTTAAGAAATTATTCGAGTAAAAAAATACATAAATTTAATCTTTATTTCGCACGTTTCGCGACGGCAGGAAACGCATTTGAATAAATTACGTTTACGTTTTTATCATTTTTTAATTAGTCACTTAATTGTCATAAAGATGTTTCACTAGCTCCTGAGCTTTGCGATTGCAATGGTAAACTTCCTTTATATACTGATGCTTCTTCTTCAAGCAAAGCTATGCGTTGTTTCAGTGATTTAACCTATAAATAAATTATTAAAAATTTAATCACTTTTATGTTATAAATATGTATAAAAAAATTTATTTATATATTATATACTGTTATATATATATATATATAACAATGTCGATAATTCGTCTGATGCAAGAATGCGCGCGCACAGTATTCAATATGGCTGCTAAACAAGAATATTTCTGCTGTGTATTGTAAGATTTTCAACGTACTAATGTCAAATTACCATAAAATAGTAAGAAAATTTCTGAAAAAGTGGCCTGGTGAAAAAACTTTTGGTATTTATCGTTTCCTACCATTATTTTTTCTTAGTGGTGCATTGTTAGAATATTGTATGATCAACTGGCATGTTGGCGAGGTTAACTTTTATACAGTATATAAAAAACGACTTGTCCAAGAAATAGTTGCAAATAATTTGCGTAAAGCTGCAAGAGACAATGTCTAAGTACTAATAAGTACTAAAAGTTACTAAGAATACTTGATATTCTTTCAAAGAACCGTCAAACATTAAAAGATATGTCTTGGCCATTCATTAAATTTAGTATTATATCATTGTTAACTATGTTTGCTGGAGCACAAACTGTCCACGTTATATACCAACCTCTCTCCGATGTGGATAAGCTGGTAGCTGAAGAATTAAAACAATGGAAAGCTAACAAATAATTGATATAATTTATAATAATATCAAATATATATATGTGCATTATACAAAGAGAGATGCATAATAGAGAATAAATTATATTCAGCAGAAATAGTAAAACAAATTGCTCTATGAAATAAACTTTAAAAAAGAAATAAAAATATCTTGAGGCTGTGATTAGATAGCATAATATATTCCATGCGCAAACAACAAGTTAGAAAAGATAATTTATAACCATAAATTTTAATTTAAAGTACAAATGCGAGTATAATATCTACCTCAGGATATTTATTATTCATACCTGCGTTGTATGTCTTTCTACCATTCCCAACATTTGTTGTTCTAATTTCTTTAATCTAGATTGATATTTTTTCTTTGTTTTTTCCAACGTTTGTACCAGAGTGCTAAAATATATACAAACAGAAATTTAACTTTTCATTCAAAATCAATTTATTACAATTGACCAAATAAAATATATCACCTGTTAGCTTTTTTCAAATCATTAACAAGTTCTGCGGATTGTTGATGTCTCAATTCTGAATTTTTATTTACTTTGTCTAATGTGGAAACTAATTCTTGGAGGCGTTCTTTCAATCTTGCTTCTCTACCCAAAGCTTCTATAAGTTCAGATTCAATACCCTCACTTTCATTATCACTAAGACCTCGATCCTACAAATAACATCATAACACATTGTTTGATTCTATTAGATGATACATTTATAAAATATGTATGTGAAAAATATATTACTTTGTTCATCGATAACATAGCCTCTGTATCGTTAAGTTGTCCTTGAAGATGTTCTATAGCAGCATGCTGTGCTGCAATTTGCGTTTCCTGCGCGTTTAATTTTAGTTCCATCGTAGCTCTTTCCTTTTCCAAAAGAAATACTCTTGCCCTCAATTCTGCTTTATCTTCTCTCATAGCCATTAGTTCCTAACGATATTTTAAATTTGGCATCGATCAACGTTTTTTACTACTATTCAAAATTTAGTATTTAAATATAATAATTGTTAAACTAACTTGCATAAGCACAGCAGTCTCTAAATCTAATTTTCTAGCTTCCGCGAGAGATATAGTATTTTTTGAATTAAGTGGTTCAACATGAACACTTTCCAATTCTACTGCAGTAGATCTAACCATACCACGTTCGCCTTTTAATTTGCTGATGTGTCTTCTAAGTCTCTCTTCATTTTCGACTGTCCAAGTTACTTCGGATCTATGAAAATAATAAGATTGTCTAATCTCATATTCAAAGATTTTCAACAATTTGATATACATACTCATCCGATAAAATAATACTATCTTCCCAAGGTGCACCCATAACATTAGCACAATCATTTTCAAGTCTGTTCAACAGATGATAAGCTACATTCTCAGCTGCTCTTCTATTGTCGATAGTAAGGCTATTTCGTTCGGTAGAAAGTGCAATTTCACTTTCTAATAAAGCTACGAGAACATCATAGGCTTCTATGGCACGATCGCTATAGGATAACGCTAATCTTAACGCCATTGCATTCGATTCGTATTTCCCAACCAGTAAACTCAATCTAAGTGCAAAAAAAAAATATATTCGAATGACGTACATATGTATATGTATATCTAGTTACGTATCTTTGTAAATCCGTATTGAAACGTCCTCGATAAAATTACCTATCGCATTGTGCTTTACTCTCATGTAAGGTCAAAGCAAGAACAGCGTTGTTCGCTCGAGCATGTTCCAATCTACTGTTCAATCTTTCCGTTTCTACCTCAAATTGCTTTTCTGAACCATTTAACTCTTGCAAATTCGATTGTTCTAAAAGATCAGATACGAGATGCTCGGCGACCATGGTCGAACAAACCTGTAATATGATGTTTAGATTTTTATATCATATTCTTGACTGTAAATGAAAAAGGAAATATATACAGGAGGGGAAAAAGAAAAATAATTGAATTCATACACCGAGATTCGTAATATCGGGGCCGGTGATGTGCCTCTCATCTGTTCTCCTTAGTCTCACTCTCTCGGCCATCTTGAGAACCGGCGGTTCTTCCCTCGTTACGCTCTTTGTCGGTGGTGTTTGAAGGGGTGGCAGGAGTGGCGAGCAAGGTGCGGTTAGAGGTTCTGGCGAGCTGGTGTTTCCTCGTCTGTGAATACGATAAAGAAGAAACTTGAAATCTAACGCGTTGAAAAGAACTCTTTTCACCCCGTCGAGCGTTAATTTATATTTTATTGCTTTGTAGTGAGCTAGTTTAGCAAGATAGTTGAGAGGGCATGAAAAGTATAAGGACGAGCTACACACGGAATGAAAACTCGCCCATGTCGCCTAGAGCAGAGGGGACGACATGGAAAAGAGTTGTGGACGGGGGTTGCGAGGCTGAGGGTGAGTCCCACAGTGGAGGCGGGACCGGATTGAAAGGAGGGTCCAGGATGTCGTAAAACGGGCAAACCGGGGCGGGAAGGCGAACGAGGTCGGAGCGGAGGGCAAGGGGAAATGAGGCGGGGAGAGGAGACACGGCGAAACTGTGGTCACACGAGGCGGAGGGGGGAGGGCGGGGCCGGGGGGGGGGGAAAGCAGCGGGACGAGCACGGGGGCAAAGATGCGGTCCGGTTAATGGGCTTTGCGTTTTTTAATATGGTGTATCATCTTTTTTCCCGCATCTAATAAAAATTACCGTGTTATTTATTAAACAACTCATTAGGTTTCTGTCAAGTATTACATAATTTTTCTCCCCATTTCCGCATAAATCAAACTTTTTGACAATTGAAATAAATACAAAATTGAAAATAATAATTCACCAACACATAAGCGGAAAGACACAGGTATAAGGCGGCATAGGCAATCATCAGCATCATACATCAGTGTTCCCGCAAATACTATTTGCGAATAGGAAACGAAATCCTACTTCCGTTACCCTCGTTTGTTCGATTGTTCATTTCCTCGCACGCACAACTGGAATCGGACATTCTCCCCCGCCCAAGGTTCTCTCTCCCATTCACCTTGATCTATCTCCACCCCCTTCCGCTCTCCTCCACCGGAATTACGTATTACGATCTCCTCCGATCCCTGGCTAGTTTTACGATTTCTATCACATTCGAGATGGCACCCAATATTGAAGATCTTCACAGGATCGTATAATGTAATATATATACGCAAAAAATTAATATAAAATTTAAATTAAAAAGAAAAAAAACGAACTCGGAATAAAAATATGTATTTAAGTGAATTCGTTGAAGTTGAAGTTGAAGTTCGTTATCTATATTTACATTTCAACATTCTGTGCATGCTTGAAGTAGTTTGAATAATTTACGTCTCACAATAGAAGGGAAAAGAATTAAAACAAAGAGGGAAGAGAGAGAAAGAGCGGGTGGTAGTGTGGGGGGTGGGGGGAGAAAGAGTATTAGCTTCTTGGAATGAATGTGAATTTCTTTACCGGACTCATCCTCTTCGGCAATTACGGTTTAGCACGATGCCTCTCCAACCTGTCTGCCAAGCTCCGCAATGACAGAATGCAATCGGTAAGTCTCTCCTCGTGTCTGGCCGCCTGCTGTTCAGCTCTTTGCTCAGCTCTAGCAGCTTGAACTTCTGCTCTTGCTAAAGCTACTTCAGCAGCTTCTCTCGCACGAGTGGCTATCAATAGCCGTGAATTTAGATCGGCGACTTCGGATCTTAACGACGACAATGCCGCTGCATGGAGCTGGAATTAAAATCATTTTTCCCCCCATTTGTCTTTTTGCCTCTTTATTTGTTTTAAACGTTAAAACTAATTATCGTAAAAACAAAGGTATTACGTTGTGAAAGAGTCTCTATTATAACTATTAATATTATTATTCTTATTATTATATAGTTTCGTTAGATACGTTTAACCGTCGTTGATCGTCATTATTAATCGATTTGTTTTTAAATAAAAAAAATTTATGGAAAGAGTTGTGCGACCCGGAGTAATCGTTATTTAAATAGAAACAATTAACCTCGTTTATAAATGAGTATTAAATCGAGAAATATTCAATTTATATCTAATTCGTATATATTATACGTAATTCGCGAGTATGCAAATGTGTGAAATCTAATCGTGAATTAAAATAAAATACGTTACACAACTCGAATCCTTGACAATTTTAACATTTCGTAAAGTACGAGCGAGAAAGAGAGAAAGAAAGAGAGAGAGAGGGAGAACAAAAACAGCAAAAAAAGAGTAAGAAATACGAGAACTCGTGTAACATATGTATTCCAAAATGGCAACGTCGTTTTGCGCGTTAAGAGTCTCATTAAAAAAAGAAGGAAAAAAGAAAAAAACAAGGAAAAACAAGGAAAAAGAGAAATAAGGATCGAATGAGTTCGACCGAAAGGAAGAGGAAAAGCATGGAAAATTTTGTAGATTCGCGTCTCGTACTGAGTGTCCTTCGCGTGATCACTCACGCGTGTCGGTTATGTTACGAGACGAGACGAGACGCTAATGACGACTACCCGGTCACGTGTTAATCCGTAGATAAAAGATAAAAAGGGGGAGGAAAAAGAGTAAAAGAAACAAGAAATGAGGAAAGGAGATGAGACTATTCTGGAAAGTATAAAAATCACGACGTCGAGTCGTTTCGAAACACATTCAGTAACTTACGGCTCTATAAGGAAGAAGAACGCTACACACCCATCACATAGATCAAGAGTGCGTCGTTATATTCTTCGGTATGTTTAATTATTCGTTTAAAAAAAATATCATCTATTTATTGTAATCGAATATAATAATTCATCATCTATAGAACGTAGCTTCAAGTTTTTAGCTAGTTGATCAAAAGTAATTTAAAAAAAACAACCAATTATATCTGTAGTATTACAATACGATAAGAAAAAATGTAGCCTAATTCTTTAAAAAGAAAATAGTAATTGATTTTTAAAATCGTCTAAAAACTTTAAATTCTCCTAGTATTCAACTTGATCATTATTTCAATATCGTTAAAATACGTAAAAGTAAAATGACGAAATATGTAATTACGATCGTAAATTTATCGATGGCATAACGCAATTTAATAGATAAATGTATTAATATAAATAAATAAATAATTTCGAAAGAGAAAAATATATAAGAGAAATATATACGTTATGTCAAGTGCTAGAACTCGACGAGCATTACTCGTTGTATTCTTTTACAACTCGCGAAGATTTATTACTCGGGACTTTGAAAACTAGTAACCAACACGTTTTGAAAACGGCTTATGTTAGTTGGTTAGACGTACGATTTCTTTAAGGACATTTTTTTTATATTATTTCCTTCTAACGGATTAACTCTTATAACTAGTTTATCGCTTATCTTCATCTTCATTATCATGACAGACAGTCTCGAGAAGGTGCAGCATATATATATATAAAATGAAGCTGCTTTTCATCTTCGCTATCGTTGTCGCGATTTTGTCGACGCTGACGATAAGAACGAGCGCACAGAAGGACGAGTACATTCATCTTCCTGGAAAATCCTGTGCGGATGCACCACCTTGTCCAGATGGTAGAAAATGCGTTATGGGAAAGCCAAGATGCAATGTTGGAACTTGTCCAGATTTGGTACCAACTTGTGGTTCCAAATCATGAATATATATAACGGTACATTTTCTATCAACTTAACTAACATAAATACTTTTTCACATTAGATTATAAAAAGGAATAAATAAAAAACAAAAAAAATAAAAGAAATAGATACATCCATTTAACGTAGATATAAATTTATATAAAAGAAATGTTATATATATATATATATATATATATATTTATATAATATATAATTATAATATAATTATTATATATTAATTATATATTATATATTTAATAATATTATTTATAATATATATAATTATATATAAAAGAATGTACGAGAGAAAAAAATATTGAAAAATACATATTTATAATTCTTTGTTGTAGTCGGTTAGATGATCTTGGGGAGGGGGGTGGGAGGAAGGGGAGGGTTTGGGGGGGGAAATTTAACAACTTACAGAAAGTTGTTTATCCGCATAATCCACTTCTACATGAACCGGTACAGTTCTCTCGGATCTGCGATCACCGGGACAACAAAGCCAGGATCTAGACCTAGCCAATCCTCTTGGCTCCTCTTCTTCGTCATCTTCATCAACGTCTTCGTCCTCGGTAGTGGCGCAATGTACGTAAACGAGATCATTCCTAAGTTCGTCCTCGACGATCTCTTTTGCCGCGTTCGATGGAATGTGGCTCGACAACGTTTGTATCCCGCATCTCGATGTTCTTTGAAGATACTGTTGCAATTGCTGCTGCTGTTGTTGTTGTTGTTTGTAATTGTATTTGTAATTTTGTGTTGTTGTTGTTGTTGTTGTTGTTGTTGTTTAAGTTGTTGTTGAATTTGTTGTTGACGACGTAAACGATTGACGAAGTACGTTGACTCCGTAGAGTCATTGTTAATAGCAACCGTAAAATTCGCCACGTTGTTGGATTCGTCGTTACTCTTCGTCCTGTCGTCGTTGTTTTTCGACGAGTTGCATTCTTAATTTTCGAAGAGGAGAGGAAGAAGAAGAAGAAGAAGAGGACGAAAATTGTCAACTCGATCGATCGAGAATAAAGATCAATAGATTATGTTATTTACTTACGTACCTAGGATTACTTTTTATCCGTGCTGTGATTTATACTATGAATTAGATGAATTCTAGCGATGTTTAGGTCATTTCATTCCCTTCGAACAATTTCGTGCTTGCGCGTGATATGTACGTGTATGTACGTGTGTGTGTACGTGTATGATTTTTAAGCGAGTCCTTCGAGCATGACACTTTGATTCTTTAATTCATAGATTATATTTTTGTTGTTGTTGTTTTCCTTCTCCTTTTCCTTTATAGTAAAATATTAGTACGCAAATCGTTGGTATACTTTTAAGAGTTTTTCTGATTATCACAAACAAAGCTCGCCGATTGAAAGGTATCTTCTGTAAAAGAAAAAAAAAGATGATACATGCACACCGTCGTATCCATCGTGTCACTGATCGAACAATAACGGCAACAAAATCTTATCGGTGCGTCCGTCATAATTTGATTTCGTTCTTTTCTTTTTCCTTCTTTCTTTCTTTCTTTCTAGGTTTCAGTAAGTATCAGAACATTGTTCCAGATCACCATACTATCGATCGTAAGAGAGTCTTTCACGCGTCGTCGTTAGGATGCGCTCTGGTCTATGACGTTAACCATATCCACCCCTCGTATCTTTTCTCCATGTGAATTTTTTTTCTTTTTTTTTTTTAAGATAAAGGACATTCCTTCGAACGTCTCGCTCGTGTTAAAAACGTTCCAACGATCATTCATGATAAAATTGGATTAACATAAGAGAGAATATAATTAAATATTTTATTAAAAATTGACATTAAAAGTAATAATAATACAAAGTAAGTATCCGTAAGAATGTTGGATGTGAAACTTATGAGAAAAAATGCTTTGAAAATAAGATAATCGTTGGTTACGTTTGTCTTTCCTACTTACCCTTCCCATTTAATATTTCAAAGGTTGATATCGATCACCTTTTTGCGGATTCACGAGACGCCCTCTTTTCAACGACTCCAATGCGAGAACGTTTTTTTTCTTTAAATCACGCATTACAAATTTCTAGAATTTATAAACGATATTCCTCATTACGACAAATTATCCAATTAATAAATTGAGAGATATCATTTAAACCGATTTATCGTTACATTAAAAACTTTGAAGAGATTATCGATAATATTATTTTCATTATGATAGATTTTCCAATGAATACCAAACGTATCGATGCATTTCTATTTCTATTACAGTGGGTTAAATGACCTGTCTTCTTCAAAATTTCACATAATATACTACGATCTATATGTATAGCAAAAAATATACCATTTATGGAATAACAAATTATTGACCCCGAAAATAGCATAATGTTAATTTAATAATTATACAAAAAAATTCTATCGGAGAGTTTAAAAAGAAGGGTCATTTAACCCATCTCTCGTAATACGTTTAATGTTAATGCATCAAATTATCATAAAATCTATTTAATAATTAACCTAATACCGTCCGATATTAACCTTAACAATTAAAATCAATTCAAATAATTAATAAAATAAATCAAAAGTAATATACGAACAAGAATTCATTTGAAAAGGAATTTCATAATTTGTCATTTAAATATTACGTATATTCGTAATTTACAATTCCCTTTTCAATCTTGAAGCACACATATCAATGTATCCCCCAATTTCAGTCGAATATTCTTATTAATTCAATCGCATTATCAGATTCTTTCCTCTGAAAATACGCGATTAGATTACGTTACTTGTAATAGATAAATTTCATTAGGATTTATTTCCGATCGAGCCTATTGGGCGCGAGCTTTTCGTCACGCTCGAGGGAATACGACAAGGGCAGCAGGGAAGCAGCTTTCGCGATTATTAAAGCAGTAGCAGTAAAATAGTAGAGTAGGTGTGGCTGTAACGCTTTGGAGAAGCATTTACATGTGCAAAAAAAAGAAGAAAGAGAGAAAGAGAGAGAGAGAAAAAAAGGGTGATCCGTAGGTTTGAAAATTTCTAGATTTTCGAAGCGTTTAACGAGCTCGCCCAGAAACATACAGCTGCTCGTTAACCCTTCGTTAGTGGCCAGTTCGCTGTTGGCTGCGGTCTCCGATCTTCTCTCCCTCGCTTTACCATTCCATTGCTCTGTAATGTTCTCTTGCGATACGTTCGTTAGCGTTTCAATGATACCGTTTTTCATGTTTCAACTAGCGCGCATACCAGAAAGAAAGAGAGAGAGAGAGAAGACAGATATTGCTGAATGAAACAGAGAAAATTCGTTTAAGAAGAAATAATTCGATTACCTATAAACAAATGTCTCAACGTTACAACCGTGCAATATGTAATAATACATAAATAAATGGATAAAGATATAAGTGTATAATAATTTGATAAGAATAAATTCACACACACAGACACATATACATACACGTGTGTGTAGGAAGGAATAAATAGAGATATTTCTTTAACGAAGCACTTTATATTTTCGAGTTAGAACTCGGGATCGTGTTGTTTAAGAGGAAAGAGAGCTGTAATAACATTGGAGGCTGCCCTACTATCTTTGGCCCTAATGAAAAAATGGTCCATCGTGCTTCGAGCACGTTTGCTAGAGCTTGAGTACATTTTCTCTCTCTCTCTCTCTCTATCTCTATCTTTCTTTCTGTCTCTTTCTTTCACACTTTCTTTTTCCTATCTCTCTCACCCTCTTACTTCTCCAAGGAATTGAGCGCACGTGCACACTACAAGAAGCGCGCGAGTAGTGTATTAGCATTCCTGCCACGCACCATCCTGCTGCTTACCTAAAAAGAACAAAAGGCACGCGTAATTGTTTATCCTCCGATAATGGCCGACACGGGGAATTGCTTCATCAACACCCGCAGGCTCCAACGATCCTCGTAATTTAACTCATGCGAGAATTTCAACGTGCTGTGGCTGCCCTACCCTTCCTACTCTTCCTTCCTACCCTTCCTTCCTTCCTTCCTTCCTGACTTCTTTCTTTCCTTCTCTTTCTACCAACTAACCAGCAGAACCAACCAACGTAAGTACTTACTTATACCACCGTCACCGTCAAACCCAAGTCTTGTTTGAGACTACGTCTCGATCTAGAAGTCTTTTTAACCGGTCTCTCGGCATTGCTTACAGCTTTCGACGTATAACGAGACTCGGAAATAGCGCCTGCTCATGCGTACGTCTAGTATGTATATATTTGTATGTATTATAATATACTTTTATTATTTAATAAATAAAATTATATTTAATAATATAATAAATTATTAATTATATTAATTATATTATATTTAATAAATAAAATAATATTTAATAAATAAATAATATTTTCATTATTTAATAAATAAAAATATATATATATATACTTATGTATGTGTATTTATATACGTATGCACGGTCACGCGACGCAAACTCCAAATCTGATTTGACTTCTTATCGAATACCGATGCATTATTTATTGGCACATTTCGAATTGTAATTAGATGAATTTCTTTGAACACTCGAACGAAGAAAAAGAAATTTTAAAAGTTTAAAGAGAAAAATCAAATATATGGTACCTATTCAATATGTATATTTTTATTCGTTTAATGATTTACTCGATAACTTTACTTTTGCACTGTTTTGTTTTGTAGATAATAAAAAAAGAATGGAAGAAATAAAAAGTGGATAAAGAAATAATGATTGATTGGTATGTAAGGAAAAGTTACGCGCGGACATTACCAATGGAATTTAGTATTAGTACGGAGGTTGGTTGGTGCGTTAATTAAACGAGTTAATTACTCGAGGCGTCGTAAACGCACGGTAACGTTCCCGAGTAGAAGTATGTTGTATGTGCGAATTTAGGAGAAGTCGACTGGTACATGCGAGGCCACCGCCAATTATAGGAGTTTGGTACTTGTAAGAAGCACCATACGAGTAGTTACAAGTGCACTCTCTTGCTATCGTACTCGTTTTACTTATGTACGTATATTCGTAACGTGTATATATATATGTCTGTCTCTGTATAACGTAACTAAACGTGAATTTGCAAGGCTCGCGCGTCAGGCTCGTTTTAGAATGAAAAACAATTGCCGACATTTTCGAGATGAAGTATAATTTACTGCGCTAAACAGCTTTATGAAATAATAAACGAATAAAGTAACTTCGCCATTTTATTCTTTTTTTCTTTTCTTCTTGACCATTTCAAACGAATTCTAAAATAACTTACGAGTACTTATTAACACTAGATTTACGGATATTTTGTTAATTATTTTTCTAATGACTTACAAACATTGTTTGAATGGAGGATTGAGTAAAGGGGAGGAATTAATATTTAAGTTATATATATATGGTAAACACAAATTTTTGTAATGAGTCAAATTGGCTCAGTCCGTAAATCTAGTGTCAACTTTTGCTTAATTGACAAAAAGAAGAAGAAGAAAAAATAAATTGAGAGATACGTTTATTAGAACGAAATTATGAATTAATATTCGATGTTATAACGTTAATTTGAAATTAAGGAATGAAATTTCTGCAACGTTGTTTAAAAATATCCGTAGAGTTTGAAGAGTATCTTGTTCTTTCTCACTCAAGATCTATTTACAGAGATTCCACGGAAGGAAAATCTTATCGGGTTCTATCGTAAAAACAAGCTATCCGTTGTGTTTATTTTCGTCCTTAAAGAGTCTCGACTTGAAATGATAGCTGTGATTAGTAACGGGGGACGATTAAAACGTCACGCATTAAACCCCGATGACAACTCAATTACTCCATTAATCTAGATAATGATTTGAAAAATAACGAGGAAAGAAAAATAAAGAAGATTGTCAATAGATAAATGAATGACACATTCATAATCGGTTTTATTGCTAAAATAAAATCAAAAATGATCGAAGTATTTACGTACAGGGTGTCCAAAAAAAACATTTTCGAATATAAGTTTACACAAACTTTTCGTCATATATTTGAACTCATTAATACTTGGTTAAAGTTTGATCCTAAATTTTTCTGGTCACCCTATATATATATATATATATATATCTTGGGAAGGATATATGAAAAATATATTACAGGTTAATGCATCTCTGTTGGTAACGTCGAGTAATTATAACGATACGAAGGGTTGACTCTCGCTAATTGCAAGTCCCGAGACGCGTACGTCGTCATTCGTAAACCTTTTTGAACCTTTCTAAATTTTTTGCGATCGCTTTTCCTACGTCGGAAGGTCGAGAAAGTAATCTTGACATGTGTCAATATTTGATGGATTATCAGATCGAAGATACAATATTTATTTTCAGCAAACATATATATGTATATATGTATATATATATATGTTCTACCTATTAGATTAATTTAAAAACAATATTTATTATTTATATTAATAAATAATAATATATATTATTATTTAAATTAATAAAAAATAAATATAAAATTATTATAAAAATAAATATTATTACTTATAAATTAAACTTTTTGCACTATTTAATTTATCTCTATCGATTTAAAATGGTAGACAATTTTGTGTTTTATGTTAAATATTTAAAATCCTTGAATAAATTTGATAGAAAGTAAATGTTGATAATTTAAATTCGAATTAGATTTAAACGAACGATCAATACTCAATTCATAAGTTTATGAACGTAAATAATTTTTTCTTGGAAATGATACTTATGTAAATATGTGTATATATATATATATGAATAATAGTTTCGTTATAATTGATCAAAAGCACGATTCTTTCAAAAGTATTGGAAATTCTTCTTCAAAGGTAATACCAACGAATATTATCTCATCGTTATTCTAATATTATTTGAGAAACTTTCGTCTATAATAAATTTTTTGCGACATACATCGCGACTAAACCTCCGACACGTTTTATGATTCTCGTTTCGTTTAGAAATAAATATTTTCTCGTACGTACTGTTACCGTCTAAATAGCATAAACGTGTATCTCTGTGTGCGTGCGTGCGTGTGTTTGTGTGTGTGTTGTGGTTAAATAAAGATACATATAAACTTCTAGCAATCAAATATACATAAGAAGAGTAAACGTAGCTTACTTTCGTAATAAATATTTAGACAGTCTTCCGGATTATTTTCATATAAAAAAAAAAATAATATGTGTAAAAGTATCGCGATATCTAGGTGTACAGGTATATATATATACACCATATCTGTAATATATATTATAATATAAATATTAAAGATTTACGTTCGAGTAAGATCAGTTAAGAGATAAGAAGGCACTTTCCAAGTTCTTTCTGGGAGCGCCAAAGTAATAGCCAATTTCTCTGTCGATTCTTAAAAAGGAATCGCGACAACACGAGCCAAGAATCGATATTACATCGAGCAAAGTTGTTCTATCCCGATTCGTCGACCACGAGAAACGAAGAACTTCGGTAAAGACTAGAGTTAGGGAAAAATTATTTCCGGACTTTTCCTTAAGACGACATCGTTTCCATGGGGAATTACCAAGTAAGAATAAGTACCTTTTAATGTATCGTATAATGTATTGCTTTTATATATATATATATATATTTGAATTATTTGAAAATAATTGTAAAATAAAGAAACACAAAAAAATTATATACGAAATATATTATAAATAAATTAATAAATATTAAATTATAATAAATAATAAATAAATATTATATTAATAAATAAATAAATATTAAATAATAAATTATATTATATCTCGAGAATAAATAAAACCGAAACAAAAAAGAAAAGGAAACAAAACTTTTAAATCGATTTAATAATTTATTCTCTGTTTTGTTTATGTTTAAATATAAAATTGTAAAATAAAATAAATCATAGAATTAATTTTTTTTGTATTTTTCTATTTACGATTAGAATCTACTATTCAGTCGCAATCATCGCAACAATTACTGATTCGTACTTCGAACGTGTCGAGGCAATTTTTTGTGCACTTTTCTCAATCTCTCTCTTTCTCTCTGTTTCTCTCTCACTTTCATTTTCTCATTGATTATTTTGTCGCATTTGTTGGTTTGTTCATTCGTTCGTTCATTCCAATTATAAGATAGCTATTAGAACAAAACGGAGTTATCTTGTTGGAATAAATGAATGAAATTAGAATTATTCTTGTTCTAGGAAAAATTAGAGAAATTAAGATAAACGTACAACGTACGTAGGTTTCCTCGTTGAGATCTCTATCTAAATTATTTATCGACGATTTGGATATACAGAAGTAGAACAGTAAAGAAGGAAACGAGAAGAGAAGATTTTCTATCCTTTCTCTCATTCCTCTCTCTCTTTCTCTTTCTACTTCTTATTGTCCTGAATATTACGTTTGACGATGACGTACAGGAAACGTGAGTCGAATATTTATAATATGTAAAACGAATCTCGGTATTACGATGGAAACGGTAAAATTTTAAAGACGAGTTGGAAGACAAAAGTGTACAGCGTTACATAAAAATATTGTTACAGAATCTCAATATTTTTATAAAGTTTTTTTCATCTAATCTGTAAAAAAACAAAGGGTACGATTCTTTCTTTTAATTTTTATGCAAGATATATATATTTTATTCCTATCTATAATTTAAGTATTATTGAAAATTATAAATTGATATACAATTAATAAAAAAAAAATATAATAATAAGAAAAAATAATAAAATGAATATAAAATATTATTTCATCCAATTAAAAGTAATTTCTTTTTTATCGTAAATTAATATTTAATTTGTCATGATTTATATAAATTATACGTAAAAAACAAAGGGGTACGATTCTTTCTTTTAATTTTTATGCAAGATATATATATTTTATTCCTATCTATAATTTAAGTATATTGGAAATTATAAATTGATATACAATTAATAAAAAAAAATATAATAATAAGAAAAAATAATAAATGAATAAAAATTGATTTCATCCGAGAGATTAAAAGCATTTCTTTTTTATCGTAAATTCATATTTAATTTGTCATGATTTATATAAATTATACGTAGATGAATTGAAAAGTTTTGAATCTAACATAGAAACAATTTCTTTCGGTAATTAGTTTTATTAAATAAAAAATCGTGCTTATATTAGAGACTTCATAAGAAAATTTAGTCTGTAATCAATATTTTTGTTCGTTACTACTATAAGTATTATTATTTATCGAGGATCGGAAGTACCATGTATAAGAGAACGAAAGTAAAATTATTTATATTCTTGATTGCACGGTATTCATTCAAGTCGAGTCGAGTCATACTAATTAATCGAAATCATTCTTGTTACCGTTACTTTCTTTAATTGTGACATCCACATTTGAAAACCTGTTTTACCGGTTAAACAACGATGCAAGAGGATCCCTTGCAACAAGAGAGAATGAGGCTCATTAATTAAATAACAGGGAGATTTTTTTGCTCGCCGGAAGAAGATTTATTTTTTACGTCCTAAGTGATTTTTCCCTCACCCTCCGGGAAATGTTGTTTATATTATTAAATATCTTTGTTTTTTTCACTTCGTTGGATGTGTGCTGATTCGTTAGTTCAAAAAATATCACCAAATTTCGTTGTGTCTTTCGTTACAACGAACTAAAAGTGTGTTTGCGTATGCAAGGCTTGGTGTTAACGAGTGATAAGAAAAAAATAAAAAGAAGAAAAAGAAGAAAAGGAGAGAAAGAAATAAAATTAAATCAAATAACACATAACCTTGTGTATATTAATATGCATGAAATGCAAAGAAGAAGGCCGAACAAGAGGCGTTTCTAAATAACAAAAAAAAAAATCTTTTCAAAGCCCTCCAGGCTAAACGTATTCCCGTAAACTCTAACAAATTACATTAGCATCGTTCTTGAACTTGTTAATTCGAACATTTTATTTCCAATTCCAAGTGTAAAAGCTCGTGGCGAAAATGAAAAGCTTTATAAAAGTGGTCTATAAATAATGCAATGAAATACGGCCGAAGCGAGTTATTACAATTATTTCAAAAACACTGTTAACGAGTATATTAATATACGCATATACATTCGTACATTTATATATACATACATACGAGAGAGGTTGCGGTCAAGGATTGCGGCAAGGCATTCACCAGATGAACAAACAAAAATATATATATAAAGAGAAAGAAATTATATATCTTTCTGAACATTCTATTATCGATACAATCCCTATTAGAACGTTCCTATATTATTAAAATCAAAATCGCGTGCAAACATCGTCTGACATTGACTTACGATAAAAAAAAAAATTAAAAAATAAAAATCAAATAAGAAAGAACGTATTGCATGTATTTATAAAAAAATAAACAAATAAAAATAAATCTCAAATAAAAAGACTCTTACGTATGTGTGCATATGCATATATTAACACACGTTAAGAAACTATTTATTTCCACTTGGTTTCACGTTCAGATAACATGAATCATAGATAATTAATCCACCAATAACCTACGCAATATTAAACGTATTCAAAATGAGATAAAATACGAAATACTTATCGTTCGTTATACTTTCGATCTTGAAAGACACAACTGACAAGTAAATTCTATTTCTTGAGACTAGATGTGTCAGTTTCTAGTAGTCAAGGCAATGCTTGGATCAGACAGACGGGCTCTTTCACGGAGGTCGTTTTACCGTATAACGGGAGGTCTAATGGAAACTTCGCATTTCGCATTCTGTAGTTGCCCCCTTCGGTACAATCGGGTATAAATAAGATACATTCCTGCGATGCCTTGAAACAGTAAAAATGTAAATATTGCTGCTGGTTAGGCTCGCGTGTATTGAAAAGAAGAGAAAGCTCTATTCGGTTGTTATGCTTGTATTATATATATATATATATGTAATGTATGTGTGTATATATATATGTATTATGTATATGTGTAGATAAAACGTTGAATTTTATTTGCAGAAAAATAATATTGGAAATAATTCGACGATACAAAAAATTTGACCAGAAGAGAATTTTTCTCACCGATTATTATTAATATCATATAACCAATTAGTTAACACAGATTCTCATTCCATTTAAGGTAAGCTCCTGATGGGTGAATAATAGCTTCCTCTCATTACACGTTGGTATCGTTAATAGCCTCGACATATGGTTTAATTAAAGTTACAAATGTGGTATTATTTTGGGTAAACAAATCGTCCCTCTCTTAACCCCCACCTTCCACCCTCATCTGTTTCTCTCTCTCTCTCTCTCTTTCATTCTCCATTTCTTCATCTCTCTTTTTCTATTAATTTATTTAATAATATTAAATGATACTAGAATATATCGGTAGAGAATAATTATCTCAGGCATTGAGTTTTAATTTTATAATCTGTAAATAATATAGTAGATAATATATTATCCATATAATTAATCAAATTTCAACGATATTAATCTTTCGAACACGTCTTCTTAAATTACGTAATAATTATTAATAACGTAGATTTAAAAAAACAAAATAATCCAAGAAAATTAATTGCAGTTAAAAAGAAGAAGAAGAAGAAGAAGAAGAAGAAAAAGCTTCGCAATCACGTGCATCGGAGGCGTATAAAAGTGTGTAGAGAGATGCGGAGGAAATAAGCACGCAAGAAAAAAGAAAAAAAAAAGGAAGAAAATAAACTAAAAAAATCTCGATCACACATATTGTTTTGAAGTTGTTCTACCGATGATCATTATCGTTAATTAATGAATCGATGTGGGAATGGTGGCGTATATTATCATCGTACACGTACGAGATATAGATGATGAAATATCGATGGAATGTCACACAAATGCAATACGCACTCTATGCACTTGCGTGTACAAGCATAAAAGGCGCGAGATAGAGAACGTATGTATATAAATGTATATATATATACGCGCATATGAGTGTGTGTGTGTGTGTATGTGTATATAATGCTATTGCTCATGAAAGAGGTGGAAACACAATCGGTATGCCGCAGCGCAATTCATACAGGGTGGTACGTAATTGCTTCGCATGGCATTCGATTGTCCTTACGAGGTCACAGTATACTTCCAAAGCGCACCAGTGGATCCTACGATGATAAGAAGGCGGCATGGTTTAATTTTTCTAAACCAAAAAAAAACAAAATCAAAAATAATCTCTTCTTCTTCTTCTTCCTCTTCTTCTTCTTCTTCTTCCTTTCTTCTTCCTCTTCTTCTTCTTCTTCACGTTGATCACAATTTAATAAGAAAACAAATACGTATGTAACTTAAATAAAGAAAAGAAAAAAAAATGTTATCGACACTGAACGTCTTCCCCGTTGGTGTCTCCAATTTTTGCAATCCGACGAAGTTCTATTTCGGTGTCCTTGAAGCACAGTCGATAAATTGAACGATATGTATAGACGGTGTCCTTCGAATGTTTCGTAGAAACTTCCTTGGTATGAGTTACACGCGGTTAAGGTGATACTTCTCTCTCTCTCTCTCTCTCTCTTCCTTTCTTTCTTTTTCCTTCTTCCTTTCTCTTTCTCTTTCTCTCTTCGATGTTCACCGCGAAACGTTCACTGACAGACTGAGAGCCGACGATTCTCGCACACCCCAAAGGTGTTTGACGAGGAGTCGGTCGAGCAAAGCCGAACCTCACCGAATATCCTCGATCCTCATTCGTTGCACCGCGTGCTCCAATTTTTCCCCGTCTTATATATCACTCGTTATATACACTGTATTTTCTCCTCTATCTCCCTTTTTCTTTATTTCTTTATTTATTTCTTTCTCTTTCTCTCCTTCTCTTTCTCTATACAACACGGCGGATTGGTGTGTTTGTCGTTAAACGAGAACTACGTCAATTTGATGCTTATACAGCACGACGTTATGGCTACGACACGCATCCATTCTCAAAATCCTGGTAATCCTATTTCTTCCTACTTCGTTTCCCTTGATTTACGTTTTTAATACTCACCCCAGTGTTGTTAACTTATGGTTAGAAATTCTTATACTAAATACACTTCTCTCCAATTTGTCAATATATGTTTATGTAGGTATATATGTGCCCATAATTATGAAAGTGGTCCAAGTCAAAATAAACCAAAAATAAGTTTATCAGTTATTTCACACCATATTATTTTAAACTCACTTAATTCAATGTAATTGAATGGTCTAAGTCAAAATTAAAAAAAATGAATTTATCAGTTATTTCACACACCATATTATTTTAAACTCAATTAATTCAATGTAATTTTATGACTGTATTGTCAAAAATGAATTATTAGATAGTGGTTGTTATTTCAATATTATATGGAATTCATTGAGTGTTCAAATGTAATATTTCAAATATCTCGAAACAAGAGATAATTGACTTAGACCACTTTCATAATTATGGGCACATGTGATTATTGCGTTAATCATCATTCACTTCTTGTTTTATATACATTTGTTATATACATACTTGTTTGAAATACATTTAACATGTTTCTCTTGAGTTTCATTATATTTAGATAGGTATATGTATATACAATAGAATCTTGATTAATCAGCATGATCGGAGAACAAACGACACGGATAAATCGAGGTTCAACGGATGATAATCAAGATTAGGGTTGATTTTTTTTTTAAACATGTTTCTTCTATGAAAAATAAGATTTGCGTGCGTGTGTGTGGTTCTTACTATACGTATATTTCATTGGATGTGTATTATAATATAGTATTTATATATTCTTATATTGTTATCTGTACAATACACTAAACACACACACTTATCTTGAATGTTATTATATTTAAGAAGATGGGTAAGAAAAATTAAATAATAAATGATTGAAATTATTTGTATAATTGTAAAACAAGTATGTTATGATGTTATATTTTATAACATTTACTTGATTGTTTAGTGTTAATATAGATATACTTTCTGTAATCCTACATACACATATATTTATAGATTATAAGAGATATAGAGTGTATATGGACACACACACACACACATAAATATATAAATATCTTGACTTTATTGCGATTCTCTGATGGGTCGAAGAATTCGTCCCTTAGTTCGTAGATGTTTGTGACAAGATGAAATTTTCCAGATAGATAGAAGAGAACGCTGACGGTACGAAAGTAAATATGCCGTAGAGAAGAAAACGAAAACATGGGCGATAGAAAATATCTCTTCGAAGTCCTATCAAAACACAACGTCTTGAAAAAAAGAAGGAAGAACTTTTTTCGTTGAAAAAAAGAGGATTTTTTTTGTGTCTATTTGTATTGTTCTTTTCCTATCTTAATACAATAAAAATTAAGAGAAGTTAAATAAGAAGAAAGAAAATAAATAATGATTATTAAACAAAAACAAACAAAAAAACACAAATACGAAGAGAAATCTTTAACCAGTAAAAAAAAAGAAGCAGATCGCATTAATTAAAACAATGTAATAATAAATATTTAATAATAATTTTTACTTATTTTAAATAAAATTATACTTAAGATAATTTATATAATTATATATTTTATATAATTATATAATTAAATTAATAATTATTATATAATAAAAATTATATATTAAAATAAATAATATATAAATTAAAAATTAATAATTATATAATTAAATATATTTATATAATTATATAATTTAAATAATAATTATATAATTATATAATTAAATAATAAATAAAAATTATTCCAATAATATAAATCAAAATAAAATACGCGTACGAATGAAATGAAGAAAAGTGAAAACGAAAAGGAATAAAAAGAAATCGTAAATATTAAACAAACAAAAAATAACAAGGGAAAGAGAGAGAGTAAGTATAGAAACAAAAAAAACAGAAAGGAAATCATTCGAGTAGGCTAATTTGTATTACGGTGACTACGCTTTAACGGAATAGAAAAGAAAACGTCGCGTGTTTGCAAATTCTTTCTTTTTTTTCTTCTTTCTCTACCTACGTTCCATTTATTCCTTTTTCTCTCTCTCTCTCTCTCATTCTTTTTTCTTTTTTATTCGATCGAGGGCTAAGGTCGATTCAAAGTTATGCCAAACGAAAGAGGAAAAAGAAAAGAAGAAGAAATTCTTTTCTCTTCAACCCTTATTAATATCCACCATTAAATATGACTTCTCCCACGCAAATAGAGCAAACATGAATTCACTCATGCATAAATATATATATATATATACGTATGTATATATGAACAATACAAAACGAGTTGTGCACGTGCATGTAAATTACAAATCTACCTTTTTGTCCTTTTGAAAATAATCGAGCTCTCTCGTATATCGATTTCAGCGAGTATTTTTCTCTCTCACTCTCATTCTCTCTCTCTCTTTCTCATTTATTCTGCCCTCATATACGGAGACAATATCTTCCTTTTGAAAACCAAAAAATACAAAAATCGAGAATAAGAGAGAGAGAGAGAGAGAGAATCTGATGTATCGATGCAGACCGAAAGTGATATCGTCTCGTATTTTTTTTGTTCTTTCATTCTTTTTCCTTGTCCCTCGTTTACCCTGTCTAACGCATAAATCAAATACATCGTGGATAATGGATAGGATACTCGATGATGGAGGAAAAGTCGCTTATAAGAGACGAGACGACGGTGATGAAATAATGTTAACGAACCGAAAGAACGAACTAGGGTGAATTTTGTGTTCCCTCTTTCTCTCTTTTTTCTCATTTTCTTCTCTTCGTTTCACGTAAAAATAAAAATAAAAATAAAAATTAAAAATGAAAAAAAATAGGGAGAAAGAAAGAAGCACATATAATAGCGTTAGTGTGCGATAAAGAGAAAGAACCCGTATATATACATACATATACATGTTTATATATATGTATTTGTAAGCTTAATCGATGATCCGCGGTAGTATGCGAAGCGTGAAACGAGCACGCGAGAAGCAGCAGTAACAGCAACAGCAACAGCAACAGCAACAGCAG
The DNA here is from genome assembly GCF_010416935.1 of Polistes fuscatus. Lineage (NCBI taxonomy): Eukaryota > Metazoa > Arthropoda > Insecta > Hymenoptera > Vespidae > Polistes > Polistes fuscatus. Next base: position 2,991,390 of record NW_025113140.1, read on the forward strand.
CACCAGAACTGGTAACGAGAAACGTTGCAGCACAGTGCTGCACTTGCATTTATTTGTCTTTCGTTATATTTCATACCGAAAGGAGTATTCCACTTGTGGATGCGATAAAACGAACGAACGAACGAACGAACGAACGAATGAACGAACAGAAAAAGAGAAGAGAAGAGAAGAAAGGAGAGGAGAAAAGACGATAACGATCGTTCCTCGATAAGAAAATCGAACAACCCGGCAGAATAATATTTCTTCTTATACTTGTATACACTTACCGAGCCTTGCAAAGAAAAAAAAAAAAGTAGTATTTTATCTTTTAAGAGTTTCTTTGATTGGTGTTTTTTTCTTTTTTTTTTTCTTTTTTCACATTAACACGTCGATGCACGCTTCATTTTTGTAATGTTGGTTACAAGAAGTTAATTGAAAAGAACGGGTATGTTTGTAATGGTAAATTTAACATTTTAACTGGGTATGACTAATTATTAATCATCTTTGTGTTACTTCGAAGATGATTACGCGCAAATTCATTTTAAATTTGATATTAATTATTGGATATATTTTTTTTCTCTCTCTCTCTCTCTCTTTATTTTTTTGTTTCTATCGAATAATGTGACTTTTTACCTTATTCGCAAGGTCCAACATATTTCCAGATCCACCGGCAGCAGCCTCGACGAGCTTTTGAAGGGTGTGAGGCTCCGGAGATAGATCACGAGCACCGCTGTCGAATTCCCAACTCTCATGTCTTCCCGAGACTGTTCCTGAAAATCGATCGTACCCGTTCCATAAAATTTACAAACAAATGCTACGAACCTTACCCACGACAAGTGAATAGACATTCATATCAGGAAAAAACTATAAATCTGGATGTTGTTGATCGTACGAAAAAAAAAGGATTTGGTTTGTGACAAAGAAAGCTCGAACGTATTTTATAATTTTTTATGACGCTTTTCTATCTTATAGGGATTCGTGTCACGTCTCGATCAAACGTACGTGTGTGCACGTTTGTGTATACATGTAGGTGTGTGTGTATGTATACATAGAAGATATATAAGTAAGCTAGAGGATGACGATTAGTAACACGACGGGTGATATTTCTGACAATCGAATAATTCTTACGAAAAATATCCACCCTGTTCCGTGCGAAGTGGCCAATTTCTTCTTCTTTTTTTTCTTTTTTCTTTATAAATAAATGATCTAATATCAGAAGGCTATCTCATATACATTTTCTTTCGATTAATTATCAATCATTTAATATGTGTCGGACACTCTAATGTACTCTATTAATATTTTAAATCGTTTCAATGAAAATACATTTGTTCGAACTTTGCTGGCAAGTGATTACTTTGAATTGACAATTTTTATTTAATAAAATATCAGATCGAAATTGTTTAATATTCGAAGTATATTAATAGAGAGATATGTCATTTTTAAATAAATGTAGTCATTATATTATTCATACTTTAATGGATCTTATACGATTAACACTAAAATTTTACGTAATTTCGTTCAATAATCTATCAACTGAAAGTTCTCTATCAAATCTCACTCTTTTCATTATTTTCTAATAATTTAGAAGATTTGACAAAAAAAAAGGAACCTATTCAAGAAGAAAATATCACATTAATTTTCTTTCTATCTCGATTGGTTTTGGACCACCCTCTATAGAGTAACACAATGCTCCTCCCGTTAGTCATGCCCTCACGGTTATTGATCCAGAAACAATCGATAAGAACCTATACTGTAAGATCTTACGGGACTAATTGTAAGAATTGAAGGAGTAAAACCCGATGCGTCTCAATGTGGCGACGAAGATCATCCGAGCTTTTGACATTGATTACAAATTCAATAAACCCAACGAACCGTTCGCGTCTCGACTGCTCATGAATATAAAATGTATGCTTCTATCTTCTATTCGTCAAGAGTTACATATAGAAACCAACGAATCAAGTTTCTCAAGTTCATATTCTAACTCATCTTCGTGTAATGCAATTATAATTAATCAATTATTACGACTCGCACACGCGAGCTTTTTTTCTATTTATTTTTCTTTTTCTTTTTTTTTTATGATGATGATGATGATATCGAATAAGAGATTAAAATCTTACCAAGACTATTATCACTGCTGGTTGGAAGATATTCCGGAGTATGCGTGTGATGAGGGCTAGTTCTGTGTTTACCAGACCTAAGGGCCTCGATCTCTGGTCGGAGAGCCAAACGACGTCTGAGGAACTCTTGATAGGATATGCGACCGTGCTCGTCCGCACCTAATTCCCTCATCAGCTCTTCCACGGAATTTTCCAGATTCAGTTCTCTGCATACCGTCAGCAAATCCTGACTGAAATTCATTCAGTCGCAAAATCAATAATCTCATTGTTATATATATATCATTGTTCAGGGTAATGTTCAGGGTATTGTTCAGGGTAATGCTCATTGGTATATATATATATATTTATTGTTCAGGGTAATGTTCAGGGTATTGTTCAGGGCAATGCTCATTGGTATATATATATATATATATATATATATATATATATATATATATATTATTGTTCAGGGTAATGCTCATTGTTATATATATATTATTGTTTAGAGTAATGCTCATTGTTATATATATTATTGTTCAGGTAATGTAGGGTATGTTCAGGGTAATACGTTCATAATGTTATATATATATATATTGTTCAGAGTAATGTTCAAGGTATTGTTCAGAGTAATGCTCATTGTTATCAAAAATTACATTACAATATTTTATCAAACGTCGTAATACAATTATTAATCATATATATAATATTATAATCAAATTGATTAATCCCTTCACAAACCCTTGACCCCAAAATATTATACAAAATAACTTCTCAAAAATAATCTTTAATTTGGAACTAAACTCAACAGTTATGTAAGCTTACAAACATAACGAAATATTTACATTGCTAATTTCTCTCCGTATTTAAAGTTTAAATTTATATATAAATAATTACAAATTGCGTTAAGTAAAGTAAATTTATCGATGGTACTTATACATTTACAAAATTTAACATACCAAGTAATTTTAATTGAAATGGAATCTGGCCCTTGTTTAAGGCTTGTTGGAAACAACATACGTAATTTGCTGGTAACCGTCCAACTCGACGAAGTTTTGCGTTATTGTAACAACTTTAATAATACGTCATTAAACTCGTTATCAAATAATTAATTAATTTAATTTGATATTGATGAGAATAATAAAATCTCTAAAATATCATCGTATGCCAAAAGGATTGTTATTTAAACACTAACATTTAACTTTTCAATGAATAAATGAAGAAAACAAAAAAAGAAAGACAAAAAGATGACAGAGAAAGAAACAATGTTTTTTATTACGAAATTCGTATCACGATTCGATGACTAAGAAGAATCACTATCGTAAGGTAAAAAAGACAAAATTTAGATACAACCCCATCGTCCCATGGGAACACTGGATGAGAGTAATTCGAGGACGTTGCTACCTGACAGTTTTTCGAGTAAAAAAAAAAAAAACAGAAAGAGAGAGAATGAGAGCAATGACATTTTATCGAAAAACTCTTCTTTCCACAAGAAAGTAACCGCATGCGGATTGTTCGCAAAACAACCGCACAATAGATCCGACGAGTTAATAAGTGCTCCAGGCCTATTGTTGGAACGCGTAAAATACTGCCTACCTACCCTTAGCTACCTACCCACATAGAGGGTAGCAATAGTGGGGGAGGGGGATTGTGGGAGACACAGAGGGTGAGATTTCTCCACCAAGCGTAAAACGTTCGATCGACTCCTTTTTTCGTGCATTTCTTTTTACTACCCTGGTGCCCACATCATTTTTTATTGTCCTCCCTTTTTCTTTTCTCCTTTTTACTTTCTTCCCTTTCCTTTTTCCTTTTCTTTTTTTACTTTTCGACCTATAATATGCGTATAAAAAAACTCGAACTATTATATATTTGAACTTAAATAGAAAAATCAACTAGATCATAAATTGATGTGACGTAGGTTGGTTTATATGGTTGGCAATTTAAAAAAAAATTATCTACTGATGTAATAACGATCCAGAGGTAGATAAATCAAGGATAAGAAATCTTAGGAATGATCGTTAAAATGACGTAGGATGATAGATCGTATACTTTCGATAGCAAAAAATGATATGAAAAATTGAGACTACAGTGGGGAGCACTTTAAAAGGAAAAGGAGAAAAGAGATTGAAAAGAGATAGAAGAAAGAGAGAGAGAGAGAAATACTGAATCGCAGTGGATATTCGAAGATGAAAAGCGAGTAAAGTAAGGGCAGCGTTGATCCTCCGGAACAAGAGCTACGTGTCGTCCCTCGTAAGCCAAGAAAGAGTGAATAAGAGAAGAAGAGAGAGAGAGAGAGATAAAGAGGTAGAAAGAGAGTACCTGCACCCGTTATATACTCCGTTCACTCCTTTGTCGGTTCGTTTGATGTGGGGAGCACGGGAAAAGAGACAGGACTTGCACGCGTATTACGCATAGGAAAAAAAGTGCCTGGTGGCATTGAAGAAGAAAAAGGAAGGAAAAAGGGGAAAAAGACAGTGACGGAAAAGGACAGGGCCAGGGAAAAAAGACAGAGAGAAGGAAAAAGAAAGAAGAGAGAGAGAGAGAAAACGCAAGTGGGCACTTGGGCATTCAGCTTCAGTTCGCATCTCGCGAGTTGGCAATCGGTTGGATGCACGAGAAGTACAAGTTTTCGAAAGGGGCGCTTCGGTGCTTTTTGAGCTTGCGAGCTCAACGAGACGTGCGCCACCTCAGAATAAGGATCTTACCGGGCAAAAGTTAATGAGATTACAAAAGCGGCCGGTAATGAATACTGAAGAAGCTGAGAAATCTTTCTTTTCTTTTCTTTTCTTTCTTTCTTTTTCTTTTCATTTCTTTCTTCTTCTTCTCCTCCTCCTTTTTTCCTGCATTTTAGTTTTTTGTTTGTTTACCTCATTCTCCTTTCCCCCTCTTCTCTTTTTTCCTCTACAACTATCCACTTTTTAACCCGTCCGGTAAATTTCACCTCTTCTCTCTTTCTATCATCTATCAAAGGATCGTGGAGAGTCCCGTAGCATGCGCATCTTTTTCTTTCCTTCCCCCTTTCGGACGACTCTCGCGCCATTGCATCCGAATAATTTTGAATGCGAACCACCAAATCAAGCGTGAAAAGTCCATTAAGCTCGACTACTTTCCCTTTGGGCTTGAAGTAAACATCAAGCTTACGAACATCCAGAGATAAGATAGAGAGAAAGAGAGAGTAAATAAAGACGCGAAAGAGAGACTCGTTCGTAATTAAAAGATACTCGTTTGAAGAAGGAGAAACGAAGGAAAAAGGAAAGGGACAAAATAAAAAGAAAAGAATAGAGAAGAAGAAGAAGAAAAAAAAAAAAAGACAGTAAATTCAACATCGTTTCAAATTACGCGCCCAGACAATAGATACACGTTACTGGTCGATAAGAACGATTATTTTTATCGACGATATTTTCGCGCCAAGCTTTTCTATTTCGAAGACAGTATGTTCGTAATTGAAGGCACGAAAAGGGAGAAGAGTAAAGTATATGTATCAGGGGGATCCCCTTTATACACGCTCATCTCGTACACACGAACAATTCTCTTTAACGTTCAGCCTCCTCAATTGAGGAAGATGAGAAGGAGGAGGAGGTTGAGAACGTTAAAGCACGCGAATCCTCCCCTCATCGATAAATTTGCATAGTGATTTATGGGACGACTCGGAAAGAGCGTGATACTCGCTTCGGTTATAGGGATGCTGCTAAACCAAACGGTATAAATTTGTAAACGAGTGAAAACGTGTTTCGAGCATTAACAAAAAAACAAAAAGAAAAAACAAGAAAAATCTAAAGAGAAAAAGGTGTGGAAGAGAAGGAAAGATCGTAGCAGACACGGATTGGTCCAGAGACGCAAAACTATCTCTTCTACGTATGTTAAACCAACTCATTGGCCATTATCTTTCCGGTTTATTCATCGCCGATGCCATTCGAACGAACGACGAATGCCGTTACGTATATATCTACATATATATACGTATACGTTAGCGAAAGGTAGAATAAGATAAAAGAGGATAAATGGAAAGATACGGAAGATAAAAAAAAGAACGCGGGAAAAACAAAAAAGGATCGGCGGGCAGTCAGGAATTTAATTTTAAGCGAACTGCGCAAACGAACGAACGCAAAAAATAAATGTAGAAACGTAGAGGAACGTAGGAATGAACGAACGTATTCAAATCGTCTAATTAATTGAAGGAATAATTTAAAGGAACGCGCAAACGTGCCGGTTTTACTGTAAAAACAATGTGTTCTCGGGTGTAACGCGCGCCATTTACTAGAAAATTAAATCGCGGAACGGATTTTATTTTTCTTTCTTCCGTTTTCTTTTATTTTTCTTTTTTTTTATTTCTTTTTTTTTCCGAACCGCGAAAGAGAGAGTCGCGATTCCTCTTCTATCTCTCTCCCTCCTCCCTCCCTCCCTGCTCTTTCTCTTTCACCCCTCGTTCTCTTTTTACCCCAAGGGAATATCTTCGAGTGGCGCAAGTTTTAATGAATAGCGAATGGAAATTTTTCATAGTCACGCCACGGACAACGGGACGGAATAAAAAGCTTACAAAGGATACCGTTTCGTTTTTCCTTCTTGTCTTTTTCTTTTACTTCTTGTTTCTCTTTTTCCCGACGTTTCTCCCTTTTCCTTCTCGTCCCAATGAGAAAGAGAAAGATAAAGAAAGAGAGAAAGAGAGAGAGAGAGAGAGAAAGAAAGACAAAGGAAAATATTTCAAATGGCCATTACGCTTTTCTTCTTTCGACGGACGCGCGTCGTTTAATTCAACTTCTTTACCGCTTCGCTTTTTCTACCTCCCAATTGACGTTCCATCGACGAACGTTCTTAATATCTCTCTCTTAACTTTCTTTTTTTTTATCTATAAAGAATATAACGTCTTTATTTTCGATACGAATTAATCGCAATAGAAAACGACGATAAATTAAAAACAATCATTAATTTTAAATGTTTGATGAAAGATTGTTAACGGTTTTTAAAAGAGTCACGTGACCCCGCGTTTAAATTTAATTCAAAATGACTGCCAATAAGATTACTTCCTTCGATCGTATAATTTCTTGGTGCTTCTTCTCTTCCGTTTGTTGTTGTGTTGTTCCTTCCTTTCTTTATATTAAAAATAAAAAAGATAATGTATTTAATGGGAAGATTATTATACCAACCTGTCGATAAAACCATCTCCGTCGCCGTCGCATGCTTGGAAAAGCTTCCTAACGCGTTCCTCGTCGCAGATGGAGCCCGTCTCGCTCTCAGCATCAGCGGTTTGCGACATCCTCACACTACCCCTCCCTCCTCGCCATCGCGATTACCAAACATCACAGATCCTCTCGCCCCTCTTTTGACAACTTCCTCCCTTTTACGCCTCATCCGTGTTTGCTCGATATCGATCTTTAAAGTATCGAAAGATTCGAACAAATCGAAACTTCCGCGCCTTCTTTTCAACACGATGCAAACCCGATGAAAAAACCAGATGCAATATGATATTTGCTTGCCTCTTTACCTTACCTTCCTTTTTTCTTTCTCTTGTTTTATTTTTATTTATTTTCTTTTTTTGTTTATGATCTCTTTCTCTCTCTCTTAAACAAGTATTTTCTCTCTCCTGATCGATAATATTATATTACGAGAGTTGAAGTAACCGCGTCGATATCAAATTTCAATTATACGATCGTTTTTGTTTCTTCGATAATTTTAAAAAAACCGCGGATTTTTATACCGCGTTGACAAAGAAGAACTTTTCTTTCTTTTCTAATCGTTCCTCTTCTTATAATCTGTGTTTCTTCGTACCTTTATCTTTCTCGCTCTCTTTCTCTCTCTCTCTCTCTCTCTTTCTTTCTCTTTCAGTTACACTCCAGTATTTTTTTTTCTTTTTTTTTATTTCTTTTTTTCTTATAATGTAATCCAATAAAATATTCAATTTACACTATATAATGACTAAAAATATTCAATTTACACTTATTAATGACTTGAAAGGGTAAAAATAATGACAAAACGTTTTAAACTCTTTTCTTTGCTTAAACTGTTCGATTCGCGCAAGCAGTGAAAAATCCACTGCTACCCACCGGTTATCGTTTCCAGTGTCACCGAGTCACTAACCCTAACCTCAAAACTGTATTCGAGGTTCACCCTCCCTCGCGAGTCAGCGACGGCAATAAAAACTATCGATTGAGCTCGCCGCTCTAAAAACCAACTCGACATTTAACGCCATCTTGCTTTATCAAGCGCGCCGTAATATCGACAGGATGGCGCTGCCTACGTAGTAATGGCGGGATATTCAAAATTCGTACGCACGTTTGACGGATATTGTAGTTTCTTAACGATACCCTTTCAATGTTATATTTTATATTATAAATATTACAGACTTTGATTATCCTTAATTATGTTAATTATTTGACCTGCAAATAAAATTAAGTTATTGTTGTGTAATTAGTTGTATACATATGTATAATAAATCGTATAGTATATAATATATACTGTACGATATTTTTAGTAGCAAATATATTTGAATGCTTCAACTAATTAGATATACTGTATAAATAATTAGTTATAGTATATTATTCTGTAGACGTTAATATCTCTTTAACTACGGACACAAGTTTTTTTAATTTCGTAGGATCATGACTGTAAGCCCACATGATACACCGCGTGTGTTCTTTAGTCGGTAAACTTTTAAGATCTCCATCAATTTGGAACCAAGAATTATCTTCTTCCTCTTTCATACGATCGACAAGTGCCCGAAGAAACTTATTTCTTTTCCTATCCCACGTTAAATCGGATTCTGGGATTTTTACCGTCCTCAGTTTCTTGTAATCTCCATCTACCTCCTCGTATGCCCTGTACACCAAATAAAATATAATAAATGATCCAATTACATCCACGATGTTTCGATAAAACGCTTACGACTTACTTTAAAAATTCTTTATCCTCGATATCATATTTTTCAGCGAGAGGTTCAAAGGCCCGAATAACATCGATCGATAAATAATTAAAATTATCTTTCGATTTACCATTTACATTATAGTCGGTAATCCAATCCTCAAAAACCTGAACAGCTTCCTTCATATTCTTGATTTTATTAATATCCTTCGTGCACGATATTACCCTTTCGGCCCTTTTCACCAAACCAACAATTGCATGATACTGATAACTCAAATCTCGTCCTTCGAGAAATTTGATACTCTGCAAAGCTTTTTCCTTATCTTTAAAACTAAGTCCACTATCTTCCTTTTTCTCTTGTTCAGCGTCAGTAGATAACTTGGCAACTTTTTTATCGGGCTCGTTAGAATCACTTTCGCTACTCGATGTGTCATGGCTTCTCTTCTGCGTCTTTTTCGTCGTGTTTTCTTCCTCTACTTCCATATCTACATCATCCATAACACCAATTTTCGATGCCACGTCAGTGATCAACTTTTTCAACTTTGTCGGATCCGGACTGTATCCTAACATAATGCATCTTACATGTTCCTTCGTTGGAAGTCCTCTTAGATCACCAACATCTGTCTCATACCATTGAATATTTTTTTCTCTGATATTAGCTATGATCTCTTTCAATCTACGATTTCTCTCAATGTCCCATGTTATCCCATTATTTTGTAACTTTGATGTACGTAAATTTTTGTAATCCCCTTTTTCTTTTTTGTAAGCGCTACGATAATGGAAAAGGAAAAAAAAACAATAAATATATAATAAATGATTAAGATACATTTCTTGGGTTGTCCGGAAAGTTAAATGTTTATTTTCATTATATTTCCTTATGAAACTTGTTAAATTGTAGTATTATTTTTTAATTTAATAATATGTTTTATATTTCAAAAAACACCGCTCGCGAATATCATTAATTCTAATATATAATTAAAATAATTAATATAATGAATATATCACGAATTTTCCGGAAAACCCAATAATGTTTATTAAGTATCACTTTTTCACGTTAGGTAAATGAAAAACTTTACATGTAAAATTCATCGTCGATCAAATCGTATCTTTTAGCAAGTGATCTATAAGCTTTGATCGTATCGATCGGTAAATATGCAAGATTTTCTTTTCCACGATTATTTTCCTTGTAATCGATTACCAATCCTCGAATATTTTAAGCATCTCGTAAATTGGATAGTTTCTCCTCGTCCTTTTATTTGTAATGTTCTCTTAACACGACTAACGAAGCTGGTTATAACATGATATTGATAACTTATATCACGACCATCGAAATTTCAATGTATCAAAGCCTTTGCTTATCCTTGAAACCCATGATCCTTCTTCTCATTTCGGAAGATTTCGTTTTAGCCATGACGATAATTTAAACGTTCGTTTACTGAAACGAATTTGTTTCATTTAATTTTATATTATTAAATGACGCACACACACACACACACAGAAAAAGATTCACGAGTTAACTATATCATCTTTAGAAAGAATAAAGTGAGCCAAAAAATGACTCATTTTAAGTACTTGAAAGACTAATTTTCATAAATTTATGAATCTTGCACAATCGATTACTGTGTACGTAACATGTATTATACAGGTGAGCTACGACAAACTGTACTTTGATTCATAGCATAGCGTAAAAATTACTGTAGAAACTAAATTCTAAAAAAAAAAAAAAAATAAAAGAAAAAAAAATATTACAACGATACGTGTAAAATAGGAGCCACTCTGTAAAATTTAAAAATATTATATATATTTGAAATATAATACGGAATCATATTCTAATAGAGAATATAAACGAGTACGAAACATAAGAATTTGGTCGATAATAATTATCAAAATATAAATATTGTGACATAAAAAACATATGTAAAAATTATTCACTGTTAAATGCAAGTATAATTCTTTTTCTTTTTTTTTTGTAAACATATATATTTACATTACCGAAAGAGTTCTACAATTACACGATAGCAGTAACTTTACCAAGTTTACGATAAACTAAATACACTAGTCGAGAGTAAAATAAATAGATTCGTCGATAAAATCGAAGAGGATATCACTCTAACAAATTCCACTATCAGAATGTACGATTCCACGCATTTTGTTTTCGAAGTGACAGTTGCGAACCCATCACCGTAAAGCTTAAGTCACCGACTATAGTTGCCACTGTGCTCTCATGCGGGTGGGGAAACATAGCTATGACGCTATATTAACCTAGTGTGAGAGAGCGAGACGCAAATATAAACATGTCCTGAGGTGTGTCAGAGCCCGAATATACACTCGACGCAAATATAAACATGTCCTGAGGTGTGTCAGAGCCCGCAATATACACTCGCCTCCGTACGATGCCGTGGGACTTACGTCATATTAAGCAATGACCGCGAGATCTTAACTTCGAAGAAAACATACTCCTGATCTGACCTCGCCTTGGCGAGAATCATCTTTAATCGATAAATATTATTATTTCATATTTATGTATTTTTCGAGGCTCTTTAATTTCATTATAATTATTAATTCCTCACAGAAACTATAATTACAATATTAATTTGAATTAATAAAGCCTGCTAAAATTGAATTTATTTTATATCATCCTATTTACAGAATAAATTACAACACATCTTTTCTTATTGAATTAAAAAACAAGAAAGAAATGAAATTTTCTATCTAAAAATGTCAATCTTTTCTTTTTGATAAATAATTATTTCTAATTAAACAAGTATCGTGTGTAATTCTCATCTCATCAAAATTTTACGTAAAACAATTAACATATTTACACGTGGATCTACGAAAAACTCGTTAATTAGGGAAACTTATTTTTCCTTTTTCTTTTTTTTTTCTCTTTTTCACAAAAAAACATTCAATTCGTGATCGATGAACCTTCGAGATAGAGAAGAAATTTCTATATATCTTCTTCAACAAACGCAACTACCAACACCTAAACAAGCATACGATACTTGCTCGATTTTAGAATTCGTACTACTGTCCAATATTGTGGTTTCCGTAGTTGCCGACGGTGGTGGTAACTGTGATCTCTGCGTATCGTCGTAGCTGATAGGTAAGTTTTCTCGTTCTCTACTGCTATTCTCTGCTTCGTGATTGTACGAGGTTTTAGTGGTTGTTCTTGAGATCTAACATCAAGGGGATGTTCTAATGTTGATAACCGACCATAGTTAATAAAGGTTTCCGAATAAGCTGAAGTAGCATGATGATGATGATGATGGTGATAGTGGTGGTGGTGATTATCGTATTGCGCTGAGTAATGCGCATGATATCTGGTCGTTGGTGTCTTAAAATCTTCATTAGCACCCAAGTATTGATGTAGATGATGTAAGGTAGATGGTCCATAAACTGTTGTACATGATAAGTATTCATTTTTACAAGTAATTTCATAAATAATAAATTACGATAAATCGTGTTACAATTTTGTAAATTCTTAAAAAAATATAAATACATAATAAATACAAATATTTTGATCACCAACCTGCAGCCGTGTTCGAATACATAGCAAGAACAGCATCACCGTAACCGGTTGTTGAATGTTTACCAAGTTCAGTGATGTCACTTGTGGTGCAGGTCTTTCCTGACACTGTGTGCGTTCTTACCATACTACTATGGACTTCGGTAGTAAGTGCAGGAGATCCTCCGGTACCATAAGCCATATTAAACAAAGCTTCCGGATCGCATACGAATTTATAAACGTATCTTTCACCTGCAACCTTTTGCATTATTCCCTTCTCATAATAATACCTTAAAGAACGACTTAATTTGTCATAATTCATTGCCGGTCGATTTTTTTGAACGCCCCATCTACGTGCTACCTATAATAACGATCACTGATGTAATAAGTTGATCGGTATAAATTATTATATAATAAATTGTATTACAAAATTATTGACCTCTTCCGGTTCGATAAGTTTAAATTCCATGCCACGACCGGTCCAGGCAATGCAAGGTGCATTCGTTGGATCATCCAACAAAGCAACGAGGAATTGCCAAAGCTGAAGAGATCCACGTCTCTGTTGTTGATATCCAACAGTCACGTCACTCCAAGTAGTTGTAGCACTAGTCGAAGATGGCCTTTTACTAATGTATTCAGAGTTCCACGAGGATGATGGTGATCCTCGTTTTTGCAAACAATTATTCTGTCTTTCCCACGACGAATTCCTCGAATCCACTTGAACCCCTAACTCTGTCCAAGTAGGAGTTATACTACGTTTACCATAAGCATCGGACGTCCAACTTTCTTGTCGTGGTAAAAAGTTTTCTGATTGAGTTGAAATAGGTGGTTGCCATTGAGAGGTCCCGGAAAAAGCACTGGCTGGTCGACTGGGTATCGGTGAACTTCTACTTTCTCGAGTACCAATTGCATATGTTGTTGTTGTTGTGCTGCTGTTGCTGTTGTTGTTGTTGTTGTTGTGTTGTTGTTGTTTGTTGTTGTTGTTGTTGTTGTTGTTGTTGTTGTTGTTGTGGATAATCAAACTGTTTACTGTAAAAGAAAAAAGCTTTGGTTAGAATCTGCTACTAAAAAAATCATATAATCCATTAAGAGAGATGTACGTTCCGATAGTTCTTTCATTGTTTCTTTTCTCATACGTTGATCGTTAACTACGAACGAGAGGAAAAAGGAAAGAGAGGAAAGAGAGAGAGAGAGAGAGAGAGAGGGAGAGAGGGAGAGAAAAGAAAAGGAGAAGAAGATCCGTATAGATGAAAAAACGTTATGGAGGATGGGAAGATAGGAAGACAAAACGTAGAGGAACGTATTGGCGATTGCACTCACGCGCCGTCGCTGGTGAAGTGCTCGTCACACAAATATCGGCAGGAAATTGGTTGATATTCAAAGCCCACGGGGTTGCTCTGGCTTGCTCTGACGAGCAAGCGGATAGCGTTGGCGTCGTGGTACCTCTGAAATCCCGCGTACAGCTCGTGCGATATGTATATTAATCGGGTGCTATGCTCTCGAAGGCTACACCACCATACCACCACTATCACCATCAACGACTACGCAACCACCAACGTCGTTGCTACCTCCCGACTCCGGCCCCAACTCCTCCACCTCATTCTCCCCCTTTACTCCGGCACCATCGCTCCCAAAAAAGCCATTCTCGAACCGTAATCCGGTTACGCTTCAAGTCGTGCAGGGGAATATTGAAAAATTGAGAAAGCTTCGATGCCGAGACGTATTCGTCGCTACGATGAAATATCCTGACCTCGCAAAGGTTCTATCAAACGTGCTGCTTGATCATTATTTAATACTAACCGCATACCTGAACTTTATTATATTCGTTTAAAATATGTATAATTAATATATACGTAATTAATCTATATACATACATATATATATACTTTTTTATTCAGATTCTAAATCACACTCGTTGATTTAGTGTAATAAGTGATCACGTTATATCATTCTTCGTATCATTATTATATACCGCAGAGCCTAACAGAGAGAATTAACAGGAAGGTTCACGAAAGTCAACTATAACTGGCGTTTTGCTTTACCTGCCAGGGTAAACGTCGGTTGGATCGTGGGTATTCGAAGAGAAGAGCTTTTGGGAAGGGAATGGAAGCTCCAGGGCTAATCTACCACTTTGTCTCTCTCTCTCTCTCTCTCTCTCTTTCTCTCTTGAAAGAGGGTAGGAGAGTGAGGATGGAAAGGGGTTGGTCCTAGGTCGGCGAGAGCGGGACCAGAGGCTTTGCGGGTGGTTTTAAATTAAAATTAATCACGAACTGATGAAACTGGCGGCGTTCTCCTGCTCACTGGGGTAGGTAAAGGGTTGCGAGACGAGGGGTGGTCAGGGGCGGCGCACACGAGGGTTGTTCGCGTAAGAGGACGGCCTACACTCGTCCATTCTCAGAAACGAGAGAAGGTATCGCTCGTTTTCACCCTTCTTCACCCTCCCCATTTCCTATTCTCTCTCTCTCAGTCTCTTTTTCTCTCTCTTCCTCTCATTGTCAGTCTCGAATTCCGGCGCTGCGCTCTATTAATAATGCAAGCACGATTTTACATCTACTTTGCTCGCCAAATGGCTTGTCTTGGACCAACGTCAAATATGTTTTTTTTTTTCATTTTTTTTTATTATTTCCACCGAGAACGAATAATAACGTCATAATAACGAATATTGTCTATAATTATCGTAATGTGCATACGCTAGATAAGCATTGATATACCTATTCGATATGAATTAAGTACTGAATCGATCTATATATGTAAAACTAATCGCGATCCGCAGATTCGTAATCCTCAGGAATCGTACGGATTAATTACTGGAACACGGACAATTGGTATTCATTAACGGGTTATTACTATTCCGTTCATTATTTTGCAACGTACGGAAGAGCGATACGTGTGTTTGCGTATCGATACACATGTTATTACACGAAATAAACACACGGATTGGTTTGAATCATATCAAAAGATCATCGATGAAAGTTTAGATATGTAATTTTCTCAAAAAAAAAAATATATATATTGTGTTTCCTATTACCATAATGAATTTAAACACGATGAAATAGCACGAATAAAAAGCCATCATCGATAGCAACGATAGAAGATTCATCCTATTATTACCGTAAACTACGTCTAAATAATTGAAACGGTTAATGGTAGGGAGAATTAGCTGAAGAGAGGCCGTAGGAAAATTCCCTGGTGACTTGGAAGTAGGTGGGTATCGCGATACACATCGTGTCGGTGGATAGATATAGTAAACGAGTTCCTAAAGGATTCGTTATACTCGTGTGCGTAAAGACTAATCGTACGGATTACGAAGCATGAGCTTGCAAACCTTGATTTCAACCTTTCATAGTCATCTGTAGTCTTGGTTTACCTTATTTATCACTTTCCATTTTAATTAAATGGGTATTATCAAATGATAATTATTTTATTTATTTTATTTTTCAAAGAAAATAAATAAACGAATAATTTTTTGTCTAATGCTATAATAATTTCATTAGGTTTATATTTCGTTTAAATAATAATAATTTGTGAGACTTTTCATAGCATCAATATTTTAACGCATCATCTGATTTTAATATCTCGAAAAGAGAAAGAGAGAGAGAAAGAAAAAGAGAGAGAGTTGTGATTTTTGGGACAGGAATATTTTAGAAAATTGTATCTACTCGTTCTTATTTGAATTGTTACATTTTACTACTGGACCATGAAAGAGCTTTCGACGTTCAATCTCCCACGGGAGAGCATCTGGAGTTCTGTACTTTGCCCAGCAGCTTTCGTTGAATTCTAGGAGACGCTTTCCACGGCTTTCGAGTTGAAAGCAGTCTTCAATTATTCAATTATGCATACTTAGAACAATGCATGAGTTTATTCACCGTTCAAGAGAGGAACTTACGTTCCTTTTACACAAGGAAGTTATTAAAATTTGTTCATTTTATATAAGAAATATTCGATATATTCGAGATGATTATTCGTTGTATTTATTTTGGAAAAAAAAAAAAAACAAAATAGGAAGAAAAACTTCTGTTGAATTTTGGATGTAAGAAAAAAAGAAAAAAAAAAGAAGTGACCGTAACGAGGAGATAACATTGACAACTTTTCTCATAGAAAATATATTAGTCTCGGTTTATGATGAGTCAATAAATGGATAGTACAGTAGAATCGTCACCCTCTCTCTTATTCCAGTTATTTATGACCCGTATAAAGAACAATGGTGCGTGAATCTTTTGTATTGAAATTTGTCATGGTTTGATTTTTTACATTGAAAGATAATTTAAGATCTTCGTATACTGGAGACTATAATAATATAAAAAATACCGTACAAAAAAGAAATATATATATTTATATTATAATTCAAGAATATCATAATTGTTATATAAAAATAAAAACTAAATAAAAATTTGTGTGTAATCTCTTACCGTTCTGAGAAGTTGGAGTTATTGAAGACGATATACTGGAGACAGAAACCGGCTCGAGATAACCCTTATCAGTCGGTTCTTCTTTTACAGCAACGTTTTTTGACGATTCACTTTTCTGCGGACTCAACCTGTTATTTCTAAGAACACAACGAGAGGATAATACAATTTTGCTTTTTATTGTAATAAAAAATAATCTAAATATATCCAAAACAATATAAATACATTATTTTAACATACTCACACGAAACAATCAACTGGAGTACTAGGATTTATATCCAGAAAATTAGTATTAAGCGTAGATGGATGTGCGACGGAAACGGAATATTGAGGATGGTAAAGGGCTTCTCTGGATCTTTCACAATTCACCGATTCTTGTTTTACGCAACCATCTGAAAAAAAAAGAAAAAAACAAACAAAATTCATTCGAAGTATGTGTAAAAAGTTTGTTCATTACTTATCAATAATTAAATTGTTCATTCACACATACTTTTTCAAACATATAACATAGAGTCCGATAGAAAAAAAAAAATGTATTAACACTTTTAAGAAAAAAGAAAATTGTATAAATATTGCACGCAATATTATATTTATTTATTTAATAATAATAATTTTATATATATCATTTATTATTATTATTACTATTTTTCGTCGCTTCTTGATTCTACATTCATAAGTAAAATTCCTATAGATATCTTTTTGACGAACTTTGTACGCGTTTTAAAAATAACAAACAAATGTGCACCTATAATAATTCACAAACAGATATTAATCCTTCGCAATATATTGAAATGAAACAATCTGCCGAGTAATTATAAAATTGTTACCGTAATTTAATGCAGTATTTCGTTGAAGATGGAAGGGATAATTGTTATTAATATTCAATTTAATATATTATCAACAAAAAAAAGTATAATATTATTTATCTAAACGTTAAATTGTAAAATAAAGATGAATGTGTTCGAAATGGGACCGCCTACCGAATGGGGGACCACCACCTTCGAGTGCATATAATTATCGTTTATCAAGTGCGTTATCGGCTTCTTTTGCTAGGAAAAAAAAAAAGGATGAGACTAGAAAATAGAAAGAGAAAGAAGAAGAAAATAGGAAGACGTATATGATAATAGGAGAAAGTCAACTTCAGTTATACGCACGTGCCAGAACCGGAAGAGAAGACGCATCGTTGCAGCTCTGGCACGTGGAAGAAGAAAGAAGAACAAAAAAAAAAGGGAAAAAAAAGGGAGAAGACCTGAAGACACATGGGCAAGGGAACGAAGGGGGATTGGAGGGCTAAGTTAATGGGGGATGCCGACGATTTTGCGCGGACGAGGGGCGCGGCCCTTCGATAAATCAAACAGACTCCAGTCGTGGGAAGCGTAAGTCAGAGGCCTCCGGCGATCATTGTATTTGTAAACATCGGAAGTTTACTGTTACGAGATAAAGAGAAAGAGAGAAAGAGAGAGAAAGAGAGAGAGAAAGAGAGAAAGAGAGAGAGAAGAAGAGAGAGTGGGAAAAGAGGAAAGTATAAAATCGACAAATTGTTATCAATACATGTACGTATAAAGTATCTCATCCAAAATTGTTTTCAATTGTCTTAACATATGTATAATAACGTGTTAGATATATATTTACAAAATTATTATTCATTATAAATGATTATATAGAAAAATATAGAAAATTTATATACACAAACGTATACGTTGTATATGTTTTATTAATGTATGAATTTAATGACTTGTTATTAAATTCATCGCACCAAAATCGTAATATATTTGCTTCGAGAAATTCGGCAGTTGCCTGAAAGATGAACCACCTCATCGAAAAACTATTCGAACAATAACAGATCTTTATAGAATTATTTTATAAATGAATGATAAGTTTTTGTAAAAAGAAAAGGTAGAAAATTTGTTTCTACATTTAGAATTATTAATTTATATATTATTATCTTCTTCTTCTCTAATCATTGATATTTTAAATGATTATTCAACTTATTAAAAAATTAAATTGAAAAACTTATACAAAATTAATATACCTACATGAATGTATTTGTACATGTGATAAGTGTTATATTAATATATTATATAAATATTAATAACTTATTTTTTTTCATCATTGAAACTTTGAAACTAACTATAATAAATTTGAAGGAAATCAATGAAATCAAAGATCGAGTAAATGGTATCATCGAAAAAGGCAAATCCGATTAGCCCTCAATGTAATCGCGCGTGTTTATACATCCCTTTCGTTATTTAAACTACCCCTCGAACTGTGGGTTGGTCATTCGAATGTGGATCGTTAAACACGTTTGCTTGTATTATCAATAATACAACAAGTTGACATAACATAAGATAACAAACATTAAGATCAAATTAATTAATACGTTGAACTCGTTCACATTTGATTATTATTTCACCTCGTTCAATCAACGGTATAAAAATGTAATCATAGATGATTTAAGAAGATCGTAAGATACGAGTCAATTACAGAACAAACATAAAAACATGAAAAAAAAATATCTACGACGAATTAAATTCATCTGGCAAATATTGAATTGCAAATTCTATAGAGAAGTGAAATACGTGTAATAATATGTTCATAATGATCCCTCCGGTTATTTAAACAAACAAAACGTTTCCATCTATGATATGAATCACACAATATAATACGTTTCAACGAATTTGTACGCATTCCATGTCCCATAGATAAATCTAAAGAAAGTTTATATAAACTAATGTCTTTTTCTTTTTCTTTTCTTTGATAAATTATATAATCTAAAAACAATGTCTAATATCATAAATAATAAAAATCACTTTAAGAGATATTTCATTTATTAATTAGTTTTTATTTAAATTTGATATTTAATTTATCATATATAATATATATATATTTTAATAATAATTTTCTTCTTCTTTTTCTTTTTTCTAAAATTTCAATCTCAATATACGATCTCTGTATTCTTTCTCTTTCATTCTTTCAAAAATCAGCCTGCAAGATATTAATCACGAAACGATCGTTTAACTGGTCCGCATGTTAATATAAGTAGGTACGTTTAAAAGAAAAAGAAAAAAAGGAAAAAAGAAAAGCCCTCTGGCTTAATATAAAGTGCTTACTCGCATAATCCGATATCGATGATCAGCCTACGTTGAAGCACTAGTGTTGATTTTTCTCTCCCGCTTTAAAAAATGGAAAGAAGAAATCACCCTCGAGCGAGCGAACGCGTTGGTTTAATAAAAACTCCTGCGTTCTCTTCTCGTGCCACCCTACCTGAAGTCTACGCAGTGAATATTCAGGAACGCGAGAGCGTGTGCAAAAGGAAAAAAAAAAAAGAAAGAAAGAGAGAGAGAGAGAGAGACTAAAATAGACAAACAATATTATATCTCTTGCAAAATATTTAGTTAAATTCATTGGAATATTTTTAAAGAACGATGTTTGAAAAAAAAAACTAATAAATAAATAAACATATTTTTCACAATAATTGTTTAAACATAAGAAATTGTATGAGATATATATCACTCTGTTCTTCATATATTTGTTAAGTATATATTCTTTAGTAGTTTTTACTCGATTAAAATTTATATTTTATTTAAATTTATTATAATGTTAAAAGAAGAATATATGAAAACGTTATATTCGAGATAGTAATGTTTGAAAATAATCGTAATATATTTAACATTTAATTATTAAATTATGAAAATTTGTAATTAATTAAAATATATATTGTATTTCATAATTATTAATGTATTCTTTAATCGAATTTATAATGTTATAATATATGAAACGCCTATTATAATTTATTAAACCCAACATTCAGATCGGTCAATTTGGTGCGTAAACGTACGTATGTTAGTTATAGGAGTCTATCACGTTTCCACGAAGCATCGATTCATTTAGAGATTAACTTCCTTCAAATTAGAAATAGCGGTAATTGTAGATCTACTTACGATGAAGTCGAAGTGAACGGGTAATTCGTATGTAACATTGAATGTATCGATTCGATGCTTTTAATTATCAATGACTTAATAGAAATATCAAATAAAAATATTTTAACAAATAAATATATATATATATATTTTTTAATATCGTACACTAACTTGGTATTTGATGAAATTCTGGCACGTATTGCTCGCTATTTTCTGTTTCACAACTGCTACCTGTAAAATAAAATCATAAAGATAAATTCCATATATATAGTGTTGAATAAATATTATTTATATTATTTTACTATGAAGATAACACGTGCATACAAAATAAATATTGATCGTATGCAACGATAGACGGGAGATTTCATCAAAGTGATTATGATTAAAGTATACTAAATTCGTCTCTGTGTGAGCCACGCGTTTCTCAAACCCTGTCGCAGGTTTCCCTTCACATCTATTACTGTTATATCTATAGTGTTAATCAAAACTAATTAAAATTAATGCTGTTACCAGTTAAACGGTGCATATAATCGATTTCGACAAAATCATATAAATGATCGTACCCTATTAGTTTCTATCGAGATCTAAACTTTTATACGATAGTAGCATTACACATCTTTTAAGAAACAAATTATGTAAGATTTCTTTTTCATTATGGTTAATAGCACTTTTTATAAAATAGCTTGTATATCGATGAGAAGAAATAAAACGAAACTTCGAAAAATTGGATAGTTACAATAGATGAACGAACAACTCAGCACGTCGTGGTACTGATTGTCATTTTCAGAATCTAATCTTCTAATGGTGCTTTGATACGTTCAACTTCAATTAGAAAAATAACACTAGTAGGGTCAGGTTTTCTTTAGAACATGTTCGAATTATTGATCTCAACGATATTCTATTTAGTAAAGTAACGCGTTTAAATAGTATTGATGTAACAAGAGTTATTAATCTTTACTTTCGAAAATCATATGTAATTTTTATGTAATATTTTATTAAGTATATTATAATAATACTGTCAGAGCTACTTATCATATAAACAATGTTTTCAATTGCACGTGGTATGTATGTGTATACGTAAGTGTTAGTTTTCTATGATTATTATTTAATTAATGTCTACAAAATAATCAACAAAAATTTATGGACAAATTTAAAAATATTATTATCTTTTACAATATATATATATTTTAAAAATTATGTAATTAATAATTAACGAATTATTTTATTCTCTTAAATTGTTAGATAAAAAATAATATGTTTATTTTTCAATTTAATTATTTAACTAATAGCTGATAATAGTAACCGCCTGATTATTTGTTATTCTATTTTCTTTGAAATTAAAAAAAAATTAAAAAAAGAAAGAAAAAAAAATCGCCCGAACAGGGACTCGAACCCTGGACCCTCAGATTAAAAGTCTGATGCTCTACCGACTGAGCTATCCAGGCTATGGAAATATAGTACAAATATGTACTTCATATGCATAGTCTATATGTTATAAGTTTATTAAAATATTTCTAATTATATGTAAATTGAAAATATTTACGCAAACTTTTAAATTATTATAATTATTATGACTTACCATCGTGGAGCCAAGATTCCTGTCTCGTATAATCTTGAGAAGGATACAATTCGCTTCCTGTAACACAAAATAAAACAACACACATTTAATATTTAATTAACGAAATAATAAACTAATATATATAATTACAATGTTAGAAATTTAATAAAAATTCAGTTATATCCCAAAAGAATAACGAAAACAAGAAAAGAAATGTAAAAAAAAGTTTAATGAACGAGTGCAAATGATAAAGGATAAGAAAAATAATTACAGAGGAAGAAAAAATGGCGACATGCGAGAGAAGACCCACCAGAGAATAAGAAAGCGAAGGGATGAATCAGAAGCAAAAACGAACCCTTCGATGCGAGAACATACATACATAAGAATATATATTGTAGGACACCGTATGACGTGGGGTGCGTTTAATGGATCTCAAGATTCGCCATGGGTAGCCACTCGTTGGTAACTTTGTTTTGTTCGTACGCAGAATCCCGTCCAACGAATCGAATCTATTTAAGCTTCAGCTCATTGCTTAGAGATAATGATACTACTGCTATCGACTATCCTTTCAGTGAAAAAGAATTTCAACGGGGAACAAGAACATCGACACATTATTCTATTATTCGACACGTCTTTATCATCAATATTTTTATAGAATATATTTTATTTCAAGAAAAATAAAAAGAAAAGAAATCAAAACAAAAAAAACAAACACGATTAAGTTAATAATTTGATATTTTAATAAAATAAAAATCTCGAGGGGGTTTTGGGGTTGGTTCGTCGATGATTGAAAAATATCGAAGAATCGTAACATACTTAGCGCGTAGCGATTCTCTCCTCCCAGAATTCTGTGACGTTGTAATATTTTTCAATGCAGAATCACAAGAGCCGAAGAATGAATGGGAACGGTTGGTAGGGCGTAATACGATTACGATAGAGAAATTGCGGCGTTATAGGTGGTGATTGAGTTAGGCGGAGGTGGTCCATCCTGACTGCCGTCTCACACCACAGCGTGCCGATGCTAGATATAAAGTGTCAATCATTGAAGCCAGATTTCCATAGGGCTCTTACGAACAGGAGGGTCACGCTTACGCTACTGTATACTTGCTTCTATGAGAACATACCTCACAAGGGAGACTCTTTCGGTGTTGATAATTTCCTACTTATTGAATTAGAGAAACAAATGTATACAATATCTAGTATATACGTTACTAGGTCAAGGATGTTTAATAAGAAATCGAACAAATGTATTTAACGAAATCTACTAAATGTAATATGATAGCATAAACCTACACGTGATTCGTTTGATCATTAGATGTTATAGTTTGGTACTACAATGAACGTAAACTTCAGTAGACCGTTCATTCTATCGATGAAAAGGCAATTGAAAGGATGATTTTGTCTATAATTGCCTGCTAGACTCGACCACATCGTTTCTCCATCAAAGATATAGTATAATCCTGAGCGACGAACCGTAGAAAATAATATCGTCGTTGATGCGACTATATAAAGATATCGACTCGACAGTCTGCGAGTGACAGCCTCTCTTCGGGGGTCGATCTGTGTTTTCTTTCTCTTTCTCTCCCTCTCTCTTTATTTCTGTGTATCCCACTTCGTTCCTCCTACCGCATACATCTTATGCGTGTTTCTAATCGAGCCCTCTACGTCTACACACTTTTCTTATGTGTTCGCGACGTTTACTGGTATATTGGTTGAAGACATGTTAGAAACTTCGCGACCTGATAGAACAGCCGCAAGAAGAAGCAGTCTAACAACGTGATGTTATCAAAAGCTTCAATCTTACAGAAGAGAGACACCATAAAATGAAAAAGGAAGGAGAGAGAGAAATAGAGAGAGAGAGAGAGAGAGGGACAGAATTTTCTTCGCTCGTACTTTCCCCTTTCCTTCCATTTTGTTCACCAGCTTTTATTTCATCTTGAAAAATCGATAAACCATGTTGTACTATCTAGTTCTACGTCTTTCCGCTTTTTACCTGGATTTTATATTGAAATTTCTTTTTCTCTTTCTCTTTCTCTCTCTCTCTTTCTCTCTGTGAAAAGTAACAAATAATATCTTAAAGTTGGGTTACCCTTACCAGGTTGCGTTTTCTCGTCGTTTCTCGTCTGAGACGTAGAGTAATTATTGTGAGTACAATAATCGCTGCTCGTAGTTTGAACCGATACAGCTAATCTTCCGTAATCTTCCGATGGCTGAAATAAAAATAAACACGCAATCAGTGTTAAATATATTGTTGATATATTGTCAATATTATTATATAACAATTAGAGAAAATCGTTTTGTATACAGTTTTATAAAACTAAACCAATCAAAGTGTAGTGTATATATATAGAAGAAACAAGCTTGCGACGAGCCTGCCAGGAAAATTGAGAAAAGGGAGAAAAGTGAGAAAGGAAGAGAGAGAAAGAGAGAATGAGAGTGAGAAAGAAAGAGGGTAAGGAAAGGAAGAGAGATGAGATGCGGCACAGAGGACATCCGGTGAATGATTGGATGGGTCCTTCCTTGCGGAGCAATCTTGTGGTAAACTTGATTACCGGTTTCGGGAATTCTCAGTTATTAACGCGCATTCCGATAACTTTGTGGGCGCCTTCGATATCACGAATTTTGACTAGACGTTCTGATTTTCTTCCTTTCCTAGGTTCCGACTTTGTTTCACAACAGGTAGAACGAATTTCGATATATTTTCAAGTTAAACTAAGTTACAAATGTAATTATTGTTTCATAAACAATATTTATTGAGATTTGAATAATAATAATAATTTATTATTATTAACCGATTAGTTGTAGTGTTTTAATAACGTTAAAATGAGAAATATTTGATTGATATTTTTATCATATTTCTTTTATCCACCTTTTTTTCTTTCTCTCTCTCTCTCTTCCTTCGTTCTTACTTTCCAATATTTTTCGTCGACACTAATTAACAGAGATTTGCAAATTAATCGACCTAATGACCGTGGTAAGGCATTAAATCCACGTGCCACGTGCCAAGACATAAATCTTAATTTACTGGGTATTATATTAGATTTAATCATTAATAATACTTTCGTCGTAAAAAAAAAAAGAGAAAGAAAAAAGAAATTAAATACACATATTTCTTTATCTAACGTTTATCTATCTTACGCGATATTATTAAGAATAATCTAGGAAGACAATTGTTATTTTGAACGTAACATTTTCACATAGAAAAGTAAAAGAATAAGTGACACATTATTCGAAAAAATGTATGATAGCCAGGAACTATTGTACATTTCTTTTTCATCGATGATGAAATCAATCGAACGAATTAACGTGGTAATGATTCGTAAGCGGAAAGTGCAAACATTGCCGCGTGCCGTTTAACGTATGGTCCCCTATGACTTTTCCCATCGGATGCGTTCATGACCCAACCGAATGTTAAGTGTCAGTACAGCAGCAACGGCAGCAGAGTAACGTTACGCACGTGTTCGTATGTATATAGATAGATGTGCACGCGTACATATATATATGTGTGTGTGTGTGTATATACGATGCAACACGACAGAGAAAGAAATAAAATAAACATACACGTTCGTCTCTTTCGGGTATTCGTGAAAAAGAGATACTCATGAACATCGAAAGGGGAACGCCCCGTCGTTCTTCTCGAGTTTGCGAGGGTTCGACACCCCCTTCATTCTCATAACTACCCCACCCTCGTAATTGCGCACTTCGCTTCGCTTTATAATAAAGTCATCTTACAGACAACGATGGTACCTACGCGAGAACAGATTTCTGACCTCCGATCCGTTCGATTTGAATCCGACGGATTCACACAAGAAATTATATTCTTAAAAGATAAGGGATGTATATTATATAAAATATCTAAATCGAATTTCTTCTCTTGCTATCTTATTT
This sequence comes from Polistes fuscatus, assembly GCF_010416935.1. Taxonomy (NCBI): domain Eukaryota; kingdom Metazoa; phylum Arthropoda; class Insecta; order Hymenoptera; family Vespidae; genus Polistes; species Polistes fuscatus. Next base: position 3,017,594 of record NW_025113140.1, read on the forward strand.
TCCAAATATCTTTACTTTCATTCGTTTTTACTAATTAGATAAAGAAAGAAAAAGTTTAGCTACTTTGATATATATATATATATACGAATGTTCTTTTTACCTTCGTTCGAGAAAAGAGGGTGCGAAAACAATGACGATCCTTACCACTCGAAGACGAACAATACTTGTCAGCACGAGCAGGCCAACTATCCGAGAAAAATATCAATCCAGTGATTTTGCTCTATTCGAGCTTAACAAAAGAAAAACAAGAAGATACAGTTTCTTATCTTCAAAGTAAATATTTTATACTATTTTAATCTCTTACTTATGCATAAAAAAAAAGAAAATATAAAAAAAGAAGGTTTAGGTTTTCACGTTCGAGAAAAAGGTCATTTTAGATGATCATTGTTGAATAGATATATGTTACGAGCTGCCAAACAGAACAGGGTCACCCCCCCTTTCGATTCCCTTATGGGAAATTCGACTGGTATCATATGCACTCGAACACAAGAGTCAATTAAGCGGTGATACAAGCACGTGAGTAAAGTACGTGGGAATCGGCTGATTATTCGAATAGAGAAACATAAATCAAGCATATTTCGAGAGAGAGAGATCTACGATGTCTCTTTCACCCCCTCTTTTCTATACTTCTCGAACATAGGGTAACCATCGACCACCCACGGTTTAGAATTATAGATGTGTCACCGTTACGACAGCATTTCAATTCTAAACTTTACAATTTCGTTAATATTCCTATAAACAATTATATAATAAAATACTTTAAAAGCAAAGAGAAAATACAATAAAAATGAAAAATCTTCATAATTATTTAATTTTTACGATTTTTCTCAACAGTCCTAATCATATTAAAATTATTTGAATTTTTAACACGATAATAGAACATGTATCACTTGAATGAAAGTAACGATACTGACCAACCTACGTTAAAAGCTTTTTCTATGTAGAGAAAATGATGGGGATTTTCACATACACATATATATATATATATATAATATCTACGCACGCACAACCGTACATATACAGAAGGGGGATGCAATGGTTCAAGCAGTGGTGACAATTACGTGTTTAGAAGACACAAAGGGGTTTCACCCGTGGGACGAGCCATCGATGCGTGGAGTCGCGTGCCAGGGCAATTTGGTAGTTGAGGATCATCGTTTGGAAAGTACATTATGTTTTGTTACGCTTCACTATATGATCTCCATTGTAAACGTTGAGTGGCTTTACGGTCACAAAAGCTTTACCAGTGGTATTTTACCCGCTACGTGACTTTCTTATACTTGTCATCGAAAAATACGTCTTATAAACTTATAATTCTTTTCTTTTTTTTTTTAATTTAACATATAATTTTTTTACATCTTTCTGGTTTCTTCTTTATTCTTTTTCTTCTTTTTTTTTCTAATATACAGACTTTATAATAGAATTATATTGTAGGCACGTGAATATTTCTAATATTTTTCTAAATATAATCATACGACAAAAATACATGCATTGGAAAAAATCTTGAGTGTATACTCGACTTAACAAATACTATACAATTGTAATAGTTTAATACATCAATAATACATAGAGTTATAATTGTATATTAACTTCTTCAAGAAAACTAATACATATATATGTGTACATTTAGTTTATTTATTATATTAACATTTTGCTATGTGAAAATACGTTACAATCTTCTTCCTGTACATTCATTGTTTGTCCTATTCGTCCTGGCTTAGAGAATCGCTATTGATATAAAATGAATAAAGGAAGAAATCAAATAAGAAATTAAATCATTTTCTTTTCACATGAAAAAATTTATCCCTGAAGAAGTTACAATTCTTATTAATATAATCTACTTTAATATTTTATTAATTATTCATTATTACATAATAATTATAAATATTAAAATACACTCGACTTTATTTCATTTCTCCTAATAAAATTTAATTAACAAAAATATTAGATACTTAATACGCTCTATCACATATATATATATATAAACATTAATCATTAATACGAACATACCAATCTCCCCAAATTTGCGGTAGCAGCTGGTACCTCCTGATCGGGGAGATTCATCGTTAACCGTTTCTAACACTTTCCTTGTTATCCAAGATTTATCGCGCTCGTTATCGAAAAACAAAAATTCACTAAAAAATAAAGAAATAAACTAATTAACAATGAAAAATATACAAAATCGAAAGAGAGAAAAAGAAAAGCACCATTATCCGATTGCAGTAAGAAATAAGAAGAAGAAAAAGAAAACTAACAACTAACTAAGAGAACGACGAAGAAATATAAACGTAAGCAAAAAATATGTAAAAATAAGAGATAAAAATAGAAACTCTCGTTCTCTCGATATGATTTCGATTCGATCTTGTCAACGCGAACGTCACGAAGTTCGAAAAGAGAACTGATTCCGAATCGAGTGATTTGATTTCGGGTAGACGCGGAAAAGACATCCCCCGTTTCGCTAGTCTACGTCCTCCTCTTTCTCTCTTTCGAGGGGTTGTGTCTCCGATCTGTCTACGCCCACATCGTGACGTCGAAAACAGTCCTGCGCGGCTTTTGATACTTAGGGGTTGTTTCCTACCACTGCTTGGTAGGCGGAGCTTGAATTCATTGGCGGCATGCACCCTTCTCGTATTATATGAAAGCTCCTCCACGGAGAACTTCTCTTCTTTGATGGACTTTTCTCTCTACGTCACTTATTTCTATAGTATACGTCATAACACTGTGTTGAATTTCTGGATACATTTTTGTAAAACGTCTCTGGAAAAACGTCCCCGTTGAAATTATACTATATAAGAACTACAAGTAAGTATAACGTATTTATATGAAATATCTTGTTATGTTTGTCATAATACATTTGTTACTTACAATTAATTTAAGAAGGATGGAAATAAAAGGAAAGAAGTACTTAAATATCCTTCAACGAGATTCGTTTGAAAATTAATATTTAAGAACAAAGCCTAAATGTGTAATTTAGTAATAGATATAGATATATACCCTTAAATCGTTGATAATTTATAAGAGTCAACAATTGATACTAGATTATACTTTTATTTTTAACATGTTTTCGTTTTCTTAATGTTCTAATCAAATATAACATTTATAGATTTAATGTAAACACGTGTAAACGGTCAAACGAGGATACGTTTATTATGAAAAGGCAATAAGAAGATGTAAATTACCGTTTATAATATACTTCACGTGTAACAATAATTATAATAATTTTACTTCAGTTTTATAATAGTTTTATTGTAAAAATATATAATATTACTTACTTCATATCGGCAAGCGGTTTTTCTTCAAAAAAATGAAAACTAATAACTGTTACAGAAACATAGTAACGCCCTCTATACTTACTTGGTACTAAATCGAAAATAAATCAAATTTTAAATATATTAACGCTTTTTCCTATTAAATGCATTTGTAATATATACTTGGAATAAAACTTTCTATAAATTAATTTATAAATTTTCTATTAAAAATATATATATATATATGAATTACGTGAATTAAAAAATTATAATTTTAATAAAAAGAAAGTATGTTTTTAACGTAGTGTACCATATCGATAAAGTTGTGAGTGACGACATAGAATGATAAGAAATGATTTTTTGCTTTGTCGATAAAACAGTTTAATAGTCATTCAATAAATAAAACTTTTGTTGTCAATTAATAATATTTTTTAAGAATATTACATATTTCTACGTAATAATGTATTTGATGAAAGTTAGACATACATATTTGTTATTATTTTCTATTTTAATATCGAACGATTAAAAAATGAAAATCTCTTTATAAAATATAGAAAATAAAATTATAAATAAGACGTTTAAACACATAAACTGTATTTATAATAGTATTTTTTATTTTATTAGTAAGTATTATTAAACTCTTTACATAGTTTATCATTATCATGAATAACTGATAGAATTCTTAGCTTAATACATTCACTCGTTCTCAATGCACGCAGTATGTACCACTCGATAATTATACTCGCTTTTCATGACTATTCGTTCAACCCTTGACAACTTATAGAATAATTCTAATTGAACATATTACAAAATCTATTTATTAATGCATCCCCAAGTTAAGTAAACTTACGTGGAGGGCAAAGTTTCTGAAACCAGCTTTTTTTAGAGAATTAATAATAAAAATCAAATGGATATTTATATTAAATATATACTAGTACACAAAATGAATATCTTATATTTTGAGTAATAATCTAAAAATAAGCTGAAACATTTGAAATAGCATAACTACTAAATGAAATAGTCTATGTATATTCTTATTGTACAGCTCAGGGAGATTAAAGACACATTTCTACAATGTGTACAACTATTGAAAATGCGAGTTCATGAATAACAAAAGAGCATACATTATTGTACTCTTTTTATGCTTACATTTTAGGCTGTTTCAACGTTTTTATATTTGTAAACTTGTATTCATTAACACAAAGAGAATTACCATCAAAGAAAAATCATTCTATGTCTCTTCACATTGCTACATATTTTACTAAAACTTAAAATTTCCATATTTTATTAAAATGATAACGCAATTGTCATTGGTGCAACTGTATTGTTTAATCTGTATGTATTTATTTATATCTAACTTTACCAAATTGAATAAAAATTATAATTAGCTTTTTTAAATTCGTACATCCACAATTAACATTTTTAGGAAATAATGAATAACAGTAAAAAAATATACATTAACAAACTACCAATTATGATATACAAGTAAATATGAAGAATTAAAAATTTATTTTTTTAATGAAAATGAATGGATATTTTTATTTGTTATGTATATTACATAACTTATATCTTTATGTGAATCCTCTTTTTACAATTCAAGATTGCATAGAGAACAAATAAATGTTGAGAAATTGTACAACTTGGTTTCAGTTAATTTCAAATAAATACAATTCGTACAAAGAGTAATAATACAATACAGCAGCATTGATGCCATTTGATGATCTATTCCGGTATAATCACTAGCAGCTTAAGTTAACACCATAAACATTATCAAATGTGACAGACTGAAAAATACCAAAACAATATTTTTGATACATTTTCATAGTACTAATTGTCAATGGTAATCTGTTCGCGTGAAAATTATATTATTTTATTTAATTATTATAGTCCAATTCCATCCACCACAGAAGAACATATATTTTTTTGAAAGCTAACGACAGAAAAAGATTCTTTTTTGATATTAAATTAAATGTTATTTTAAAATTATAAATGAATATCTCATTCTAAAAAATGTAAGAAACTGCATATCTATATCTGTTACATTTTTGTTTGTTTAGTGAATAATTAATTTGTAAATGTATTAGTATTCGTATATCGCAATGAATTAAAAATAAATTTGCATAAAATGTATCACTTTAAATGATAACAAAATAGCTTCCTCCCGCTATAAATTTCATGTAATTATTTGATAGAATCTGAGTGAGAATCTAAAAGAGAAAAATTGTATTAGATTATAATAATTACAGGAAATTTTATACATACATATATATGATTCCTGATTTCTTATATTCTAAATCTGTTCTAATATACAAATTTTAAACATACCCAATTTCTATCAACAGAAATAATTCATTAATATTTGATTGAGTTTTTTTTTTATGTAGTGAATATATTAATTAATGAAAAAAATTGATGAATAGATATAATCGTGCAGAATTATTATTATTTTCTCAAATTACAAACTCTTTAGTAAACTATTTTTTTATTGTAATTATTGATGGAAAAGTGACATTTAGTTAACATTTGAAGTGATCCATCAACACACTTTATATGATAATATCAAGCATGTAAATCTTTCAATTATTAAACGTAACTGAATCAAGACAAATATAATGTAATTTACAGCATTGATAAGTTAGGACTACAATAGATCATTTACATAACATTTGAATTTATGTAAGACATTGAAATATTATGCAGTCACACGAGAATCACATATAAAGTGCTAGATCATATAAAAAGAATAAGAACGTTGAAACATTCATCAAGAGTGCCAACTTCATACAATCCTACATCACATTATAAAACAGTGTAATACTTATAGAAAATATTTATACTTTCTTGTTATTTAAATTTTACACAATGAAAATGATAAGTGATGCATTTATATTTACTTTGGAACTCTAATTAATTCTTGTTATATGTACTCTCTAAGACCCTATTTTATTTCTCTCTCTCTCTCTCTCTCGCGCGCGCTCTTTCTCTCTCTCTCTCTTTCGCGCTTTCTCTCGCTCTCTCTCTCTCTCTCTCTCCCCTCTCTCTTAAGAAAAACTTTTGTCTGTCACGAGCATTCAAGTATCTATAAACGTTCCTTTAATATAAAAAAAAAAAAAGATTAAGAGTTCATATTTTAATTAAGATTGAATATTAGGTACAGTATTACTTATTATTGAAACTAACTGAATCAGATCAAATACTTATTGTTTAATGGCCCCGATAGTAAATGAACTTAACGAATGTAATTTAGTAAGATACATATATGTTGCATATTAATTATGAAAAAAATATTTCATCAATTTTGATTCATACATTGTACATTTTATAAACTTCACCTTCCAGCTAATGTTACCCTTCAATAGTTTAAAAATGGTTGCCATATATTTTGTAACTTACAATATTAAGTGGAACGTAATAATAAGTGGAACAGTTTTACTTGGATATCTTTAAAATCATTGATTTTTAAGTGTTTAAATATACAATGAATTGAGCAAGAGTGGAGCATAAACAAATGCTAGTATTTTTGTGATTAATTTTCATTTACAAGATGCCACTTCACGGCCTGCAGTGGATCATATATACAGCATAATATTATAATATTACAGTAAAACGTCACTTTACTATGTTGCACTATAATGCCATTACAGTGCAACAGCACGCAGATAAAAACACACATTCATCTAGGACATTTATGTTATCTCAAAAGCCTGCTACGACGATACTATTTAATGCAAAATCATTTTTCATCCTTTATTGTACTTAAAGTTCGCTTGTACTTGTCCTAAATACATTAAGTCATGCAGCTATCATAGCTCTGTGCATTTTGTTATTTCTTGATGGCCAAGTATTTACTATATGCACGTGAAACTGTATATCACATGTATCTTAGGGTAGTTTTGTTTCTTTTTTTGTTATATATCCATTGTACTTCTTTATGTATGTATCAAATTATGTATCACACCTAAAATCTAATATCCTTTAGAATATACACATATAAATCAATAGACATTAGCTGCCTTCATAAAGGAAAAAAAAAAAAAAGAAAAGTGTAGGGAAAAAATTTAAAGACGATATTTCACTCTAAATAATAAATGATACTAAAGTCAGTAATAAATATATAAGAGAGCAACTCAGTAAAACATAAGTCTTAGTTTTTGCAGGTGATGGAAAAACTCATTTATCAATTAATACTTGCAATTAAATAAAATAATATATTTCTTAGGACAAGATTTCATGAGTTATCAAATTAAAAGGATGTAATTTGAATTCTTTCGCGATCATAAGTTAATAATGAATCAAAAAGAATTCTCTGTGTGTAGAGTCTATATTATAACAAAATCATTTGACAATGTATAAGCAGAATTTTTCGCACATGACTCCACATACATATCAATCTTCATTTTAGAACAGACTCATACGACCAAAACTGTAGAAAGAGTACGATTTCGCAAAGCACAGTACATCACAATTCTCCTATGTAAAAGTAAGAATGTCATATAGTATACTGTGTTCATTGAGCCAGATGATGCAACTATCACATAGCACTATTAAATGCATTGTTGTCACATGTACGGTGCTGTTGCTGTTAATACAAAAAATTGTTTACTCTGTCTCTTAGCAACAAACTTCTCATTACAAAATTCTGCCATGTTCTTTCTATCCACTAATTATCGGCAGTTGATGTACGAACGTCATCTCTTACACAAATATCAGTCAATAATTTATTCTGAGAAGTAACCTCTTCTTATACATGAAATAGCATCGTTAAGCAGGCATTCACACTTTTTTCCACAACAGAAATTCGTTTCCTTTTAAAATCCTATAACAGACAAACAAACAGTCACCATGTTTTGGGCTTACCTCATTAACAAGAGTGTGATATTTTAAACTTGGCTTTAATAAATATGCAATGTGTATCCACTTTGATGGTGGCTGTACTAGTGGTAGTAGTAGTGATGGTGGTAGTAGTGGTGGTTGTGAGAGTAGTTGCAGATATAATAATTTCTACATCATAGTGTTTGTCGTTTGATCTTGCACAAAATATTAGGCAAGAATTACAGTTTATTCAGTCCTGCATTTCCTCCGGCAACTCATGAGGATTGAGAATACCCGGTACTGCCATTTGCTGTCTCCTTTTTTCTTCCTGAGCCAATCGCAAAGCTGTTTCTCTTTCTTCCAAATAAAGATCAGAGTCATCTTCACCAGTATATTCCTAAAAAGAAAAGATACAAATTAACAAAAATTTTCTTTCACGTTACTATTATTAACAACTTTCACGTTATTATTAACAAAAATACCATCGATTAATACTTACTCTTATCTCTACAAGAAAATCTCTCAAATGTTCTTTGAATGCAGGGATGTCTTGATCAAGATTAAACAAACCTTGTACAGTTATTTTAATCTGATTATCAGTCAAATGTTGAAAAGCAGTCCTGAGTAATCTTGCTACAAATTCTTGAACATACATTGTATTATCAGGCATAGGTCCAAGCGGTACCTGTATTCTTCCTAACTCAACTAATGTAAACATGTACGCCAAAATTGTAGCGTGCATTGTAAGGCCTATAGAATAACATTAATAAGTATACTATACAAATATAAATGTAACAGATAAATAATATATATAGATATAATATCTACAATGTAAGACAGTAATGCAAAATAATTTTACCTGCGGTATGCGATGTATCTGTAACTACGCTAAATACATGTTGAAGAATATCTGTAAAATATGTCTGATAAAAGCTTTGTGCAGCTTGTTCATGCTGCTCAATATTTCTTAGAAGTTGAAATAAGATCTGCAATCCTGTATCAGCTACATTTCTCATTGTATGTTTGAATGCCCAAATAATAGAATCAAGCACAAGCTTGAACTGTGCTGGTGGAATTGATAAAAATGCGGGGAAACAATGATTATTCACTGCCTAAATGAAAAACAAAAAATTGATCAGAAGTATTTAGTCATGATATTACACAACATATGTATTATGATATTGTTTTAATTATTATTATTTTTACCTGTAATAAAAGGAAGAAATTCGTCCTATGTTCAGGAAATTCTTCAAAATCTTTATTAATCATTTCTAAAGTGCATTCAAATACAGCATCAAATATTTTAGGTACTTCACTTGTGATATGAGCTTCCAGTTTATTTACTATAGTAGCCATAGCACTGAGTACTTCTGGTTCTCTAGCGCAATGAACATTTGTCTTTTGATAATCCAGTAATACTGCGTCTAACAATGGTGGTATAAAATTCTCTAGTACCTAAAATGTTTGAGAATGAAGACTTTTGTTAACACGTTCTTTAAACGCATTTTTGTGCCCTTCCTAAATTAAAAAGTATTCATCTATAAAAAATGATAATACTATACCATTTGTGGATCGATAGATTTGCTAACCCAATCTGATATTAATTTTAGTGTTTCTTTTTTTACTACTCTCATACTCTTAATTAGAGGTTGCTTCATTACTGTTTCTCCGTTTAAAGCTATTGCAGCACTTATATTCTCACTCATAACCTAAAACATTAATATTTGTTAAATCATTTCCTCTGAACTTGTTGCATTAACCATATATCACATTTTATATTACTACCTTATAAACATTCAACATATCGAGATATATTCTTCCTAACTGTATCACATATGGATGTCCTAGAGCTTTACAAGCTCTAACATTTGTTTTCAAAATACTAGCAAGTTGTTTAACTGCTTCAGGATCTTTCAAAACATCAACATTCTGAAATGAGAATCCATATAATATTATATAATGAACATATATATTAAATAATCTGTTTAGAATTAATGATTTTTAATCTTTAAATTTAAATTATGAAAATTAAACTCACTTTTGAAGCTTGACATATAATATCATCCCAAACTTGATTGGGCAAAAGCATATATTTTTCTATTAGTCGTTCCTGAACTAATGTATCTGTTTGAGCATTAATCATATAACCAACAGCTTCATAAAATGTATGTACCTATACAATGTAAATGAAAATGAATGTGTGTAACGATTTCCAATATTTTTTTACATCACTAACAATTTTAATAAAATCCTTAAACTAAGACTTTACCTGCTGAGTCTGAAGATCACAAATAATGCTACTAATTGTTGAAAGGATTTCTTCAATAAACGGTAATGCTTCCCCAACCTGTGTTGTAACAAAATGTCGCCTACATTTTAAAGCTATTTTTATGAATGTGTCACAGGCCATATCTTGTACTCCATCGTGTGTCTCTAAAATAATTATTAAAGAATATTAATACATGTTCATTTCCTCTATATATATATAAATAGTTAATATAATAAATAATTAACAATGTATAGTTTAAACTTTTTAATACATTACTTACCATGCATAAATTCAAAGAGCTTATTGACAACAGTTTTCAAAAATTTCCAATGAGCTCTAAGAAATCGTGGATACTGTCCAACAACATACATAATATTACTGGCAATTATAGCTTTATTATCTTTACCCTTTTTTTGTTCACATAATCCAAGTAAGTCTTTAATTACTGTCACTAAAAATCTCTTCTCATCTTCCTCGTGCATTGCACCAGAAATACTACCTATTGCCCAGCATAGCTAATGTCCAAAAAAAAAAGTATTATATAAGATTGATGAAATATTAACTATGACAAATATTACCCCTTTAAAAAAATTAATTACCGTATTGAGATTTTTCCAAGACCATTCTGAACCGTTAACCTGATTCTGGAGTTTTTCCGTCATAACACGATCAGTATCCACACAGTCCAAATGAGTAAGATATACAAGAGTTTCTCTCATATTTTTGTACAAATTAATAGAATCAGTGTCTTTCATAAATTCTCGTACTACTTCACCATGTTCATTTTCAACCACCAAAACTTCTTCTGGTTTAGCCATTCTACTGATCATTATATATCTGACTTTAGTCAAAACTGTACAGTAAAAGACTCTCCTATGTGAAATTGCCATATTCTTGGACGCAAACAAAGGTGCAGGTGCCACAAATGGATGATCTTTATATAAATCAGCTAATAAACCATTCCAGTACTCTAGGCAAATTTTGAATATTTCAACTTCTTCTACTTCTGAGATTAATACAAGATAATGCAAGGCTTTTAATAATGTTTCATTTAACTGTTTCTTTTCTATCAATTGACCATGTTCCTTTAAAAAAGTACAAAGAAACATTGCCAAATTTTGTATAAAATTTTGCTCTTGGTTTTGCCCAACTGCATATGCTTCTCTAATATTAGTTTCAAGTGGAAGCATTTGTTCTAACTGCTGCATCGTATTAATGAATAATGCAACAAACATGTCGTCATAACTTGTTACTGTAACAGCAGCAATTTCTGTGAGACAATTGAGTGTAATATTCCTAAATATTGGAACATTTAAAAACTGAAAAATACAAAAAATATATATATTTATATATATGTAATAATGTATAAGTAAAAGAACGTAAATACTAATAAATAAAAATTATGTACCTTAAATATTAATGTAGTTATCAATTTTGTTTCAAAAATATACCCAAGTGGTATCCAATTCAAAAACCTTAATAACGTTTCCAGAGTAACTGCTACCAATGGTACATTCTGTGAATTATCCATTACAAACTGACAAAGTTGAAAAATTTGTGAGAATTCACTACACATTGTATCCTTCAAATGTTTAGCTTTTGTTTGCGTCATTTGACCACTAGAAAAGTCAAATACTTCTTCTGAAAGAAGTTTCAGAATGGCCATGTTATTTTGACAAAGGCTTTCATTTGTTTTACTCGCTCCAACAATGTCACTAATAAAAGATTCCCAATTTTTTGGCCATTCTCGTTTCAATACCTATAATTCAATATTATTATGATTTCAAATTTTTTAATTATGTTAGTAATAATAATTAATATTCATTATACTGCATTACCTGCACTAAGATCATATTCAATTTATTGAGATAAACTTTAGAAGCTTCCATTGTTTCTGGATCACTACTAGTTTTTATAATGAGGCCTACGATATATTTTTTTATTCCCTCGCATTGATTTCTTGGTAGTACTTTCCACCGTGTCTTAATTACTTGCTCCAAGATTTGCAAGGCATAATATTTTGTTTGCTGATTCTGTAGTAAAGGTGAAATAGAATAATAAATAAATAATAAATGAAAACACATGATTAATATTCTTCCTGATTTACTGCCAAACATATTTTTTTGGCACAAAATGAGACTCGAGAAATAACAAACTCGTAAATTTTGAATAAATTGTTATGTCAATTATGAATTTTACCACCTCTTCTAATTTTAACATTATATGAATCATTGCTAAAATAAATATTTATATTTGTAATGTGTTATTAATGAAACACAAATTAATATAGGATGTTTTATAGGTAATTAATTCAGAAAAAAGTAAAAATGCTAATTAAACATTCTAACAATTTTAAATTCTAAATCTCTATGTTCTTGAGATAAAGAATTCATCAATTTTTCAATAACAATAAATTCTAATTATATATTACTTCATGAGATATAAAATTTTAATGAATTGAACATTATTATATACATATGAAAATACTATATGCTACTATATCATAAATTACAATTTTTTATGAAATTTAAGTATTAAAAAATAACAATGCAATTTGCTACTATTACATTCTACGCTTAATATTTGATAAATACTGAATTAGATTCTTTAATCTTCTTTTTCTGTAAATTATCCTCTTTTATACTGTTCAATTGAATTATAGCTATACAGTATTTCTACAATACGTATAGACATGAATTTTTAATAAATATCTGTCTATATTCCAAACTGTTACAAGCAATTTTGTAATTTTTTATATAAAATTTTGAACAGTAATGTTTAATAATATTAACTACATTTTGCACGCTACTCTATAGGAATGATTTTATTCAAGTTAAATTCTACTTTCTTAATACGAATACTTTATTGCGTATGAATATTATCAAGCATGTCGTTCTTGCATACTAGTACTATTGCAATTATATTTGATACATATATTATCTGATGATCTATCTCACCATAAATATATATGCGCAGATACCTGTGTTTTAATATATCATAATCAAAATTACCTGAGAATATTCTAGAATGGTATCTACACGAGTCCATGCATTCGGATGCTCCTTAAGGGTGGTTAAAACCTCCTGCGCAACCCTTTGTTGCTCACCTATTCCAGTGTACATACATCCTACTATATTATCAAGAAGCGTTATATCCAACTTCTGGTTAAAGTCCAATAATTTGGATGCTTGTTCTGCCAAAGTTGCCATTCCGTAGTATAAATTTTCTTCCTTTCATACACTTAATCTAAACACAACAAATTTTTTTTTATATAATTACATATAACTCTGTGTACATAGAGCAAAAATAACATACATATATTAAAGTAAATTTATGAATAGATATAAGCAGCAAATGATTTTCTCTGACTAATTACTTTAACGATTATGATAAAAAATAAATCATCATTTTTATAATTTATAACGTATATTAAAACTACACTAGTAGTAATAGTGTGTTACAAAATCAAATGCAAAGAAGAAAATCATTCCCAACTTCTGCGAGGGAGGTCACCGCACTGCGACCGTCCAACCTAACCTACATTTGACAATCTCAAACAAATTTCGTCATTATTAAAATGTATAAATAAATAATTTAATAGATATAATTGAGAACAAAAATAATAATATAATAGAAGAAAAAATATTATTAGAGAAAACAGTGAAAATCTGCGGCATTTCGGTCGCCCGGGCCTGATTTCCCCGCTGCGTCGTTGTTCGTAGATCGAAGTCAAAAGTATCGTTTTAAACCTACATCAATGACTCTCATACGCAGATTCTCAAAAAAGGTATAAAACACACGTTCCACACTGATAATCACGACCTTTTCGTGCAAATCACAAGCACAAAAGGATTAAACACACCGCTGCTGATTCCCGCGCGCGAATAATTTTGTTCTTCGTTTCACACACTCGCCGTTCCTCACCGCCTTTTTATCATCTCTTCTCTGTCCCACACAGCACCCCCTACTTCCGTGCACCCCTGCCCCCTCGCGCTCTTTCACTCACACTAACTCTCTCGCTTCGTTCGTTCGCACGTCTTTCTCTCTCTATCTCTCTCTTTCTCTCGGCTTTCTCTCTCATTCTTTCTCGCTCATTCCTCATCCGTTTTTGCTACATTTGCGATGTTCGTCAACGAAGAAAGGTGCCATTCGTCGTTGAAGTTATTCAATCTTTCCCATCAAACCTTAAACTCATCGTACCTTCGTTTCATAGATTCCAAAAGGGACTACACTCCTTTTTTCACTCACTCATAGCGAGAAACAAGAAAAACGGCCACACTGCGTTGTCGCCGAAACCCAACCTCGAGATTTTCGAAAATAACAAGATGGCCGAAAAGTTTACGTGACCATTGCGGAGCAACGAAAGACGTGATTGGATGCGTCGAATTTTCTCGACCAATCGCGTAACATATAAACAACGTTCTGAGGAACATCTAATGACGTCACGTGACTTCATAAGATGTACGTTTATTCCACTTTATTCCGTTTTAATTTCAGAATATGTATATTCAATCATTCATACATACTTATATCTTTATTATCGTTTTGTTTATGTTAATTTTCAAAATTAAGAGAATTTTTACGATTCCTAGTAAAAATAATTTTCTTTTCTATTGTATATATTCATATGTTTTACTTTTCATTTAAAGATGATATTTTTAAATAATATAATTCTTTTTTCATTTGGTTTGTTTTAAAAGAGATTGTTTTATTTAATAGTAAATGTTTGTTTAACTGTTTAATGCTAAATATCTAAACTGCCGATCGAAAAGAGAGATTGTTGAATATCATTGAAGACGATTGCATACAAGACAAAGTAAAGTTCAACCAATTGTACGTTGGCTTGTATGAAGAATAGATTAGAAAGCTCCAATCATACTTAGTCTTTATAGTACAATTATTACGATTATATAACATTTAAATAAGACGCATATATGTAACTGCCAAAGAATTATTTTGACAAATAAAAGATATTGAAAAGTAATTATTCATCCTATTAATTTTAAATGTTAAATTACATTTATTGAATGTTTGTATTTTTTTAAATAATAAACTAAATATAATATTATTTTTTACTATAAGAATCTAATCGTTATCATGTATTTTTCTGAATATCTTTATACTCATAAACTATTCAAAAGCACAGCTGCACTTATGCAGCTTTATGTTGACACGTTTCTGATTCAAACTAAAGAAAAGTAGTTATATAAAAACATCGGTCTATAGAAGATTTAAAAGTTAAGTTAATTTGAAATTTTTTGATTTAGCATCTATTGGCAAGTATTACGTAGTATAAAAAGAAATATTGAAATATGTTTGAAAAGGCCTTTCAGAACATAAGTGAGGTTAATCATAAGTTCATTATCTGAACCTTTTTTTGAATACAAGAATTATATATTTATTAATTTAATACTATGGATGTTACAAATTTATATACACATAAAAAAGAAGATATTGAAGGCAAGGACATATATATTGTAGTAATTATAAGTTTTATAAAAATAGTAAATAAATATGTAGCATAAGTATACAAAATTCTAATAAAAGATACATTTTATTTAGATGAAAATAATGAAAAGGTTATTGCTCTTAAAAATAGTATACCATTGTTAAAAGATATTTTTCATATACATAGAAAAGTTGGAGAGGGTACATTTAGTTCTGTTTACTTAGCTACTTTAAAATCATCTGATGGTTCTAAGAAATATGCATTGAAACATTTGGTACCTACTTGCCATATAGAAAAGATAGAACGTGAATTGCAATGTTTAAAGCAAATCGGGTAAATACTAATGGAAATTAATTTAAATAATAAATAGCTATAAATATTACTTTGATATATATATATCTTTATATTAAAATCTTATGATTTTTTAGAGGTCAAGATCATGTTGTTGGTTTAGAATTTTGTTTAAGAAATAAAGGATCTGTTGTATTTGTAATGCCATATATGAGGCATGATAAATTTTCTGTAAGTTTAACATTTTATCTTGTACATAATATTTATAGCAATAATACTTTTTAATGCAAATTTATTATGAAAAAGTAAGTTTGATTAATAATTAAAACATGTTAATTAGGAATACATTCAAGATATGACAGTACAAGAAACAAGGGATTACATGAAAGCATTATTAGTTGCATTGCGCAGAGTACATCAATTTAATATAATACATAGAGATGTTAAACCAAGTAATTTTTTATATGATCGCTCTAATAAAAGGTGATTATACTAAAAGACAATATATATTTATTAATCAATTGTTAAATAAAAATCTAAATAAGAGTAAACATTTTTAGATATTTATTAGTTGATTTTGGATTAGCTCAAAAATATACACCACCAACATTAAATGATCAGAAAATTTTAAATAGTACAGTGCAGTCTGTAAAAAGAAAAAGATATGATGAAGTAAGTGTTTTTATAAAATAATCTACTTTCATATTAATTTCTACTACTTAATGTCGAATATTTCTCTCATATAAATTTTGGTATTCGCAGAATAGCAAAAATGTATCTTGTACTTCTGAAAAAATCTACATGAATGATCAATGTGTATGTTTTGGAAAACCTAAAACTTGTTCTTTATGTTTAAATAAACGATCCCAAGTTGCACCTCGAGCAGGCACTCCAGGCTTTAGAGCTCCTGAAGTACTTTTGAAATATTCTTTACAAACACCAGGTATAAATTACAAACAATTTATATTTTAAAATAATGATTAATATATTATATACCAATTAATATATTAAAACCATTTATTGTATATAAATTTTAGCAATCGATATTTGGGCAAGTGGAATAATAATGTTATGTATCCTAAGTGGTACCCAGCCTTTTTTCCGGTCGCCTGATGATTGCACAGCCTTAGCAGAAATAATATCAATATTTGGTACACAGAAATTACAACATTGTGCACAAAAATTAGGTAAATTTCTAATATATATATATGTATATATTTTTTTTAACTTTGGTTTTTGTTTCAATTATTTTGAAAATTAAATTATTGTAAAATTAGTTTTCAATTGCTTTATTTTTTATTTATTTTATTTATTAACTTAGGAAAAAAACTTATTACTAGTGAAAATTTACCAGGAATTGATTTAATGACATTATGTCAAAAATTACAAAAAAGAAACAGAGATTTACCACATACCAGTAATTATAAAAACAAGGTATTTTTATTCTTTTGTTTTGTTTTATCCATGATTTTTAAAGGGAGCATTATGTATTAGTTAAATTTAATGAAAAATATATTCTCCAATTTCTAGATATCATCATCATTTGAACAATATCCAAAAGAAGCATACCAACTATTAACAAGTCTTTTAGATGTAAATCATAAAACGCGAATTACGGCAGAACAAGCTTTAGATCATCCATTTTTTAAATTATCATTATAAATAGTTTTTATATCTTTTTAAAACAAAACAAAACAAAATATATGTATATATACATACTATGTGATAAATAAATAATTTTTATACATTTTGTTAACTACTGAAATAAATATTATTTTCATCATATGTATAAGAGTTATACAGTATTTTATATAATAATTTATGTGTTGAGTAATTTTAAAAGGTAAAATAAAATCAAATTTTGTAAAAATACAAAATATACTTCTTGTAGATTAATGACCTGATTTTGTTATTAAGTAACAATGCCATATAATACATAAATAAGCACGGAATCTATTTATATTTATTATTTGCAAAATCATATGCATAAATAATATAAGTTATGTAATGAAATGAAATAAGTACAATGCATATTATGTACATGTGTCAATATACATGCGTAAGAAATTCTAATGAATCACTGAATACATTATAAGGCACTTTCATTAAAATGATTGCTCCTGTTGTAATGAGAGTAAAATATTAAAATATTATGGTGCTGTAGGGAGAATGAGTTTCCAATCAGCAGCAGTTCCTAAGGCTTTTGATGCTAGATCTTTAATTTTTTTATCTTTCACAGTATCGCTCTTTACTAAAGCCATTAAAATTTCTATTATATCTGTTTCAACCAACTTTGCAGCAACATCTTGTGAGCTTTTAATCATATTTGATACAATAATTAAACCTCGATATTGTATTTCAGATTTGGGATTAGCAAGCAAAAAGCGTAGTACTTCTAGCCAATTTTTTACATCAAAAATTTTCTCTATAGTTTTGGTGCTTACTGATGTTAACATTGCTAAGGCTCCAGATGCAGCTAAACTTGTATCTTCATCTTCATCTTCACAAAGAATCACAAGATATTTCACTCTGTCGTTTTCTTCTTCAAAATATTTGATTGTATCTTCGCACATTATTAAATTGTTTATTACTTGTGTAGCTGCACGTCTTAACATATCATGATCTTCATACATATACGTTTCAATCTTTGAAAAAGCACCTTCTTTCAGAAGACGTTGTCTAACGGTATCACTAACACCAGCTAAATTACATAACGCCATTAATGCTTCAAAGTTTTCTAATGCCGAACATTCTGGATCTAAAAGCTTTAGAAATGGTCTTATAACTTCCATGATTCTTTGTCCAGGAAATGCTACTTCTGGATTTATTGTAATGCCTAAACGAGCTAATGCTTGAGCAGCTTGTTTTTTTCCTTTGTCTGTTCCATTTAAAGCCAAAGGTAAAAGAACTTTTGCACCTCCTTGTTGTACAACAATTCCTCTTACTTCTTGTTGACTACATAATGCATTAAAAACACGTGCTATTAATTCTTTACTATTTTGACTCTCTGTTTTAGCAAGACAGACTAAAGCACTGGTTACACCTGCTTTAGCTAAAGTATTTAATCTTTTATTTACAAAATCTGGATCGTCAAATTCATGTTCTTCTGGTATATGGTGTTTAGCAAATTTAGCTAATTCTACCATTTCAGGTATCATCTCTTGTTTGTCATAAGCATTACATAAGTTAACTAAAGTTGTAACTACTCCATATAATACAGACTGATCTCCAGTTTTGGCAAGTTCTATCATAGCCTGAATGGCATCACGATCTTCTATTAATTTTTCTTTAACTTCAGCATCAAATGTCAAATAAGAAAGTCCTTCTACGGCCCATTTTCTCATATCTTTTTGTTTTTTAGGATTAATCAAAAATCTTCTACAAGCTTCTGCTAATTTTTTTGTCGCTCCATCAGCAAATGGTTTAATGGTTGCATCCGTACCACCTGAACTACCCAATTTGCATAAACCAACTAAAGCTCGTACACGAATTGAATCATCCTTTGATTGGTACAGTTTTTTAAGTATATTTACACCTTGAGATATTATAGCTGTAGCTTTATCCTTTTTAGATGCTGCAGCTATGATACATTCACATGCAACTTTCTGTTGCAATGGATCTTCTGTGCCTGCCATTACAAGAATCATTTCCATAATACCTTCTTTAGCAACAACTGAATTTCCCACGTCTAAAGGTCCAAGTAATAATGTTGTTATTGCAACAACAACACGTACCTGTGAATATATAAAACATTTTAATTATAAATCATTTATCAATAGAAAAATTATAAAATCAAGCCATTACCTTTGATTCTATATCTGGTGTAAGCAATTTTGCTTTTATGTATTCATCAATAGCATTTCTAAACCTTTCTTTAGCAGCATCATAATACATATTTTCATAAATTCTTGCCAAACAAACGCTTGTTATAGTACGCGTAGATGAAGTTATGTCCATTGCAGACTCATACTTGTATTCTTCTAACTCACTAGCTACTTCCATCAACCTTTGCAAACCTTGGATTTCTACTAAACGTTCTGCCCAATTTAAGGTGGTGTAATGTATATTACGCATTATAATTTCTATGATTGCATCCCTAGCTTGACCAGTAATTGTTCTATTTGTTGTACTATATACTAAACAAGATAAGATGGTATCAATTTCTTTCTTATATTGTTCACATAAATCCTTATTAGGTTTAGTTTCTGGTTTATTATCCATTCCACTATAACTGTTTAATATGGTCTGAAATTTTAAACATATAAGTAATATGTATATATTCACATGCATATTTATGTTATAAAAATGAATACAAAATTTATTTTTAATTGTACCTGCATACAATATTGAGCTGCATTAACTCTTTCTGTATTTTTACTATTGATCATTTCTAAGATCCATGGTATACCCAGAATATTTAAAATTTGTTCAGTTCTAGTGATATTTTCTTTACATAATTCAGCAACAATACGAATAGCAGTTGTAACTATTTCCTCATTCTTTTCTAGCTTTAATAATTTCATTATTTTAGATGCTATTCCTTCGTTAAACATTATATCTGCACCAGCTCTTTCACGAGATAGTACTAAGAGATTATTTATTGCCGTTTCTCGTTTTTCTTTATCGTATTGTGGATCAAAAGTTATATCAATCATTTGAGATACCTAGATACATATACACATATTTAAGAAATACATAATATATGTATACATATTGATAAAAATTCGAATAATTATATATATTTACACCAAAATGAATAAGAAAAACAAGTAATAATACATACCCTTGAGCTAATACGAGAATTCTGTTTATGTCGATCTTGTACAATTTCATGTAGACGTGCAATGATAGGTTGAATCGCTTTATTACCAGGATCCACAGAAATGATATACCGAGCATCTCTATATGCTTCTTCGAATCTTTCTAAAGCTTCTAAAGCTTGGCATCTGCGAAACAAAGCTTTTGGTTCTTTGGGGCAAATTTTTAATGCCTCATTGCAATCATTAATCGCCTTGTTATAATCTTGTTGTTTCAAATACGTTGCTGCACGGTTCTTATAAAAAACAGCTTTCTCAACACTTTCTTCTTTTGTAAGGTTGAGAGCATTCGTGTAACAACTCAATGCTTCAGACCAATTGCCTTTATTAAATTCTTCATTACCTTTTTCCTTCCACTCTTGCGGTGTTAAAGTTGATTTTGTCATCTTAATATATATATATATATATCAAATGTTATTATATATTTTCTAATCTATACAACAATATACGTAAAAAATAAATAAATTAAATAAATTCTTACTTTCACGTTTATTAGTTGAGAAAATTTATTTATTTATGCGATCACAATGAAGTAACACGTCTAATTGTATAAGTTTTTAAATTTCTTAGATAAAACTATCACTTCTGCAGTGATCACTTATAAACTTGCACAGTTCGCGTCAGAAAGTTTTCTATCACTGTTACTATTCTTGCATTATATTAAATGCAAATTAGAAGTATCTAGACGTTACTAGATAGTCGAAAATTTATTTTTGACTTCTTTGGCTCATGCTAAACGGAAACGTAGTTTTTAAAAATAGACGAGAATTCTTGTTGATAAGGACGTATTTTTTTTTATTCCGTTTTAATCTATATAGAAATGTAAGGTTATTTTTTTTTCTAAAGATGCAACTAGTATTTAAAAAATAATAACTTTGGCACAAGAATTTTCTTATTTACAATTAGAAAGAAATATGTGATTTAAAAAATGATTAATTAATTAACCTAAACAAATTTGAGCAGGAATAAAAAAGATACATCATAATTGTAATTATATTATTCTATTTCATAATTATTTCATAAGTATTATGAGATTTGTATTTCACTTTTTTTCTTGTTAAAAATATTAATTACTATTTGTTACTTTTATAATAATTAATTAAATACCCCTTTTACACGTTAACAGAACTATCCTTTGGCAATATGTCGGTATTTTGTTATTGATTCTAACTTATATGAAGATTAGAACTTTGACGCACTTTGGTAAGACAATTACAGTTTAATACAGAGTATTTACTAATAAACTTCTATTACTGATTATAAATATTGTTCATTATAATTCCATGAACATCTTTCAATAAATTCCAGCAGTATTATTTTTGATATTGTGTAAAAAGTACAAAGAAATCTAATTAAAAATGATGTCAGTTATGCCAAAGGATTCAGAAGGTAAAGATGGAGAGGGTAGAGCTTTAATAAAAGTTGTTGAACGTCCAACATTTATATTAAAAACTAGAGAAGGTGAAAGCAGAGCTGTATCACCAAGTCAGCGTAATGGTAACAAGTAAGAACTATAAACTTCTCAGATTTAATCTTTTGATCCAAACTTCATATTATAGTAGAACTTTACTATACTTATATACATACACATATATATATATATATATTAATATTTTAGAAAAGAAGCAGATTCAACTTCAACAATGCCATTGAAAATACCAGATAGTAAGTGTTCTTATTATAATTGAATAAAAACTTAATATAGTTAAAACATCAAATACTTATGTTAGTATAAATATAACGAAGTAATAGTTCAATATTTATATTTTGTTTTTAGTAACACGCACAGTTATTCCTACATGTATTGAGATGACAAACTGTGCTAAATTTATGGATGAAAATATGCAGCTTAGCGAAAGTGCATTAGAGTTTTTATGTGATCAACAAGACTTCTTAGTAGTAGGATGTCTAGGTAAACAAGGTGTCGGGAAATCTACGATAATGTCCCTTCTTACATCAAATTATAAGTTAGTTTTGTTCTAAATATATATGATTCTCTTTTAAGTAATTATAAATATAATAAATATTTTAATTATGAATTCAGGACTGATATTTTTGGTGTTCAAGATTTGTCTCATCACGAGAGTAGTACAAATTGTACTAGTGGAATAGATTTTTTTGTAACTAAGAATAGAGTGATATACTTAGACACACAACCTATTCTATCAGTTTCTGTAGTTGACTACAATTTGTCATTTGAACAAAAAAAGAGTGCAACTGATTTTGCAAATAATGACGCCAATTCAGAATTGCAATCGTTACAATTTACAGCCTTTTTGTTTTCAGTGTGTCATGTAATCATATTTGTACAAGATTGGTTTGTTGATCCCAATCTACTGAGGTATTTATGATAATATGCATTTATAATATATTATTTGTGTATAGCATATTTTATTAATGAAGGTTATATACCTTTCGTAAGTATAAAGAAATCTTTATTTTACAATAGGTTTCTTCAAACAGCAGAAATGCTAAAACCATCATCTACAACTACTATGGATCAGGATTATGTTGAATATTATCCACATATATTGTTTTTACATAACAAAGCAGATGCACAAGATTTTATGCCAAGTACTGTTAAAAAAATGAAGGTATCTTTTATTAGTACAATGTAATGTATTATTGGAAGAATTGTATGAAACAATCTATCACTTTTTACTTTTTTTTTAGGATTTTTATAATAAAGTATTTTCTAGTTCTAGACTACAAACTCATAGTGGTTTAGATATGAGTTCTGATTCAGTTGAAAGTGGTTTGAACTTATTTTTTATACCATTAATTGCAGCAGAAGGTATATTATCAATTAAAAAGTTTAATCTACATATTTATTTTTGATCTATTATATCATATATTGTGATTGCAGATGAATCCAATGTGCAAGAAAATGAAAAAAAATTGATTGAACAATTAAGAATGAAAATACACGGGGTATCAAGGCATCCAATGACACCGTCTACTTTAACGGAAAAAACTTGGTAAATACATTTATAGAAATATTATAAATAGTATAAATATATAATAAATAATTTCATAGGTATCACTATGTTTCAAAAGTCATGGAAGCAATTAAAAAAAGCCATCTATCATCAGAATATGGAAGATTAATGCCCTAAAAAATGTAATAATATAATTAAACTATAGAAGATTTATAATAAAATATAATAATAGGAATAAGTTTTTTTATTTTGCATTATTAATATTTTAATTTGTACTACACAGATAAATGATCTATTTTAAATTATATTGAAAATAAATCACAGAATTGAAGGTACTTTTAAAGTGCCATTATACATTTTTTACTTTTATTAAAAATAACATTTCCTATTTTTTTTATATATATGTTTCTTAATATAGGTTGTGGTAAAACTTTATATATAATCGATTGAATAATTTTTGTATTGTATCTTATGAATAGTCTTCTTGTTCGCTGTCAGTTTGTTGCATTGATGTCATTTGTGCAACTGCTTGTAATTGTTGCCATTGTTGTTGTTCAGCAACAGCTTGTTCTTCTCTTGCTTTTGCAAAAAGTTCTTGTTGTTGTCTCAACAATTCTTCTTCTGGAATTCCTAAATTCTCCAATCTTGTACTCTGACGTCTTCTTTTGGCTGCTACTGCTTTACAATCTCTTAAAACAGCTTCCGCTTCTGCACTGTAATCCCCGAAACCAAGTTTTTCAAGTGCTTGCAAAATATGCTCTGCATTTATTGTCTTTTTTTGTTGTTGATTACATATTTCATTGGCTTCAGAAGACAATAAATGTATGAATTCTGTACAACAATTTAAGATTAATTCCCGTGACTCGTTAGCAACGCGTACGTGCGGTAGGATTTCCTTGATCATCTTATTAATGGATGCACGAGGAAGTGTTAACTCGTCATCCTCAGTCGGGGACATCGCAGCCGAGGCCATTTGAAAATCTATAACATTATATAATTAATGTGTTAATAATAAACAGTTGTTATTTATATCTTTCACAATAACAATATTTACTTTATTATTTTATTGGATTCAAATATATGTGAAGGATAATTTTTATATGGAAGGGATAAGATATCGAATAAAATTAATATAAAATAAAATTAAATAAGTCTTAATCTTATCAAAGATTTAAAAAAAATCTTTGCCCCCTTAACGCATATTTTATCAGATAAGATTTTCTTAGACGCTTGGATTAGATTTAATTCAGTAAACTATATAAATACTACTGATTAGTACAACACATACATAATAGCATATTATTTTGATATCTATTAGTTTATTGTTCATTTCATTAATAAAAAATGTTATTGCAAACTTCGTCATTCTTTTTACAATGTATGGTGATCTTTTTTGTTTTCAATATTAATACATCATGGGCATCAAATACAAATAAATTTGTTGGTAATGTGAAAAACATTACGGTATATGTTTTAAAAGATGACAAATATTTAAATTCTGATGATATATATAAATCATTAAAATTAAATATATCCTGGTTACCACCAAATGGAAATAAACAACCTTCCTCATACAGGTAGACATGTGATATTGGTATCAATCATAGTTAATTTTCTAATGCAATTATTTATAAGTTTTATATTATAACAGTGTGATAGTAACAAGTATTTCAAGTGAAAAATCAAATCTTACAATTTGTCCAGAAGGAACACTGTATTATAGAACACAAAATAACAGTCAACTTAATGTTTTACTACCACAAAATGAGTTATCAATTGATGTACCAGAGATGTATATTCATCCAAGCTGCTCATACAAGATAGAAGTTTATGCTAATCCAAGAACAAAGCCAACGGGAACGGCACAAGGGGTAAGTAGACTTGTAATTACTCTATAAACAGAATATAGATCTTCTAAATATTATGATTTTAATGAATTGATACTATCTATTTTTTAGGTAATTTATAAAGTTCCAGAATGTATAGGTCATAAATGCATTTGCGTAAATAAAACATCTGTATTACCAACTCCTCGTGTAAATGCAACTGTTAACAAATGTTATGTCTTAATTAAATGGAACGTAGAAACTAATAATACCTATGTACATTCTTACAAAATTAGGTATAATATAGTACATATATTTAGAAAGTAAAATATCTCTTAATTGATATATTGTCTTTAATATTGCAACATGGTATTGTTCATATTTCAGTATAGGAGTACCTCTTTTAATGTCAAAAGCAGGTTTTCTTGTATATAATATCTCACAAATAGGTATTACCAAAGCAAAAGTTAATACTTTTTTATGGAATTTACATGATGGTTATCGCTGTAATAAGTTACAGCATAGTTACAAAGTATTTGTAACTGGAATAGATAATCATGGTTGCTTTGGTAATGATGGAACATTTATTCTTGATTTAATGGATCAGAATTCATCAAAGCAAAGCTATACTATTGTATGTATTTATAGAAAATAAGAAATGAATATTTAATTCTTAATTATTTGATCATTTTTGTAGGAATTTATATCTATTGCAGTAGTCTGCATAATATTTACATTGCTTAGTTTGATTATTGTTTCTAAAATAAAGGAAGGAAAATTCATTTTGAGGGAAGAATACACATCACGGTAATATTAGCTATTTATAGAGGGAAATATACATTAATATTTACTATATTTAAATCATTTATAGAAAGATATATATATATATATATATATTTTTTTTTTTTCAATTTTAGAATGCAATCAATAGATTCTATTCCTAAATGTAAATCAAATTGGGTGAATTCTATTCTCCGGAAACATAATGTTCTATACACTGAATGCAATACCGAGGTAAGAGAATAATATATATGTATATGTCTACGTGGATAATTCTATAAATAATGAATTTTATAAACAATATTTTGTAAAGATTATGCTGCATAAACAGGAAGCAAATGAATTTGAAATTCCATATAGTTCTTTAAAACTAACTTCTGAATTGGGTAAAGGTCAATTTAGTAAAGTTTATCTTGGATACATAAATAATAATGCAGTACCAGTAGCAGTTAAGATATCACGATTATCAAATGAATTAAATAGATTGGATGTATACCAAGAGTTCGTGGAGGAGATTGAAATAATGAAAAAGGCAGGAAAACATCCACATTTAGTTAATCTTATGGGTTATTCCATTATGCCAGATAAATCTATATGTATAATTTTAGAATATATGAAAGGTGGTAATCTATTGGCATATTTGCACTCAATAAGAGATAAAAAAGCTGAATCAGATATGACTATAAATAATTTCAATAAATATGAATTTTTACTTAATTCTTCGGAAAGTATGTAATATTTTATTTCTATATTTTTGTTTTTATTTAAAGAATTTTATATTTAAGAAATATGTTGTTGATTTAATTGTTTTAATTATTACTTCAGCATTATATACAACAATAAATACACTATCTATATCTTCAACATATTCAAAAGATGAGAAATTGAAATTGACTAATTTAAGATATATTAATTTAGAGTGTTCTGAAAAAGAAGAAAATACAATAAACATACAAAGTGAAGTTGAAAGAAATCAATTTATACAATTTGCTCTTGATATTGCAAAAGGAATGGAGCATTTAGAATCTAAGGGTATCGTTCATAGAGATCTTGCTGCAAGGAATATTTTACTTACTTCAGATTTACATTTAAAGGTAATACGTTATGAAATTTATCTTTGTTAATAGAACTAATCAAATTCTAAATATTTTTATAATTTTAGATAAGTGATTTTGGACTTTCTCGAAATGGAATTTATACTATA
This sequence comes from Polistes fuscatus, assembly GCF_010416935.1. Classification (NCBI taxonomy): domain Eukaryota; kingdom Metazoa; phylum Arthropoda; class Insecta; order Hymenoptera; family Vespidae; genus Polistes; species Polistes fuscatus. Next base: position 3,045,226 of record NW_025113140.1, read on the forward strand.
AATGATACATCAAACAAAGTACGTCAACTTCCAGTACGCTGGATGTCTCCAGAAACTTTACAAGACCGTATATTTTCTTCTAAAAGCGATGTCTGGTCATTTGGTATAGTACTATGGGAAATCGGTACTCTTGGAGCTTTTCCATATTCGGATATACCCGATAACAAATTACTAGAACATATAATTATTGAAAAACAGTCCTTAAGTCAGCCGAAGAATATTCCTTGTGATATTTATAAAATAATGCAATATTGTTGGGCATTTCAACCAGAGGATAGACCTACTTTTGCACAACTTCTATTAAATTTACAAATTTTATTAGAATTATTTCCTTTGCAAAATGGAAAAAGTAATCCTTGTTATACGTTGTTGTCTTATACTTAAGATAAGTAATAAGGACAACACCAAATTACAACTATTAATATTAGAAATCTAAATAATAATTGTCTTGATATTAAACAATAGATATTTAAATAAAATGAAATTTAATATTTCTATGTTAATAAACATTATAATTATAATTAGTGCACATACGGATTTATATAGATGTTACTGAATACCGATTGATCAATGGTTAAGGTGGGCAATTTACTTATCTGATCAATTCTTTTTTCCTATACAATATTTGCAAGCTTACAATCTGTTTCACTCCTCCAAATAATTTTCTGCTGTTATAAATACAATTGTAAAAATACAATCGTAGTGTTTTTTATACTATACTTCAATCAAAGAATGCAGAAGTACATAGAAACTCACAAGTCCCTTTTTTACCTACCCAGATTCATTTTAGTTACTACCGGGACCACCAGAAGGCGATAGTAGGTACTTTGAAAGAATACGTATCATCTTACTTGCTATTATCGATATATATCGACAATTTCTAGTAAGAATCTTCCTTCGTTGCCAACGATTTATCGTGCTTACTTCACGTGGTTCGTGTCTACACGTATAGTATATGGACATGTGTAGATATTGACGTTTATATGCGTGATAAAATGTGTTTTAGGAAAGTAAATAATAATAATAAATTAGTTTAACAAGTATTATATATATAATTTTTCGGTTGCATTGTGGATTAATAATTTGTTTTTCAATATTGTATAAATTTAAATGTTTTCCTTATCGTCTTATGAATTATTCATATCAAAGGTTAGGTTTACTATATTTTGTTGTGCTTTAAATGATTTCTCGTTTATTTATCGTGTGTCAATGATTTAATGTAACGTTTGAAACGTTTAATTGTGTGAGTGAAAAAGAACTGAAATGAGGAACATTATTATTATGTAATAAACATTTGTTATTAACAACGCACTGAAAATGGAAGAAGAAATTACAACTGTCGACCACGATTCCATTAAAGATGGTAAGAGATATACATTTTAATACTACTTTTTCAATGTTACATTGTTAAATTAAATATTGTAATGGATCACGTTATATGTTAATTTTTATTTCCTATTGTTGTATTAGATTTTTTTTAGGCAGGGTATAAATTACTTTTTATACTATATACATACATGAATACAATTTGCAAATACTTATTAAATATTGATGGAACGAATAAATATAATTGTTCTTATTAATACAGATAGAAAAATATTTGAATACTCTTATAAAAAATAAATTGTATCCATATCTCTATCTTACCTTTTATTTTAATATTATCATTTGAGATTTATAGTCAGCTTATTAAATTAAGCTTTTGTAATACTGTTTACAATGTTTTTTTATGAAGCAACAATAATATAATATTATTTTATTTGGGATTTCCTTTTTTTCTATTTGTTTCTTCCTTTTTTTGAGAAATTATAATATTATACAAAAATTTGTATAATATAGTTTTAATTATTTGTATAATATAATATAATTTAATATATTCTTAAAAATAGCTTAATACGAATAATACTATAATAAAAAGCAGATCTACATTGTTTTATTCTGCATGGCCCATGTTGGAAACTCATGTAAATTAAATACATATGTACCCCAGGTACAAAATGCTCCTACAGTTATAATTATTGTTATAATAGTTGGACCTATCCCAGCAGTTAAAAAATCTTTCGTTTTTATATGTCCTGCTGCACTGGCAATGGCATTGGGTGGTGTGCCTACTGGTAAATGAAATGAAAATGAACAACATATAGTTGCTGGAAGCATAAGATATAAGGGATGTATTTGTAGCACCACACACTAAAAAATGATAAAAAAATAATTAATAATTTGATTTAATCATATTGAAATTGATGACATAAATTTTGCTTACCATTTCTGCTAATACTGGTAATATAATATTTGCAACAGCAACATTTGAAGTGAGTTCAGTAACACTTTCTGCGAATATACAAACAATAGCTAATATTGCTATTGGATGTATAGAATTCAATCCTATTAATGCGTTTCCAAGGATTTCTGATAGTTTAGATGATTTACTACCAGCTGATATAGCAAAACCTCCACCAAGCACCAGTATCAAACTCCAGTGCATTTTATTATGTATCATTTGCCATGTTATCATACCAGCCGATGGTTTCGTAGGACGTTTATTTGGATCATTATCGAAAGCATGCAGAAAGTCAAGTTTTGCTGGAAGTATGAAGAACAATATTGTCAAACACGAAGCTGCTGTTGAATCCTTGACTTGCCTGTAAAATAAAGCTAGAGTAATTTTACAAGATGTAAAAAAATCTCAGTCATTATTATATTTATATATTAAACGTAATTTATACAATATGTCACGAGTTGGTGCGATTAAACGATAAAAAATTATACTTACAAATTCGTGATGTATGATGGCCAACCTGTAATGAATCCAGGACTTCTAAAGAACCAAAGTAATACTACAATTATAAACATAATTCCAACTATAGACTCGTGCCACGAAATCGGTCCAAGTTCCTTGTATTTTTTGTCTATTACTGCACTAGCAACGCGTTCTCCTTGCGAGCCGATATCAATCGCTCTAGCATCTTTACTTTTTGGCCTGAATAAACCCATATACATTACTTGCAACCATAGCCAAGTGAGAATACCCATCAGTAACATTGTTGGTACCGAATAAAGCATCCAAGAAGCAAAACTTATACTTGGACTATTTGGAAAACGCCTAAGAAAAATAGAATATAAATATATTATAGGATGTTTCAAAATATAAATTGAGAAAATTAAAATGGCATATCTATTACAGAATTTAAAGCTTAGAATATTTACGTTTCAAAGAATCCTTTCAAAGTTAAATTTGTTCCACTTCCTACTATTGTACCAATACCACCGAGAGTTGAAGCATACGCTGCTACCAAATAATACACCATCGTACTATGTGTCGGTCTTTTTGTACTATATTAAAAGTCAATAATATATCAAGAAATATTATCGAATATATGCATAACAAAAATATATAAATCAAATTTTACGTACGCAGATAAAGTCTCTGATTCATTATTAGTGGTTTCGTTTTCTTGAATGAACATATCACCAAGTCCTTGCTGAAATAAATTAATTAATAATAATTAATTAAATTCAAATAATCTAATAAGGTCAATAAACTTAACTTACTGCTTCAAGTTCTATAAGTACAGTCTCCACAATCGGTATCATCATCGCGGTAGATGCGGTATTAGAAATCCACATAGAAATGAACATCGTCACGAAAAATAGACCTAAAGTCAGTCTGAAAATATTTCATCACTAATAATATCCTTATAATTGTAAAGGTATATTATCAACGATACTGACGATGTTTAATGAAAAACATAGTGTCACCTTCTATGACTGCAACCAATCATTTTGATAATCAAAAGAGCAATACGCATATGTAGACCAGAGTTTTCAATAACAACGGCGATGACCAAGCTACCAAAGAACATCATTGTGGTATCATTCATATAACAAAGGCAAGTTTCATTAGTGCTCATAATACCCATCAGAGGATAAAATACCACGGGTATGAGACCTGTGATGGGTAATGGTAGAACTTCTGTTACCCAAAACATTGCCATCAAGGCGACCACGTATAAACATCGCATCGCCAATATCTATAATAAATATATATTTAAATAATTATTATATTGCATTTTATATTCATGAGTAATGGATCGTTAAAATGTTCTTCATTTTTTTAAAAAGTTGTTTTTCACCGTTTCATCGAACTGAGAATCGTTAATTTATTTGAATTATCTATTAATAATACTTCATGGGTTTTATAAAATATTTTTAAACGATTACATAATATTGCGTATACTACGTAACGGTCATGTGTTTATTTCGTATCTTACTTTTATAAGGTATCAAGGCAACCTGATATCTAGTAATTAAGCCTTAACGTACATTGTACTAACTTTATAATCACAATGAAAATGAATGGTGATATGAATATGTATAACGAAATTTGTGCTAGTCATCAAGTTGTATTCTTCTTGTAATTTGCATATATTCTGTATTGTTCTATAAATACTATTATATTTATTTATTTAAATTGTATAAATGATATTATACGAACCTCTTTAGTTTCGATAAATACTAATGGTAAAAGGATCAGTGGCCATAGTACAATTATAAATGATTTCCAATATATTGCCACAAATCGTATAAGTAGAATACCCAATGACTTTTTCCTAAAATGTTTTTTATATTTTAATAATATTTTTAATACATTAATTATCGTTACCATTAATTATTACTTACTCTCTGGCCATCGTAACGGTAATTTCTGGATGGGGTTCCACCGTAATTGTAGACATTATATTTTACTAAAATAAAAGAGTATTATTTGATAAGAATAATTTAGGGTTCGCTTATATGAAATACAAATTACTGATAAACGAATGATAATTGTTAATTGCATGAAATGTTGTATATTTGTACAATGTACATATATTATCATTCATGAAAATAAATATAAGGAAAGTAATGATCGATATAAAGATTATGCAATTGATTTTAAAGTACAAAATACCGATAAAAAATGATTATACAATGAATTATCATTAACGGACGTTAATAGGCTTTTGCGTCTTATTGTTCGAGTTTTATTGACCATTAAATAAAAGATACAAAATACGACAACATGGTGTTAACTTTTTATATAGACAGTTTATTTTTGAAAAAATATTAATAAAAAAAAATTGGTATACAATATTTAAAAGAAAACGTATTATAAAAATTATGAAATTATTAAAAAGTATAACTTAATTCAGAATATTTTATTAAGATAAAGATAAAAATAAACTGTTAAGCACGCACATGTATGTGTGTGTGTGCGCAAGACAGAAAAGTTTGTGTTATAATAAATAGAATCGAAATATAAAATTATATATTTTGTTTACGTTTAAAGATATTAACGTCTTTAGCTATAAAATAAATGCACGTGTATACTGATAGAACATAATTTAATAGATAAATGTAATGGAGTAAAACTAGACAGACGATGTGATGTATTGCAATCATACGATCTTGAAAGTGCAAAGGGTTAAATTTTCATCTTCTGCAGATTAATGCACGTATGTATACATATTATGCAAAAGGAATTACGCGTTGCATGTTGAATCAAAAATAGATTATGTCTTATTTTACTGTTTTGTTTTCTTCCGAGCACTAAATATTACTGAGAGAAGATTAGCACAGAGTATTTGTGAGAACAAGTAAATTCTATGATTAAATGACGTCATTTTAATTCGATAAGATGGGTCCCATACTCATTCATTTTTATAATAGTGGTTCTAATAAGATCGAGAAAAGTGTTTATCGTAGTACAAGTTCTTCCCGTAGATAAGCAAAAGATAGAAAAGAAAAGAAAATCTAATCAAATAAAAATCCATTTTTCCGATACAACAATAATAAAAGGAAGAAGACAAAGAAGAAGAAGAAGAATGAAAATGTGTACCACGCATAACAAACTCACTGGTTCCAAAATTTGATTGAAAAAATGTTGTCTTTTAGGATCTTCTATTCTTCTTTTAAAAAAACAAAAAACATCAGCACAGTGTTACAGATTTATAAGGAATACATTTTGACGAAGAAAGAATCATGATGAATGAAACTTAGAAAATGATCATAAGGTGTGATCGATTTATTCCTCGAAAACAGTATGATTATGAACTAATTAAACTTATTTTTCTTTGTTTAATTAATTTTAAACGATAGATTCCTTTATTTTTTATGATAGAAATAGAAGAATGCACTTAGAGCTAAACATTTGCGATGAACCGAGAAGAAGACGATTGAGAGTACGATCTAACTTTCCGTTAGTTGAAAGCACACTGGAAGACATGAAGCAAAACCACCAGAGTTTAAACGAACGATTCAAGTATCACCCCTCTCTCTCTGTCTTTCTCTTAACTCGTTCTTCTCTATTTTCTTTTTCTCTTATCCTCTTTTCTTTCTCTCTCTCTCTCTCTATCTTTCTCTTCCACTCTTTTACTCTCTTTCTTTTTCTCTCTTACTTTTATTTCATTGAAAAAAACAATGTGAACCATTAATGGACAACTGTTAATTATAAGTTTCTTATATCTTAATGTGATTCTATTGATAACCTTTAGTCACATTCTTTTGACGTTTTTTTTTAAAGTAAAGGAAAAGGAAAATAAGAAACTCTAGAAAGATGACCATACCATTCTGGAACGTAGCTGGAAAAATCCCTACTCTTTCACGCAAGAAAGAAACCCGTAATCCCATGATATATTAAATTGATCTTTTTGTTTATTTGTAAATAAGAAAAAGAAAATTATTTTTTCTTATTTTTTTTTTGTTCTACCTAGCGAGAAAAAGTTGGAACACATTTTTATGTATGTCTTCTGTAAATCTGTAAAAAGTATATATACGAGAGAGATTTATTATTTAATATTTTTATTTAATATATCTTTCAAGACTAAAATCTAAATATATAAGTATACAATTTTAAAACAAAACTATCATCTATATATGTGTATGATTTTACGCATTTTAATTATTATTGTTATTTTCTTTTGCTAATACATTATTCGTTATAACATGTATGTTACATTTTTCATTCTCATAAAATTATACGTAAATAACGTAAAAAATTACAATTCCTTATTATCCTTGAATTATTTAAAAACTATTAAATTTTATCTATGTTTTAAATAGTTTGACGTCACACGTGAACCAAGTTATTATATATATTTATAATTAAGTATATATAATTATTATTTACTATTTTAAAGAGTTTTGCTTTAAGACAAAATTGCAAAATTTATTAAACTTTAAGAGAGGATCATCTTTATTTTTACTTATTTTTTATAATCCTCTTTTTTTTATAACTATTAACTGAACATAATACAATATAATGGTTTGTCATCTTTAAGTTTATTCTGATACTCGAAATTATAGTAATATCATTTATCAAATGTTCACTTCAATTGGTAATTTGGTCAAGGAGATATAGAGAAATGCATTGTCATTGATTAGCCTTTTCTTTTCTTTTTAGGTAATACCAACATTAACTCGTTGAACTCGTAATTACAATCTATTTATTCATTGTCAGAAGCAATAAAACTACATTCCTTCACACCCAGATCCCGTTAAAAGACTATGCTATTAAAATAACAATGATTGTTTCTTAAGGAAGAAAATGAATGTAATTATTTTTAATGGAAAATATTTATTATCGAAGACGCAAAATAATTTTCATTTGGCAAGAATGGCTTAGCAGGAGAATGGTTTATGGTTTATTTTTTATTATTTGTCGTCAGACGGATGTTTTCAAACTAACTCGATAATATAAAAATGCGCATGAACTCTGTTCGCATTAATTATTGTTACGTGTTCGAATTCTAAATAGGAAGTATTCATTCAATTAATTTAAATTATTCCCTTTGTTATTCATTTCACGTGTACGATTTTAGTCATTTGAGAAAGTAACGCGTTCTCGAAACAATAGGTCATTCATAAGAAATTAACTTTACTCTAGCTCTTAAAATTTTTTTATTTCTTCGATTTCAATCAATATACTTACTTACATATACTTCTATATTTATACAATCTATACTAAAAATCGCTTTGTATTTTATTTGTAACTGAAGATTCATATCTTGAAATGAAAAACGCGTATTTGTAATTTTATTAATAAATCAATGTTGATTTCTTTTTGTTTTATTTTTCTTTTGTCAGTAAAAACTACTTTTAGAACACTCCGTATTGAAAATAGGAAAATTATATTGTAATTTGCAGTATAAACATGATCGATTGTTCGTACAATTTAATTTTTCTTTTCCTTGAAATTACTATTTGCATATCTATCTTCTTTTCTATGCTTAATTCGAATTGCTTTTCCAGACATTTATTTGTCAATCTTCTGATAATATTCGTCTTCTGTCAAAGAGGAACATTCTTGTTAGACTTTTCATTCATACATCAGATAATTTTTCAAATTAAATGATATGTCTTTACTATATAATCATAGAAAGATAATGAATGACTTTTGTTTATGCGGGATTTATACGAGATTATTAAAATGTTATATTGTAAAAAAAAAAGAAGAAGAAAAAGAAAAAAAAAATTATTTTCAAATAACTTGGCAACCTCTTTAGAACTCGTTTGCTATTACGTAATATACATATGTATTAACGAGGAAATAATACGTAAAAAAAAAATTTGAATAGATAATCAAGTAGATTTAAATATTAAACGTGTTTTATTTCGTTTTGATAATTAAGATAAAAGATATATCGAGTTATTAATTATGTATTAGCGAATGGTCTAATATAAAATTAATTCCTTTTTTTTTTTTTTTTTTTTTTTTTGACAATTAAGACAATAAAATAAACGAGAATTATAATTAATGCTTTTATTAGACGTATTGTTATCATTTCTTCACTACAAATATTATTATCACATAATGATACTTTACAGTAGGATAAGTATGAAAGGATAACGAATATGATAAATTAAGAGAGAGATTGACATTAAAATGTCGTAGGTGTATCTTTGTTCGAATGATGAAATACTATTTTAAATTAAAGTTGAGTAAGTTTAGCATTATCTAGTCGTAGGTTTATTTAAAATATCATTCGATATCAAATATAAAACGTTTCTAGATTTTATTAACTTATCTAAAAGTAATCTGTTAACATTATAAGATCTAATCACTCGTTTAGTTAGAATAAACAAATACAACAATACCTTAATTTGTTTTTTTAATTAATTAATTAGATTGATCATGAGTATTAAAGAATATAATGAACTAACACCACACTTTTTAGCCGTATAAATACGACTTTATAATTTCGTTTCGATAAATTTTGGAATGATATCACCACTATCTCCTATATGAAGATAAAATATCAAAAACTATACAACATCATTCTCTTATTCATTTTTAAAATCCACGGTAAAGTAGTCATTTTTCATATAAAAAAAAAAATTAAACGGAACATTATTCTATATTAATTTTTAATTAAACCAAAAATAACAGACACGGCTACCATTCAAGTTCGACACTGACACTTAACTAACATTTACATTTCGGATAGTGCCAGAAAATGTATAGTCAATTTGGATCTAGTTCAAATTATTTCGAAGGTTATTACTGTTTAAAAAAACAGGTATTATTTTTCACCTTTCAATACTTTTTGATAACGTAAGAAAAAAAAACAAAAGTATATTAGTTGGTCGCAATCATAAATATAACTAATGTATATGTGTCGAAAAATAATTAATACTTTTGCTTCTGCTAATTGTTATAGTAAAAAAAATATTTGTAAATTATTTAAGAGGTTTTAAAAACCAGTTTTTTCCTTTTTATTATGCCTGTAGCTTATCAATTGATAATAATTCTAAAAAAAAACCAAGTGCCGCTATTTTGGTATAATACTATTACAATGAAACATACTCTGTGTTTGACGAGCATACTCGTTATCACATCATTCAAACGATGCAGTTAATAAAAAAAATGTTAATGCGATCAAAAAATTCTTAATAGTATTGACTTATCTCTTGAAATCTTGATTATATATTTCAAAATTTATTCAAATAGATTTTGCATTATATATTCAAATAAAAGCAAACAAATTATATATCAATTTGTATATCATTTATGGGTTTAGTGTAAAGAAATTCCTAAAATTTTTCTATTCTCGACGCCCTTCCTAAACCCAAGTTTTCTCTGTTGGGAAACCGCGACTCCCTAAAACACTGCATTTTGAAAACCATTGGTTTAATGTATGATCGACATAGTAACGATCGATGTAAGAGTTTGAATATCCTTTTGTAATTCCTATATTATTTTGCTTACAGAAAAGTATAGAGTATATGCCAGCATTTCTTTTGCGGTGATACTGTTAGGAATTGGAGTACCACTTTGGTGGTACATGACAACTGTACCGCGGGTGGCACTTCCTTACTCTGGAATCGATGATTTATCAAATCTGGAAATTAGAATCAAAATGAAGATCATTGTTGCTGCTCTAACTGATGAACGAGCTACGGCATTAACTGAAGAAATAAGAAGAACATTCGAAGATAGTGGTATTTTCCTTCTACTATGTTTAGATATTTCTTTTGATTGTAATCGTATATTTAAATTATTAGAGTCCTTGTTACTCGAAACTAACTTCCCATTAAAATACGTGAGTAGAATAGCCTTAGGAATTTTTGATAGGTCTATTGTTGACATTGACCTCTTTTAAAGTATGCCACAAGTGCTGAATTTCATGTATAGAATTTAAAGAGATACCTATATATGTTAATGTTTGACACACATAATGCACATAATATTATAGATTGTTTGATCAGTTCCTTAATTAACCGTTAGTCATGCAGAATTTATTATTTATTAAAATTGATCACGTCATTGTATCATTTCAGAGATCTACGATTTGGAAGTTGTATATCAAGTGGTATCTAGCAATCTTTTGGCATTCGCATTTGCCCATCATGAATTGGAAAAAATTGCTTCCACTTTCGATTTGGACGTAGGGAATCTTTTACTCTTAGAATCACCAAATCTTAATGATGCTGTACTCGTTGGTTCAAAAAGAACTATATACTTCTCGATTGAAACAAGCAAGTTGTTATTTTCAACAATAATTTTCATATTTCATAATGTGAGTAAATAACGTTAAAACGATTAAAATCTTGTTTAGGTAATACAAAATTGGTACAAGTACTATCCGAATGGATCCTTCGTGAAAAGTCGTTAGATCTTACTAAAAATGCCCTTACAAATCCAACTAATTACAGTCTCGACGAAGAAAATAGACGAAGATTTCCTGCAAGTTCAGCATACGATGTTCTGATAACTTTGGTGAATCCCGATCCTGAAACACTACAAATCAATTGGGATCTCCAGGCGATGACCGAGGGTATATATTATTATATTAAATAATCATTCACATAGACGATTGTTATATACACATATAGCAAATGTTCATAAATAAATGTGTCTATTTTATTTAGAGTACATAGAGCCATTCCTCGATCAATTATCGATGATAAGCAATTTTTCGGTGAAGTCACAGTGGTTATATTTCCTACCACTAAGCGTTAATCTAATAACTGTTCCCGACAGTAGTTGGAAAGGTAAACATTATGCTCTGGTGGAAGATGTTTTACCTCATATTGTAACACCATTAGAAAAAAAATTAGGTAAAACTTTACTTTTACGAATTATTAAAAGAAATATTAGGATATTTCTCTTTGATTCTTTATATTAAAAATAAAAAGACCATCAATTTATCTTATTCTAGCATCTCAAGTGAGTCTTCATCCGTGTATAAATTTCGTAGCATATGTAGTTTCATGTGATAATGCTCCCTTACATATTTATGCACGTAAAGGCCACAAATTAAAGACTGACGGTGACGTCGAAGCATTTCTATCTCCAAGGTACGTAGTTTTTTGTTTTTATAAAAGAGATATTTTTTCTCTTTCTTTCTCTCACTCTTAATATTAATATTAATTATATATATATATATTAGATGGGGTGGTGTTGTATTCGCGAATCCTCCATCTGAAGCATGCGAAGCTGCAGCATATGGTAACGTTACTACCATTGTTCCCGACGAAGCCACTATCATCGGGATATTTCTTGCACAACTAAGATTACTTTTAGGCATTCCAGAAATGGTAATTCTTTTGAAAAAGAAATCCAGTTTGTTAATTAATCAATAGAAATATTCCATTTGTAATTTCAGAAGCCTATAAGCAGTGTAACTGTAGTACCACTGGTTGGATTGAAATCACGTGATTGGGAAGTAGATGCTTTGCTGCGAGTTCGTGCTATGGAGCAGTTAACTTCTGCTAAGTTAACATTGCAATCATTAGCTCAACTTCTCACGGAAATCAATCGTATCGTTATTACTGATGTTGTAGGAAATAGAATAAAGATTGCCCTAGATTTAGTGGAACGTTCTGCCGAACTCCTTAAAAATGGTGATCTTATGAATGGTTTTATGCTTAGTAAAGATGCATTTATTACTGCTGAAGAAGCTTTCTCCGATCCAACTTTGTTAGCACTTCTTTATTTTCCAGAAGACCAAAAGTAAGCCATTCTTTCTTTTTCCTTCCTTTACTTAATTTTCTATGTCAATAAATTGTCCTCAATTGTAATTACTCATTTTTTCAGATATGCCGTATATACACCTTTATTTTTACCGGCAATGATTCCCGTCTTGTTGTCTCTTAAAACTATACAACAGTATTACAGAGGTGGGAAAACCAACGTGAAAAAGGTAACTGGTCAAAATAAAACGAACGAAGATTCAACAAAAGTAAAAGACGAGAAAGTAGAATAATATAAATAACTTAATTTAATACATTGAGATCTACAAGCAATTTTTATTCGAAATAAAGTTAAAGTTGAAGGGGATTTTTGTTTTTTCAAGGTAATAATAGAAATAATTTTGTTTTTTATTTTGGTAACATATGTATATGTAAATGTTTAGAGATTATTTTACTGTTCATTATAAATTTAATTTCTGTTCATTATAAAAGCTCTTTACACTTTCAATCTTTACACATTTATAAGAAAAATGTCAGGAAAGCGTAAAAATAATTTGCTTTAACAAAAAAAAGAAAATAAAAAAATGTGTGAAATAATGAATATTCTTCAAAAAGAAGAATATGATAAATGACTCTTCTTTCTTGAGCCATTTGTAATGTTCAGTTGCGAATTAAGTCTCTGAGCGTCAAACAATGTGAAAGTTACAAATAAGTAATTGCACTCTTTTTTTTTTTCTTTCATACATAAAAATTCTAGTTGCCTATAATTTTCATTTTTCTAATTATGACAAATGAAATTTTTCGTATGTCATAATGTAACGTTAAGAAGACGTTCTACCATGTGTACATATATATTTATTCGTGTACACGATGAAGACTTACACTTAACTCGAGCAAACATACCACCCTCCCATACAATCATTTTATCAAATTTGAGATTAATTATCATTAGATCGTTAGAAATAACTAATAGTCTATTTACACGTATATCAAATCAATCCTCAACCAGTTACCACAAGATTACAAAAACTTGCAAGTTAAATTACTATAAAAAATGTGTCCATCTACCATAGGAGATTATTTGTATCATCGTTTATACAAAAAAAAAGAAAAAAAAAAAAAGTAAACAAAAATCGTTTCGTGAAGCAAACAAGTATAAAATAAAATAAAATTATTAGCTGCACTCTTTCGCCTTCACTAATGTTTCTACAAAATAAAAAAAATAATAATTACAATCGCAGATGGTATTTGAAATAAGATATAATTAAAAAGTAATTAAAAAATATATTCTCTATCAAAAAATAAAATATAAAATAAATATTAATTTTGAACTCTATAGAAATATATATTTTTTTTTCATTTCTTTTGCTTTGTTGTATAAAACAAACAAAAAAAAAGCTTTTTTAATTGTAAAAAAAAACTCGCGATCCTACAGTAGTGCGCACAATATGTTATTCTATTATATATTAGTCAATAATAAAAGTGTAAGAAAAAAAATATATCTTTATACGAAAAACAATCGCGTTATAATAAGATATTAACAATTATTATTATTATCTTGAAATGTCAGTAATACTAATATAAGTTTTAGTTAATATTTGTAGAAACAAGAATGATAAACAATTTGTATTGTCCCCACCCGTTGTCCCGTAAATCTCAAATGGTAGTTGGACATCGTATAATAAAAATAAATTAATCGTCGAATCTATGATCTTATTCGTACGAAAAAATAGAAAAAAGAAGAGGAGTTAAGTCAACAGGGACTTTGAACTAGCTGTATCGCATGTTGCAGTGCATCAGCGATATTCTGAAAAACAGGTACACCTTCGCGCTTTGCATAATCCGACAGGTACATCCTTCCCCGATTATAGTCTTTCGTGGCTTGTTCGGTTAACTAAATTTTTATCGGAATATAATATATATATATTTATAGATTTTAATTTAATGAGAAAATATACGATAATACTAAATAATAATAAGATCTCACCTTTTCACCAGAAATAATACAACCTTCAGGAAGAATTTGAACGCACAGGACAAGCTTAGCACGTATTCCAATCATGTGAGCTGCTAATGCCATTATGGCAATGCCACGAGAGTGCTGCGGTACAATTAATAGGATTAACCGCGAATTTTTCATCCTTTGTAACTCGTGTGGCAATACCCTTACGTTGTACTCATTCAGGCTTGGTCGATATAGAGTCAATCCCATAGACCTTAAAAATGTATTAATTATAAACAAGTCACGGATATTCTGGTAAGAAATATTCATGAAATTTTAAATGCTCACTCAATCAATGGAGCTGCAGAAGATTCTAACCAATACAGATCTTTAGTGACCACTCCAACATACAGGTCTCTCTTTTCAGACTCTGGTATTAAGGAGTTAGTCCAATCTAAAAAGTTTGTGTACACGTACATTTATAAATATATCTCTGTTCTTTTTCAATAATGAATTAAATTATATTAAACGATCGAGATAAACTACTTCTACGTCGAGATCACGATAAGATTTGTTGAAGGTAGATGTGCGAAATACGAGTCAGACTAAGTGGGAAGTTGCAGAGAAAATCATAAATATACCTAGGAAACGCGTAAAAGGGTGTACAATAGCTCTGCGTAGAAATTTTGAGGCCTTCCTACATAATATACTCCAAACTGAAGGTATCTCACTTTCACAAGAAACTCCATTGTTCTTCATCCGCCATGAAGCTTCGCTGGCTAAAGTGTAAAACTGTTCGAAGTTTATCCGCGATTCTGCTGGATCACTCCCCTTCCCTGGAAAGCCATCGATCACGCTTCTGTACGTTTCTACAAGACATTAAAAATATTTTTGCAAATCAAAATATATAATGCTCCTGACATATTTTATTTAAATGTTTATGTATAAAATTTACGTATATACATTACCTGATTTATTTACAGCATTGAGCAGATCTGAAACTGACACATTACATTTTGTGTTTGTCTGTAAGGCTACCCAAGCCTGAAAATATCATAAATAATAAGGTACCATTCATTTATTCCTAGATTTGTTAATATATGGAGATGTGTACTAACTTCTCTTAAACTTATTGTACCACTATCATTAATGTCCAAAGATTTAAAAATCTCTCTTAACATTCTGTAAAAAAGAAATAGGATACGTTGTTAAAATATTGTTTTCATATTGATATTTTATCAATTAAAATCTCACAATTGCAATATTTATTTACATTATATCGGACCCATTTTGACTTAGAGAGATTCTCATAGGTCTCACCCCATCATCAGCATGTAAGTCCTGTACATTTATTTGTTCGCGCAAAACCTAAACAAATTCACATGTTACCATCATATATTTTAATCCTTTTATATTTGATTTTATTTTTGTTACCTTAGATGTACAATTTAGAGCAATCGACACACTTTCGAATATAGGTATCCTGTTTCTTTCCATAAAATATTGAAGTACAAGCAATCCATTCATTAAATCATAGTATTCCCTATAAGATATAAATACGTTTATATTTCTCTGTATTATTGCATCTTTGAAATAATTTATATTACATACTGTGATGAAACAGTTTCTCCGAGTATAGTCTGATCTTGCCGGTACGGATAAATTACAAGAATCAGAGATTCACTCCTAGTTGCTGCCAATTGAGCTGCTTCTATAATTCCTGCACTATTACGAGTTTGATTATCAATTACAAAAAGCAGAACACGTGCTGTTTGTTTTGCTTCATATTCCTGAGCTATAAGCTCTGGACCCCATTGTGATACTTGCTACAATATATTTCATCTATTAACACATCTACAGTTTTATATTAAATTCTGAATCCTCTAATAGAGTAATAAAGCTTACAGGATTATAGTAAGTAATTCCAAGTCTTTGAAGTGTCGGTATTGCTATCTCTGACCTCCAGGTGGTTGGATTACAAGAGCCACCCAAAAATACCTCATATGCCATTCTCTCTGGAAAAATAAATAATTTAAGTTTATATTTGTCTTCACGTATTAAAGACAATTTTTTAAATTCACTACTCACTTGAACCAATTGTGTGATTAGTATCCTTTCCATCACAGTGTAAAAAATGAGAGGTGCTCATAGGAACGACTGTTCTATAATTAAATAGAAACAAAATAAATAATTTGACTTTATAAGCATTATACAGTGATCCAATATTATCACACTCAAACAATAATACATTTTTTGCAGCAGGATTTGATATTTTTGTTGTTTAATTATTGAATACAACAATGTAAAGTTTATAAATATAGGAAAAGTGGTGTTGGAGTGTGGTAATAGGATACTTTTCATTGTTACTTATTATCAGAATTTATCTAATTCAATTAAATATTGCACATACTTCCAAATATCAAATCCTCTTGCAATGAGAAACAGCTTATGTTGTTTCATCATCATTAAAATATCCTCATAGCTATCTTAACCAACTGTTCAATATTTTCTGCCTGTAACAAAGATTTATTTTTAACAGATTATTGACTTTACAAAGCAAAAATTATTATTGTATACGTAAACAATTAGTATTCATTTTTGTTGTGTTGTAAAATCCATTCGGTATTATTAAATATTTAGATATACACATATCGTAAAACAGTTAATATATTTAAAGATTTTACAATACCCTCTTTCGCACAGAAGTGCCAGTTCTGCGGCAAATATGCAGAACTCCTCAAACATTATACAGGAATCTGTACTGATCCCATAACAATTCTCAACATCGTCCAGCACGCCTTGCGGCTGTAACCAGTTCGGGAAGAACAGCATTGTGTATATTTTTTTTATCTGAAATATACATAACAGATATATTATTTTCTATATAAAACACAAAGTTATTACCATCAAATAAACCATTTATAGACTGTATTAAATATTACTTACAAAACTGGGTCAAGTGGCAAACTGAGCAGCCCTTGGTCAGTGCACAACAAGTATTCATCGTTTAAAAGAACTCTTTTAATCCAAATACGTTCTTCCAAAAACAAAGGTATATTCCAAATTCCTGACAGACTTTGGATTCAAGTGTTTCTGTATAATAAAATAAATAACCGCGATATTCTTTCTTTCTTATTACAACAAATGACAGAATACAAATCAAAAATTAAGTTTAAATTAATGGAAAAATAGTATTGTGAAATTACCAAACATTTAAATCAATGGAACACAAAACTGATATATTTAATGATAAAAAAGAAAAAAAAACAAGAAAATTTAGATTCTCGTAGGATTCTCAAATAAGAATACAAATTAACGCGTTTACAGCTGGAAATATTATTTGAAAAGGTGTGTAGGAGAAGACGCTTTTGGACGGATTGTGAAAATGAAGGAAGGAGGGAGAGAGGTAGATAGAAAGAAAAAGAAAGAGAGGGAGAGAAATCGTGTAAGAAAGAAAGAAAAAAAAGAGAAAGAGCAAACGATAAATCGTAGCTGAGCACTCCTGCTGATCATTCGATAGAAAAGCGATGGTCGAGAAGTAACAGCACACAAACAAACATACACACACACACATACATACAGAGCGCACTAACCTTGGTGTTTCGGTACTGCATACCCACGCACAAAGAACATATACGGTAAACGTCAAAGAAAAAGTCATAAATGTTGAGAGCATTTGATGATGCACCCTTGATCTTGGATCTCCGATGAAAATAGAAAAATATCGGGGCGATGATCGATAGTCCACAAACGTGCGTATCAGAAAAATGTATACGTTCGTGTTGAGCTCCGCGTATTCCTGCTATTGCTCATACTTATTTATACACCGTTATATTTAAAATGAAAGACCGTGTCGCCGGATATCAGCGGGAGCTGGACGTCAAACGAGCAATATTATCAAGAAAGCTTCGTTAAATCGACTGACAACGTTCCTAACTATATAAAATACCCACGTTATAGCGCGACGCGTTTATCCAACACAACACACACCACTTCTTCTATCTTTTAACAGTCAAACAGGAGCCAAAAGAGTAGTGTTAGTAACGAGTGAACCAGAAGCTGGCGCTACCGTGTAAAGCGCATCGTGCTGCGCTTGACATGTTTTGCTCCCGCTTCTTTTATCCCTTTCATTTTTTTCCCTTTTTTCTTTCTTTCTTTTCCTTCTTTTTATTTTCTGTTTTTTTTCTTCTTTTTTTTTTAGACAGAGAGTTCTTTCTTATGCTCTCGATATAAAGCAAATTTTGAACGAACTATTATCTTCGAAATTACTTAAGATATCCAATTAACATTTTCGATCTTTACGTTTCATATCAAAATCTTAAATGAACTTGCGTGTCTGCTGCTGTTATCTTTATGTATCTACTCTATCGTTCTGAACAATTGAGTTAATTCGTTTAACATTTATAAATGCATATATAAATAAAAAAAAAAAGAAGATTAAGGTATTTACAATCAAGGATTCACAAGTAATTTCGGTTCAATCCAATTTCCGGTTTCAAAATGGCGGGCATTTGAAAAAGTACAAAAATTTATATGAAATCTTCAAATCAACTTGAAAATAAATTAAAAATTTTCTATAGAAATATTACTAATGATCTTAGCCATTAACGTGAACTACATTAGTCGTGCCTATACACTCACTCTCTCTCTTTCTCTCTCTCTCTCTCTCTCTCTCTCTCTCTCTCTCTCTCTTTCTTTCTCTCTTTCTCTGCGTGTGTCTTATATAGAAATATTACTTTCGATATTACCATGTAGCACAATCGTTCATTAAACTTGTAGAATATTTCCGTTTGTTATAGAAAAAGTTAATAGAAATGACTTTAGAATAAATAATAAAAATATAATATCAAATACGAAGAGCAGACGACATTTTTCTCTTACCCGCGCGCACCGACCGACTCAAAACAACTGGTTTTTCAAGGAATGACGTAAACTTCCAACAATGAGACCCTCGCCCCACTCCCTTTTACCACCTCCTCCACAACGAACATCTAGTACTACTCGCTTCTAGTTTTTGATGGTAGGGGAATATAAGACTGGGTGGTGGTGATGGAGGTGGCGATGATGGAAGTGGTAGTATGGTATGGTGATGTTGATGTTGATGGTGGTAGTGAGGCAGCACGTTGCTTTTCGAATTTTACATCCTGCAAATTACATTTGTGTCATTCCTCATGAGATCACATCACATATATAAATATCGTATAAGCGAGGAGCCTTTTATATATATATATATATGTATGAAGCAATACATTCATTTGATCATTCATTATTCTGAATCAATCAGAATTATCCTCAGAAGTAAAGCGGCAAGGATTCGAAAATGATATGCGTCGATCATAAGAAAAGGGAAGGGGTAGAGATGACGTTTGATTTTCTTTCTCTTTTCCTCACGCCTCTCTTTTGAGCACTCTCCTTGGCGCACACCGATAACCTTTCAAATCGAATCTTAATCGCCGTTTGCCTCCGTAGTAAAAGGGAGTCCCATGTGCGAAATGTTGAACGCGGTTTTTGATCAAATATGGTATCGCTAGCGCTTGTTACGCTTTGTTGATCGAATCTTACTTTTACGCCGTCCTAATAGAGTGGGCGTCTTAAGAATTTCAATTCGCTCTAAAGAAGGGAAGAATCGTTTTGCTTTGAAGGAGTATTTCCTTTTCACATTATCATTATTATTTGTTCATTATCGAAGAATTTCGAAAAGAAATTTTTATTAACATTATCGCAAAAACATACTAACGTACTAACGAAGGGATGAATCAAGGATTGTATTTAACGATGATGATAATAACGGGATGACAAATACAATATTGTATATAAAAGGTTGCAATATCTTGATAAAATATTTTCTGACGAAGAAGCCGATACTGAGATGATACAATCGTTTATAAATTATATGTTATTATGACACATACTTATATCATGTGACATGTGTATATATTGCCATACGTATGAGTATATACGACGTCATACGACTTTCTTATCGTGTGATCTTTACGTACGCAGCATGTTTTGTACAAACAAAGAGAATCCAAACGATTTCTTCTTTTCTTTTTTATTCCTTAACTTTTCTTTTTCAACTTAAGCGCGGCCAATTGATCTTCTTCCTATTTGTCGAAATCCACACATAATATGAAGTTTAAATGTAAGCTCGATTTTTTATTGAAAGTCAATTATTCGTCATATTCATGTGAATGCCTATAAAGCGCAGATAAAAAATAATCTCTCTCTTTGTTATTGATCTGATTAAATGATAAATTAGTTTACATTTGTTAACAGCTATATCGAAGTATTATCTTCTTTTTTATTGATCTGTTATTGTCCAAATAGTTCCATGACTCTAACGTTTATTTTCTCTGATAAAATTGTTTAAACTTTGACAGAAAACTATTTATTCGTTTAGTTCTTTGTGGCTACTATTTTGATTACCGCAATATTATTTGGATATAATTTAAATACGACTTTATATCAACTATTACCAACTATTTTTCTGGACAATTAGAAAGGATTACATTTGATTGGTTATTCACGAAATGTACAAATGGGCGTTTTCATTGCATCTTACTTTTTGCGAATGCTTTGTAAATCGTTAATAAAATGTATGCGATTTCTATCTTATGAACTGAGCAGTATATGTTCGATCTTAGTTTGTTTTCAAGAAATTCCTTCTTACTAATTACATATTCTATGGCATATATAGTTATTTTAGCGGCGTTTGCATTATTCTCGAAAGTGCAAGAACGTTGTAAACACGTACGTTAAATGACAAATATATTGTTATAATATTGTGATTAATTAAATATCTTATAATGATATAATTAGAGTCTCACGATGTTGGGTATAATTGTATCTGGTCGTCTAGTAAGTAAATTTTTTAATTACACATATTGATAATATTCTTATCGTTATTCCGATACTAGCCACATTAATATCTTTTGATTGAAATATTTACATCTACTTGAAGATTATGTCAATTTTGAATGTTAATCGGATTTTGTATCGACTATTGACATTTCTTACACATTAAAAAAATACTCAATTATTGTTATAAATAGTTCTTTATCTTTTAGGTTCAGACGGATTTTCAACAAATTGGAGAAAATCAATTTTTAATCACTGTACCCGATGCTGATAATATAAATCATATTGTAGTGTTTCTTACAGGCACTATTCCATTCCCTGATGGAATGGGTGGTGCAGGTAATAATGATTTCAATAATACTTTATTATGCTTTTCTTCAATTCAATCATGCATATACGTCATAATAAATTTTATTTTCTTTCAGTATATTTTAGTTGGCCAGATTCAAATGCACCACCAAACTGGCAGTTTCTAGGATTTATTTCTAATCTTAAACCGTCTGCCATATTTAAAATATCTACGCTAAAGAAAAATCATGAATTTGAAAATAGTAATTTAGGAATATTTGGAGTTGGCAAGATATCTCACGTAGCACAAATAGGCATTTCTGTTGAACCGTTGAATGTGATAGAGCAGCAAGCAGCTACTGTTACCGAAGCTGCAACTAATTCTTTTGTAGAATTTGTACAGAAGATGCTTACAAGCTTTATAAATTACGCATCCAGTTTTACTGTGACTCAAGTACAGATGACTCCAAATCCTACAGAAAATTTTGTACCGCTGTCTACTGTACAAGGATGGTATGAAACCTTCGAAAGAAGATTACAACAAAATCCTAATTTCTGGAAAGCGTGATGAAGATTCTGAATGGGAATTAGTTAGGTTCTACATAATTTTTTTTTTGTAGCTTTAAAAAAATCTGTATGTTACCTACACTTCTCTAGCATTTTTATATTATGTCTGCGACATCAAGTCAACTTTTCTGTATCCTTAAAAAAGGTAATTAATTCCTTTGCAATTTTTGTTTAAGTAAGAATATTTTAATATCCTAATTAAGCATGAATAGGAAGGCATATTAGTCATTCTAATAGATGAAAAATAGTATTGATATCATTTTTCATTTTATTATAATCAATAAATGCATTTAATGCACCAATATAAATCCATGTAAGATACATCATCGATATAGAAATATGTATTTACATAATGTCACATAGTATTCTTGATGCAAATGCTTAGGAAATATATTATTTAAAATTAAAGATAAAATGATAATTTTGAATAAAAATAATAATTAATATTAAGGATAACTACACGTCATTTTTCTATAACAGCTGATGCAATTTGTGGTTGATTAATTTGTATAAACCAATAAACATGTATATATTTTTCTTGATACTTTAAAAAAAAATAATCAATGCTGTGACATATTAAATTACGGTACAATATTATGAAATAATATACAAATTGAATGATGTGAATTGTTATTTGCAAAATTAAATAAATTTTCAATCCAAAGAAAAAGAGAAACTAATTTTGAGCTTTACAAAATATACACACAGATACTCTTATAAAATAAAATAATTAACAAAGAGAAAAAAGAAATAATGAAAATGTCAGGTGATAACAATGTTTATATACACGATAAAAAAAGATACGTAAGAAGCAAAGTCCGTTGTATTTTAATTACGATTCAAATATAATCGTTGTTAGATGATCGAGTATAACTATTGGGGAAAATGTTACAAGCGTTTACAAATGAAAAAGTGATTGGACGCTGACGAGAGTGCGCGTAAGTGCATCTTTATCCAATGCATTGTCGTCGACCTTGCAAACATCTGTTCCATATCGCAAGTGATCAGTTTTACATGAGAACTTAACTTAAAGTGTACATAGACCGATCTGTCAGTACTACATCTTTCACGTCGCTCGTACGAATTTCGTTAAATAATTTTTACCAAAAAAACTCGACGTTATATCTATCGTAATCGCGGTTTGTTTTTCGCCACGTTATAATAAATAGTTATACCGTTGATGGAGATCGTTTTCTACTATGTGGGCCATTTTCATGAACCTCCCTAATGAAAACTAATCGCGTTGGGCTAGCGAGATTTTCCACGGCCGTTTATACCATAACTGCATGCGCCTGACAATCCTACGTGTATCGCGAGGTCACACGTTACTTATTTCCATAAGGGTAATGCGGGATATTGTTGTTTCTTGCCGAGAAATGTTAATAATCCTTCATGATTTAAGATAAGTGTCGATGCATTTTGTATGAGACGTCAGGAATTCCAAATATCGTCCACCCCTCTCCCCCCTATCAATTGCGGAGAAACTTCGCAGTCCAAAGTAAGATGTCTTTGCGAGAGGATGACTGATTTCATCGCATTTAATGTTTTGACATTTACCAAATCAACGTATATATTTTTGCACGCTTTCATTTTTAAAACGGGTTTAACCAATTTATTTATTTATTTTTTTTTTTTTTAAATGATCTATCGAGACGTCCTTTTTAATACTGTTCGTTATTTCGTTAGAGAATGCAATAAATAAACATACAATTGCTATTATGTTCGATGGATACTTTCCTTTATAACATACTCAAGAACTCGTGAAACTTTCTCACGTACACGCATTTTTACCCGTAGACTAGAAGGTGCATGCATTTCTGAAATTAATCGTTTGAAATAAACAATTTTATTATTTGTAATATGAAAAGGCACGCTTTTTTAGTAGATATTCAAAATTCGTTTGATATGTAAATATATGTATATATATTTACGTTTTTTACTTTAATGTGACGTTTGTATTATTTTGTTCGAACAAGCCTTATGATATACAATGATAATCAGATATTTTATTATGCATGAGAAGGAGTATAAAAGTTACGGTTGCATAAATTGCAATTAAATGCATACATTATAATTATATCTACATTTAATAATATGCGAACGTTTTATCAATACTTATATTTGATCGATTATTTTACTAAATATTTTGAATGGTTGTTACAGGAAGCAGAATTTAAACTAATTAGAAATTCAGATATTTGTCAGAATCAATATTCATAATAGGTAAGTTTAATGTTATTATATTTACTTATATATGTTGAATGCATCAGTAAAAGTGCAAAAATACAATGTGAAATTATAATTTTAAAGCAATTTCACAGAAGTATTTCCTTTTATTATAGATTGGAAAGTAGAGTGGAAATGGAGAGTTCCGAAGAGCCAACCAGTTTGCAATCAATTTGTCACCTGCATGCATCAGAGTTATTTCCAAAACATCCACATTTTGAATGCGAAGATCAGACATTGACTATACCGTTCACTCTTTTAAGCGGAGAATCAGTGGTAGCATTGGGACGCATATCGGATGGTGTTTTGGCTCTTTCTAATTATAGACTCTATTTACAACAGAGTCAAGCCTGTTACAATATACCATTGGGCCTTATTGAACAATTAGAAGTAAAAGAAATATTCTTTTTGCATATTGGGTGCAAAGATGCACGGTCATTGAGGTATAGTTTATACATTGTTTTACTTATATGAGTTTCAATATACTATATCTTGATTTGTACATCAACGTGTAATGTTATTGTTACAACTCAATTTAGTATTACTTGTCATAGACTTATGTAACCATTTAAAACAGAACAATATTCTTATAACGTTTTAGCTGTTCATTTTCCACTAACGAACATTGTCTGGAATGGTTCAAACGATTACATAAAGTAACTTACCCACGTAAAAGTATCGAAGACATATTTTCTTTTGCGTATTATGCATGGTCTATAGAGGAGGGTAAAGACTATCCTAGGCTTGGGAAAGATAATAGTTCTTATATCTCTACTTTTAATTCAGAGGTAAATTTAATTTAATATGATGTTATATTTGCTAATATAAATTAATATAATGTTATATTTGTGGATACCATATAATAACATTTTTGTTCAATTATGAAGGTGGAACGATTGAAATTTAATCTTCATGGTACATGGCGTATAAGTCCGATAAACAAGGATTATAGAATGTGCCCATCTTACCCACCACAACTTTTGGTTCCTGCTTGCATTTCTGATGAAACTTTGGAAATTGTTGCTAAATTCAGAAGTTCCAGACGAATTCCTGCAGTTGTGTGGAGGTAAAATAACCAAAACCATTTCCGATATAACTTAATTTAATGTATTTTATAATTAAAATTAATATTTTAAGGCATGTAAACAATGGAGCGGTAATCGCTCGTAGCAGTCAACCAGAAGTTGGTTGGCTAGGTTGGAGAAGTTCCGAAGATGAGGATCTTTTAAAAGCTTTGTCTGATGCATGTTCCTACGATAAAGGAGAATCTACAATGGTTGATTCACCTATTAACTATTCTGATGTTGGAGATGATGCGATAACTCCAAGTGTTACAAAAGTAAGTATAAATCTTAGTTAAATAAAGATAAAGAAAAGAATATGTCTTTTAAAATTATATACATTTCTAAAAATTGTTTTATAGAAAGTTCTAATTGTGGATGCAAGATCCTACACAACAGCTGTAGCAAATAGAGCACGAGGCGGTGGTTGTGAATGTCCTGAGTATTATCCAAGTTGTGATATTCAGTTCATGAATCTGGCAAATATACATTCTATAAGGAAAAGTTTTCATGCAGTCAGACAACTATGTGCATCTGATGCTGATCAACCAAAGTGAGTTAATTAAATAATAAATAAATGTGGATTATTTTCTAATGATTTAACACTGTACGAATTATTTTAGTTGGTTGAGCTTATTGGAAGGTACTAGATGGTTACAACATATGTCAGGTTTATTGCGTGCTGCAGTTACGGTTGCATCTGCCATAGAACGAGATGGACGACCAGTATTAGTACATTGTAGTGATGGCTGGGATAGGACACCTCAGATTGTTGCCTTAGCACAGATATTATTAGATCCCTATTACCGTACTATAGAGGTAAGATTTATAATACTTTCCATATTTATTATTGAATACATGGAAAATTTTTAAATGTAGGGATTTCAAATATTATGTGAGAGAGAATGGTTAGACTTTGGACATAAATTCGCTGATCGCTGTGGACAAACAGTCGGTTGCGATGATCCAAATGAACGTTGCCCAGTATTTTTACAATGGCTTGATTGTGTACATCAGTTAATTCAACAATTTCAATGTAGTTTTCAAATGTCTCCTGCATATCTTGTAAGTAATAATATGTATCTCTAAATAGTATATATGTAAAGCATAAAATTAAGGTTAATATATTTAATTTATGCTCTAGGTAAAATTAGCACAGCATACATATTCACAACTCTTTGGTACATTTTTATGTAATACAAGACAGGAGAGATTACAGTTAAGAATACAAGAACGTACTTTTTCAGTATGGCGATTTCTTAACTCTTCTTTGTTCGTTAATCATTTGTACTCACCTTTAAAAAATCAAGTATGATATAGTTTCTTTTTTATATTTTAAATCTATATATGTAAAAAGTATTTTAACATACTTTTATGCCCATTTCATTTAATAATTAAAATTTTTATTCTTTTTAGGTATTATGGCCAAGTTGTAATGTACGAGATCTTGTTTTGTGGTCAGAAGTATATTTAGGTTCTATGGAATCCTCACTTGGTATTAGGGATGATAAACAAAGAGTTACAATGATAGATATAGAAGGAGGTGAAAGTGAAGAACCACAAGGACAAATGACTAAAACACGTTCTTACGGGGATCTTATACATACCCCCGATCATGCAGCCTACCTTCACCGCAGACTTAGCGATCCGAGTATTTCTGTGGAAAAGTAAGTGGTCATTTAAATAGATATTTGTGTAGAGGTACATTTCATTTATATATAATAATATAATTATTTTAATAATAATTCTTTTTTTTATAGAAAATTTGATTCTTTAAATTTGGAAGTTGAGGCTGAAAAAATAGTAAATAGCATAGATGATAGCAAATTTGAAACTTTAGAAGCAGATCCATCAGAGACTGACATTAAGACCAAACAGTATACTACAGTGCAAGCATTGAGCGAATCACCTGCTAATCCATCAGTGGATAGTTCTACAGATACATTAATACCTAATAACGATTCACTTGTTAGTGTTCTCAATGGAGAGAAAGAAGCGTAAGTTTTAAAACAAATTCTAACTTTCTGGTGGAAGTATGATTATATAAAATGTAATATGAATATTGATTTATGTATATCAATTACAGATTGCAAACAAATTTAGGACAAGATAGTATTTCACCGTGGATTGAAACTGGTACAGCGGGACGAGGTACTTGTTCCTGTAATCGTAATCACAATGAAGGTAGTGATGTCAGTGATACCAGTGCTCCATTGATATCAAGAACACCAAGTAGCATATGTCCAGCTTCTCCAACTCATCAGGATGCTATATTAGATAATCCTGATAGGCTGGATGATGTCGATGGTCTTCCTGTCATTCATTGTGATATTCAGTTACGAGTACAACAGATTATCGTCGAGCACAAGGTACATAAACGAGCAAGAAAACAAAAGATCAATTTTTAATGTACAATCATTTGTCATTGACTTAAGCCAGACATGAGCTACCTTTACAACAAAATTTTTATTATATTTTATGTTGATTTGTTCCATTTTATATAAATCGATTAAAATATATTTTTTCTGGAAATTTTATCAGCGAAAGTGAATTAACATTTGCCACCACGTTATTAATTTACGATTGATGAATGTGTTTTTGTAAGGGTCATAATGTTTTAACAATCTTTTACTTACGAAAAAACAATTTCGTTAACTATTAATTATATGTTGATTAAAAAGAAAGAGAAATCTTCATTATTTAATCTTATTTTAATTGGAAAAGAAAGAAAATTTTATATAAGTTTAATTACTTAGGAAAAATCAGACTCCAGTCGTAAATCGTTTGTGGCGTGATTATGGATTTTTTGATAGTCAAAGTGTTAATGACTTATATCGGGGAATATTGGTTGCCCATGACTGACTTAAATATAATAAAAGGTCATAAATTTTTATAAAAATCAATTTTTTAGTTGACTTATTTTCAAACCACCCTTCTTGAACATTGTAATGAAAATTACTGTGTGCCTGTTTCTTTAGCTAAAGGAAGAAGCATTACGAAAGGAATTACATACAACAAGGCTAGCATTAATTAAGCAAGTGTGCAACCACAATGCAGATACCGATCGTATTGATGATATTGTAAGTCTAGTATTAAGATTAAATGTTTAAAGTGGCTCCAGGCTTATTTAATTTGTATGGTATTTCTTTATACAGAAAGTATGTTACTGAAATTTTAACTGTATGGATCGCCTGTTGAATATTATATACCGTGTAGACATTTATTTGAAGATTTTGAAGAAAGAAGCTTGCATTTTGTCAATCCGATTATTGATATAGATTTATTGAATGTCATTGTGTTGATCCTGCTATTTACGTCACACTTGTTTTCTTGCGATCCATTTTTCGGAATGTTACTAACAGGTCAATAGTTATGAGGCATTGCATATTTAATTTATATTTCTGTTTCAAATATCGAGAGAGTGCAGTAAGGTGTTTAAATATATTTTAAAAATGATAAGAAACCAATTGTTGGGTTACAGGGTTCATTGCCAGATTCGGTAGGCAGTGCTGGAGAACACGGAGAATCCTTACCATCGGATATGTCTTGGGAGGCTGTCGAGGACTTGGTACCAGCTCCAACTCTTTGGGTTCCAGATCATGCAGTAAATCGTTGCATGGGATGCAACACAGAATTTTGGCTTGGTAGAC
Source organism: Polistes fuscatus (assembly GCF_010416935.1). Classification (NCBI taxonomy): domain Eukaryota; kingdom Metazoa; phylum Arthropoda; class Insecta; order Hymenoptera; family Vespidae; genus Polistes; species Polistes fuscatus. The sequence continues at coordinate 3,074,271 of NW_025113140.1, forward strand.
GTAAACATCATTGCAGGTATGCAATAATATTCGCTACAAGTATAAGGATGAAAGGAAAAATATGAGAAAGGAAAAAGAAAAATAAGTCGATAAGAATAGCACAATTGAAAGAAATTGAGAAAGAACAATATCTATATTGTAGATGCTGCGGCAAGATATTCTGTGCGGATTGTTCGGAAAATTCAACGCCGTTACCCTGAACAACTTTATAATCCTGTAAGAGTTTGTAAAGATTGCTTTTCCCGACTTCATCATCATACAAGTCCTTGCCAGTGCAGTGCTCGACATCAGAATAAAGTAGATCACGAAACGGATTTATCATCTAACTCAGAAACGTTGGTGACTTACCAAAGGGCAAAACCTATTTCTATGACAAAAGATACCTGCTGCGACAACTTAATGCAGGCTGCTCATCAAAAATCACAACCGTCTATTACAGCAGGTACGGTAAATTGAGCGTTTAGTTTGATATCGCGACTGGAAAATGCAGTTTGGGTTTCTCAATTTCAATAATGCCGAGCATTATCTGTTTCTGATGGGTAATCACATTACTATCGGATTTATACATAATTTGTATCGTATACATAAATGAGATACGCGTTGATGACGCGTTAGGATTCTTTAAGTGATCTAATATTTATTGCTAGAGTAATAATTTGTACGAAAAGTGTATAGCAGTAAAAAACACAGAGAGTCAGTATACGAAGCTGTATATACCTTATTATGAGTAACTCGATTTACAATTTTTGGCTTCTTTCAATGAAATTCTTCGAGTTTTCCGTTTTTAGGTATATCGATACGGTAGTAGAGCAAGAGAGAGGGGGGAAGAAAGAGAGAAAGAAAGAGAGTGAATGAAGGTGAGGCATGTTTTGGACAGGCTGTGACTGATGTCTAATTTTAGGCAATAGGCGGGATATACTGCTAATTAATAATCTCTTTATTGTGTAATTAATTAGCAGTCGGGTAAAGTTACGACGAAATTGTATTTGTATATTGTCGCCGTGTATGAGAATTGGAATATTAAATGTCATCGTGGTATCTCACCGCATTTGTATAGTGCCAACACTTTTTTTTTTAGATGTATCCTTCTTCCTTTTCATCTTAAGATGATGCGAAGAGAATTTGGAAAATATTAAATATCGGTTAATCTATATAATATACATTTATACAGAGTGCATATATATTTATCGGGCAATAGATCCACTGTAATTAGCGATTTTCGAACACAACATTTTTACATGAACGTAAACGTATTATATTACACGGGGACATTCCAAACATATATTTCATCCATCATTACATTTATTATTATTATAACAGGTGGGTAAAACGGCAGATAAATAGTTCTACAAAACAACGGACGAGGCGGTTAAATCTATGAACTACTGTAATATGGATAAATATTATATATGTGTATATCAGTGCATAAATTAAAAGTGGACAGAATATTGTATTTATATAAACTATTTGTATAACTGCCGCATGCCTATATTTATATAATTACCGTACGCCTATTTCAATTGTCTTGTCCTGACAAATGGACACCGAATTGTACATTGAGCTTCATTTGACTCTATTGGAGAACGTTAAAAGTTTATTCAATTTATTAATTAAACGAGGATGTCAATTATTGTTTATGTAATATTTACTCTTAACGTATGTAAAAAAAAACTGAAAAAAAATGAAAAAAGAATGAAAAAAATGAAAAAAAAAAGAAAAAAAAACAAAGAAAACAAAACTACAAGAAAATTATGTTTGATTAAATGCATTATGTCTGATCGCTGTGAGATTGTGGAGAGTCGAAGCGTTTCTCAAAATTTGTGTAGCATTTTTCAAGATGTTATCTACATCGTCTTTCGTATTGTCTTCCTTTTGAAATTGTATGAGAATTACGAGATATGTCGTTACCGCGCTGGCAATCTGAAACATTGGCAACAGTCATACATTATTGAATAACGAGCGAATATCGATAAGATCTTTGTGTTGTGTAGGATTCGTAAAATAAGAAGAGTCGAATGAAAAGAAGCCTAACAATATTCACTTTTCCATGTTGTGTATCGCTCACCGAAGTGAAAAGAGATCTATCTAAAGAAAATAGTCCACAAGCAGTAAAGTCCAAAGGTCGATGCAGTAATTGAAGTGAAAATATTTCCAAGTGTTTTCTACATTCCGCGTTTGGATTAGAAGAAAGCAATTGGCTAACGAGAATGGCCGTCCTTTTCGCCTGTAAAAAAAAATTAGACTTTTTCAAGTTATAAACTAAACATTATGTTGTTAAAATTCAGACAATATCGATCGGGACAATAAAACATTTCACCTGAATGACAGCATAATATGTAGGTTGTATGATTATAAACATTCTCGCGATGTGTAAGATACTCCACATAGATTGAATTATCAGGTACAACCATTGACGACCTCCACCGATCTCTACTATTAGAAAATAGGGTGTAATAATCAGATGTAAGAGGCAGGAGAGTGTAACCACTAGCATGACAAGACCAAATGAATTATTTATAAAAGAAACCGTGTCGCATAGAGACGAGTGCACCGTCACCAATTGAGCTATATTATTTGCAAAATTCTTCGTTTCTAAACAAAAGGATATAATATGGTAAGTTTCTTTTTATCGGAGTTATTTAAAAATCAAGTGTCATTTATATATTAACTTACCAAATCCAACAGGATACCACTCCATAGCTTTGGATATACGAATGTACGAAGTTGGTTGTTCTCGATTTTTAAAATCACCAGCTGTGTTAGCATTTACAACAGAAATATTATTATCGTGTATGTAGATTACGTTCTTTTAAATTACGCGACATGATTAGTATCTTTAAATTATTATCACGAAAAAATGAAAGAAGAGAATTATAATTGGTACACACCCAAGCCAAGGTCTTTCCTAAAATGATCAGTCACTTTGCCTGATTTCACTATACCTTCGAGACACTTATTAAGCCTCACAAATCTTTGACCCACGTTGTATGTGATAATACTATATTGGACTTCCAATACAACGATAATCATATACATGATATAAAGTGGCATGTAGTTGACCGCACCTTTGTTCTTCATTTTTTTATTAGTCTTTGAATCGCGATTCCACCAATATGTGTCGAGACCCGAAATTATCGTGATATAGGTAAGAGCGCAAGTAACTAGGATAATGGTATATCTTCGGGTTTTCTTCGGTGCAATGATACCCAACATTTCGTCGATCTAATTTTCATATATTAAAAGAAATGAGAAGTAAAAGGAGAAGAAAAAAATATTGTAAAGCATACATATATAAACTTCATAGATAAATCTCATGATAAAAGATTCCTTCGATTTACCTCAGCTAAATTATTAAGAATGGTTTGTCCGTTTTTCCAACGAAATGGTGAACCTAATATAGCAATAGTAGCTTGTATTATTACTCCAAGTATATCGCTAGCAGTTGGTATAACGGCTGAACGAGATTTTAATCTTGTACTGTTTTCCCAGCCATCTTTCATTTCTCGCCATAGACCCCAAGCTTCTGCACCCATGACAACTCCAAAAAGAAATATGCTAAGGAAAAATGAAGAAAGGAAAATTGATTTGTCTAGAAAATTATTCTAGAAATGTAAATTTTACCTGTAAATTACATCGACAATTTCCAAACGACCTTGATATCGGTCTTGTGCTTGTTTCGTGAAACGAACTGGACATAAACCAAACACCTTGCTGATGTGATAAGCAGGAAAAAGAGCTTGAAAGAGATCGCTGTTCACTACTGGCTTGTTGATCTCCATTCCATCATTTTTAATATCGCTCACTTTAATGGTTCCTCGTTTCCCTAAAAATTAAATTATTTTAAATCTGCTACATTTAAATTTAGAAATTTTTGAAGTAAACCAACTTACTGTTTTCACGTTTATTCCATCGCACGTGCATTCTATTATTTGTAGTAGTTTCTTCACGTTTAGCAGGTTCTCCCGGTAAAATATTTTCTTCGTAAATATTATTATCATAAAATTCTTTTCTTATCAGAAAATACATGTTTATTTAAAAAAAAATTTTTTTTTTTAATTTTTAGGGAGAATATCGAATTGTATCATTGAGTATCGATTAAAGCAATAATTATGTTTGTATTTTGATCATCTCCACTATTCAAAGATAATAGTTCGTTGTTTGATATTATTTTCAATAACCGAAATATGCTTTTTTTTAAAACGTGTGTGAACTAGAAAGAACGTCTTTTTACTGTAAGGAATACTGATGAGAAACGAACCTCTACGTATATCGTACTGCGAGTTTTATTGTATCGCTTGTTGTGTCCATCCATTCGCGTCAGATCGTCAACGGATAATTATTGTTGTTGAACGAGTGGCTCTTCAGTGCGATGGCTATCCTTCGAAAACATTTATATACGATGTTTGTGTTAGTGGGTGGACGCACATAGAATAAAAATTCTTGTAAAAGTAAGTACATAAAGTTTTTTTTTTTTATGTTATATACGTAGTATGTATGTACGTGTTAATAACACATTGAATGTTTCCTTAACTATAGGTGTTTATTTTTCTCTCACGTTTTATTCGATTCGATATTCGAAAAAATTCGAAATTTTTGCTTACGCGCGCTCTTACGCTTTTGCTTATCTAATATTATATACTTACTTTTAATCATCTTTCGAATGTTCAGGGGTAAAAATTATTATTGCAATAATAAACGACGAACCTCGCGAAAAAGGTACACACTTAAGTTGAATAAACAAAGTAACTTCGATCGCGTACCAATCTATATACAATTTCCGATGAAATAGATTGATATATCTTCTGTAATTATATGTTGGGGTGTTCCCTCGACTTGATATATTATTTCTATTGAGCGTATCATGTGTATATAACATGTACGAAACATCTCATTAGTTTCTTTATTTTTAATGAAGTATTTTTTTTTCTTGTTATTTACCACGTCTGTGTATGCAGACATGATTTATTTCGATTTTTTCTTTTATATTTTTCGCACTTATGTTTACGTAGGACGTTAAATTTACCGTAGATTCGTTGATTGTCAAGTCACTTTTTCATTGTTCTTATCTATTTCGCTTGATTCATCGATGAATCTTCATTTGTAGTTATATTCCGTTTGAATAAGAAATTACGAGTTAAAGCTCATATATTATATAGAGATATAGCAATTGATTGATCATTTCAAATCACTAGTGTATAATTTAATCGGGATGTTTTCAAACTTTGGTGGGCTGGTACCGATTTTTGAAAACAATTATTTTTCGCGGTCTTTTTTTAATGCCACTAAAATAAATACTTTGAAAATTTCTGATCTAATTAACAACTAACGAGTTATAAACTCGTATAGCTGTGGTATTGTATACATGTGAATAATATATAATTTAATCAATAAATTTAATCACACATATAAATTAAGATTGAAATCTTATATTTATTCGTTAAATAAATAAATCATTTGTTGATTTTCTTATCGGCGCGTTTAAAATCAGCGCCATCTCTCGAGCAAATGTTTGTTAAGCACTTTTTAAGTATTACCATTCATTCCGTTTCATTTAATTTTTGATACTATCAGCAAGTATGTACGATCTATAGTTTGTTGTTTTGAATTTTAATATTCGTCGAACTCCACATTCGTGTTGTTTCTTCATATATTTATACCATATACATATTTTTCTAGTGTATTTATACGAACATTTATTTATTCTCAATAATCAACCAGTTGCTTTGAATAATATTGTGTGTAATGTATAAATTCATAATGTTTATTTGAAGAGCAAAGGTTTATGTTAATTTTTATGAACAAATGTTAGTACCTGTAATATTATAAATTTGTCTTTATCAATTTTTATAAACTTGTGTCATAACAGTGTTTCGGAGTGTTATTTCGTGTTAAATTCTTTTTATTATCAAGAATAAATGATTTGTATATAAAACATAACCTTAATGTTAGAATTTAATAATAGTTTTTATTAATAATAATTACGCGATTATAGTGAGAACCTAATGGTATATAATTATGGAAAGAAACGAAGAAGAGTGGTCTGTTGAATGTTCAGATGAAGAAAAATATGAATTTGATTCTAAAGTAAGATATTTACATATACTTTTAAGTTAATCTTAGTTACTACTATTTAGTTATCTAAATTTTTATATGTTCAGTGTTATAAGTCTACAAGCTTATGTACAAATGAATCGAATATGATTATTTATTTTCTTGATATAGAGTGAATGGGTGTTAAAGTCAGAAGACATACTTTCTTTAATCGACGGACTAGAAACTAATCGTATACTAGAGCTTGAATGGAAATGTCCTGGTAGAAGAGGTCCTTCTCCATCTCCTACTAGTAATCGACAGCAAGAACATGGCTCTCAAGAATATAAGTAAGTTAAATATAATCTCTTGTTTGATAAAAAAAATTCTTATTATTAGTTTGTAACTGTTATTTAATTTATTAATTTTCTTCTTTTTTGTTTGTAGACCCGAAGAAAAATCAGACTTTGATTTTATGGATGAAATGTCATCGCCCAGATTACCAGTACGGAGAGTAGGAGAAAGTACTCCTAAAGGTAGTGCGAAGAAGAAAACTGCCAGTTTTAATGGTGTTCTATCGACTATGTTACGCCATCGTAGATTGGAACAACAAGAAATTAATTCCAGTCCTAAGAAAAGTGAACCTAATTCACCAAGTTTGAAAACTCAACCGACTTAACATTATCTTTTATGTGAGGAAAATACTAATACTGATACAAGCGCATATTATATTTCCAAGATATGGGAAAAATGAGAGAATGTTTATTTTGTTCACATATAAGGTCTTGAATACGAAGGCTATATATTGTATATGAGTACAATATGAATATGGAAATTGATCGGAAATAATTCTTAAAGTAAATCTTGTATTTACTAACCTGAAAACATTTTTTACCTGATGAAAGGTACTTTTTATTACCCTCTATGAGGGTATAATATAATTATATTTGATAGATCAAGATAAAAATAGCTATGTTTAGAATCCCTTATATATTTTCTAGATCAAATATATTTTTGTTTATCTGTTTTGAATTAATCATATCAAATTTCTATATTAATTTATTTTTACTTGAAATAGATTTATCAATTGAACTAAGTATAAAATGTGTGAATTAATTTTAAAATATTTTAAAAATAAGATGGAAGGGAATAGGACAGAGTAATGATGCACGATAGATAATTTTAATCAACAGAATCCTAGTATTTTTTTGCACATAAATCCTTAAAATATTATTTGATATATATATGCCGATTTTAAACATATATCTAGTACTTTAGAACTTCTTTATACATTTTTATATGTACATTTACTTATGAATTTCAATTTAAATTTAAACACATATTGTACAAAAGTACTTAGAAGAATTATGTATTATTGTAATATAAATCTAATGACTTTTAAACAAATTTCCGCGTTATATTTATTAATTTTTATTGAAAGTTAATATATAGAAATTTACTTTTTCGTTTATATATATTACCAATACATAAAAAAAATTAACCACATGTAGTATCTTCGCTTGATCGAATATCTGCAGCCCAAGCAGGAAATTGGTTGATATCGAAGATGTAGGCACCCCATGTTGAAAATATAAGAAGTACAACTAATAAACTATAAAAAGAAGGTATACATCCTCCGAGAATTAACCAGTTAGTTGGAATATGACCTGCGACTGTTACGAGAGCATTTGGTGGAGTACCAACTGGTAGTCGAAATGAAAATGAGCACATAAGCGTAGCTGGTATCATTAAGTACATCGGATGAAGTTCCGTGGCTATAGACTGTCAATATAAAAATTTATGTAACACAGAGATGAGAATGTAAGATAATATCGTACCATTTGAGCAATAACTGGCAATGTTATATTGGCAATGCCCACGTTAGACGTAAATTCTGTAATTATACCGATGAAGAGACAAACGAATGCCATTACAATAATGGGTGGTAAATATCGAAGTGGTTCAAAAAGTTGACCGACTCTTTGGGATAAGCAAGAATGAATACTTCCTTTAGCAATAGCAAAACCGCCACCCAGTAAAAATATCAAGCTCCATGGCATTTTAGTTTCAATAACTTTCCAAGTTATCAAACCATCCGATGATTTGATCGGTCTTTTGGCAGCTACATGATGTACAATTGATTATATTACATATACGAGTATCTATATTTTTAATAATTTAAATTATACTTACGATCTTTGCTCCAGGAATAAATGAAAGCAGGATCTTTTGGTATGAAGAACATAAGAATCGAAGCAAATATAACTGGTGTAGAATCTTTTATTTCTCTGTAAAGATAATCAAATAATAAACTAGCATAAACGATTGAATACTATTAGATACATACATATCTGTTATAACTTCGGACCATCCACGTATAAAACCAGGTTTTCTAAATAACCATAAGAAAATACACATTAAAAATAATGTACCAACTCCGATTTCGTGAAACGACACAGGACCTAAATTCGTATATCGTGTTCTAACGACCTGCGAACGTTATGTTTTATCAAAATAAATTAATAATATATTATCGTTAATTTCTGTGTGATAACTAACTGCATAACTGCATAATTGTAATTGGATTTACATTGTTCGCGATTTCTTCGCCTTCTTTGCCAATTGTAGCTGCCAGGGCATCCTTACTTTTTGGTCTTAAGAATCCCAAATATGCTATTCGAATGTAGATCCAGGTGAGAAACGAATTGATGATCATTTGTGGAAGGGAAGCTATCATCCAGTCGGTGAAATTGATACCACTGGCAGAAGGGAAGGTGCTCTCATAAATTCCTTTGAATGTAAGATTCGTTCCGGTACCAACGAGAGTTCCCGTCCCACCGAAAGTGGAAGAATATGCGATACATAAAAGATAACCCACTGTGATCTTGGATGGTTTCAATATTCTGCAAGAAAGAATATATATTTGTAAAAAGGAAGAAGATTTTAAAAAGTTAAATGAATATATTACTTACTGCTCATTGGGATTTTCTGGGTTAGGCTCCGTTAGGAATACCTTACCGAATCCAGCCTGTAGAGTAGTAGCAAGGATAATAAATTCATTGGCACATATATCAATGATAAAATTAAGATGTCACAGACCTCTTCCAATTCTTGGAGGATAGCGAAGATAATAGGTATCATCATAGCCGTCGCAGCTGTGTTCGAAACCCACATGGATATGAAGGTGGTGACTGCACAAAGACCACCAAGTAGTCGGGCATGACTACAACCGACTATTCTCATTACACCAAGGGCGATTCTGAGATGCAATTGGGAATGTTCGATCGCTACAGCGAGTATCAAGCCACCTATGAAGACCATGATTGTATCGTTCATGTAACAGGCACATGTTTCAGCTGTACTAAGTAAACCAAGAAAGGGGAAGAGAACGATAGGCAACATTGCAGTGATTGCCATGGGGAATACTTCTGATATCCAATATCCAGCCATTATTAGTATAACGTAAGCACATCTGATGTCCTAGAATTGAAATTATATTTGAGAAGATAAGACATTTTATATGAATTTGCGTACACGTCATGTATTCACATTAAAATAATACCGGACGATCGTAAATAATCATTAATGGTAATAAAAACAAAGGCCAAAGAACAGCGAAAATAATTCTCCAATAAGTTTTTAGGAAGTACAGTGTCCTTTTTCCATAACTAACGTCGTCCACGACAGGGTCCCTATATTGATAAGAGACGGTTAAAAATTTGTAAATTTTTTATTGAAGATTATTTTTGATTCGGTAGATTTTGTTTACTGACCCATCTCTGTCATCTTCCTCGGCCATTTATTTGCGATGTATTTAATAATACAAGAAGCCAAATTTTTAAAGAGCCGATGAACAAGCTTTTATCTCAAAATAGCAGATTATCGTATATTTTATTTTTCACGTATTTATACAGCTAACTTCATATTGGAATGTTTTAAATATACGTATTTCAACTTTTTTCTTTTTATTTTTTTCTTCTTATTTTTTGAATCATATCATGCTTAATGAATTAACTCGAAGAAATTTTCATTTGTTAGTCGGCATACGTGATATGCATCCAAAGTTCAAACATCTAAATTTAGTCGGCCTAGAATCTTGAAAAGGGCTGGATAAGGTCGCGTTTCTTTCTATCTGATGGAGAGAAGACGACGATGGAAGCATTTGGTTCGACCTTAATGACGTCTCTTCAAGCAAGACAGGGAGCAGTGCCTGCAGCGGTACTGATTGCGCTCTTTTCATTGTCCGAAATACCTCCAGTACTTTAGCCAACTTATATCTACCATCTTCGCCGTTTCGTAGTTTGACTTTCATTCTTCAGTTAAATAATAATAATAATAATAAGAAAAAGAAGATGAAGAAGAAGAAGAAGCAAAGAAAATGAAAGGAATAAATAAAAAAGGAAAAGAAATGATTCTATAATAATTAACATATGTTATATTCATTGTAAAAATAATTAATAAGTTATATCAGATAAAAAATCCTAAATAATTATTGCTTTTTCTCAATAAGTTTTATACGCAAAATATTGGGACGACCTAATAACACTATTGGTTAGAAATTTGGAAGTTATGCGCACGTGTTTTGAAACATTCTGTATATATGTTACCGTGAAAGACAGAAATTGGAGAATGTCAAGATTCACATGATCGCCTGGTGTAGGTCCGAAATATTAATGTATAAGGATAAATCCAAATATTCGGTCTTTCACTGATGTATTTGGCATGTGTTGACAAGCGACAAATTAAGAAAGAAATAATTTTATTATATCTCATTTTATATATTATAAAAAATAATCTCGACGAAATATTTTAGATGCATTACTATTATCAATACTGTCTTGTTTTCGTCATATTTAATGATATTTTGAGTATAATATTAATGAAATTATCCGCAATGTCCGTGGATACTTGCATTGAATTTTTTATCCGCCCATTCCGGGAATTTCTCGATGCCGAAAACGTAGGATCCCCAAAGTGGAAAGATGAGTAGTTGTACGAGCAAGCTATATATCGCGGGCAAACATCCGCCGACGAGTAATGCTGGCGTTCGTATGTGAGCCGCGATCGATATAATTGCGTTTGGTGGAGTGCTGACTGGTAATCGAAATGCATAGGAGCACGTTATTGTCACTGGTATCATCAGATAAAGAGGATGTACCTTCATCGCGGAAGACTGTAACAATAACGTCATACGACGTGCGTTATCGTTTCGGTATTGTTCATACCGTTATAATTGATTTTTCATAGTAATGGGTTACCCGAAAAGGTTCATGCCGATTTATAAATAATATATTTAAAAATATATATATATATATATTAGTAAACATTTGAAACAATGGATTAAATGATTATTTATATTATAAATCGTCAAATAAATTTTGTTGACTTATTGACACGTGGATATGTATATCGAAATATTGGCACAAATTTTTCGGATAAACCAATATTACATGATGGTTGAATATTTAATAAAATTCACCATGTGTGCTACTATCGGTATAACAATATTTCCAGTTCCTACGTTTGAGGTCACTTCCGTTAGAGTACCAACGAATAACAAAACGACTGCCAATAATTGCAGAGGGTGTAAATTTTGTAACGGTAACAATAATTGACCTAGTCTTATAGCCAGACAGGATTGATTGCTAGCCTTTGAAATGGCAAATCCACCACCTAGAAGAAAAACCAATCTCCACGGCATCTTTCGTTTAATCACGTTCCAAGTTATTAAACCTTCGGAAGGACCCCATGGTCTTTTCTCGGCTATTTAAACAAAACTAATTAATTGTCTTTCAATACATAGTGTTGTGATATAACCTGATAGGTGTATTATATATATATATATGCTCACGATCTCGGCTCCAAAAGTATATAAAATTGGGATCTCTAGGGATGTAAAACATCAACAAGCAAATGAGAAGAGCAGGTGTCGAATCCCTGATCTCCCTGTTCGATTAAAAAACAACAAATCAAAAAATTGTTTGATATTTCTTTACAAACAATTCTTACACGTATGATATAAGATCTGCCCAGCCTGTCACAAATCCAGGTGATCTGAATATCCATAGAAATATACACGTTAAAAATAGTATCGATACAGCGATTTCGTGGAAGGACATGGGACCTATTTGTTTCAGTTTTTCTTTGATCACCTAAGAATACCGCGTTTTTTGTTATATTGAGTCTAAACACAATCTCGAATGTAAGAATTCATTTCGATTCGTATATAAGTGATATCTTTTTTTTCTTTTTTTTTTCGCCCAATAGGAAACGATCAAGATTTTATTTTTGAAATAAAGTAAAGCTCACTCGATTAGCTACTTTCTCGCCTTCCGGACCAATTCTCGCAGCTACGGCATCTTTGCTCTTTGGTCTTAGAAAACCGAGATAAACTATTCGAAGATGCAACCACAAAAAGAAAGAATTGACAGCCATTTGAGGAAAACAAGCGACAGTCCAAATGCCGAAAGTGATTGGTTCTGCTTCGGGAAATGTGTATTCGAAGATTCCTTTGAAGACAAGATTCGTTGGTGTACCGACCAAAGTTCCAGTTCCCCCGAACGTCGCGGCGTATGCTGCCGCGAGAAAATAAGCTTTCGTCACGTTCGTTGGTGTCAATTCACTGAAAAAGGATTTCATTTAGTTTAGAGTATTCGAGAAGCAACCAACCGTTCCTTCTTAATATCATACGAGAAAGAAAGACAAATATAAATTCAATCTAAAGATAGTTTTACTTACGGATCGGCATCGGGTTCCTCCGGATCTATTTTTACGTAGAATACTTTTCCTAGTCCTTGCTGTGCCAATATTAACAATAAAAAAAGTAATAATTAAAAAAAAAGAGTTAAGAAGAAACCTATGGGAAATAATTTAGATACTTGATAACGTCGAAAAATTTCGTAAACTCGTAATCGTAATATGAAATTATTTCGATGATATAACGATATTTCGAGGATATTATTATTAAAAAAAAAAGAGAGAAAGAGAACCCTTTCCAATTCGTAGAGAACGGCAAATACAATGGGCACCATCATCGCCGTGGTTGCAGCATTAGCGATCCACATGGATATAAAAGTGGTTACGGTACAGAGACCACCTAGAAGTTTCGCGTGGCTACATCCAAGCATATTCATGACCATGAGAGCTACTCTCATATGCAGGTTGCAATGTTCCGTCGCAAACGCAAGGATCAAGCCACCCATGAAAATCATTATGGGATCGTTCATATAGCAATACACGGTCTCGAGTGTAGACATTATTCCAAAGATTGGAAAGAGAACAACCGGTATCATAGATGTAATAGGTATAGGAATAGCCTCGGTCACCCAATATCCTGCCATTAATAGAACCACGAATGCACATCTGACCTCCTGAAAAAAAAGAATACACATAAATTAAAAGAAGGATTTTTAACGGGAATTTGTTTCTTTTTTTAGTTAGGTTAACTATCATACTTGATTTGGAAAAGTTAATTGAGAAATTCGAAATACCTGACAATCATAAATATAGAGAAAAATTGTTAGAAATAGAAACCAAATAATAGCAAAGATCGACCGCCAATAGAGTCGAAAAAAGTTGCCAGTGTTTATCCAGAATTCCTTACTATTGGAGCTAAGAAAATAATGATTAATTACAAATTATAATCAATTTAATAAGATTTAATGGATTATATAAGAAAAAGGCAAATAGTAACTGTTGTTCCTCATCATCTATCTCGAAATTATTTTCTCTTTCAGCCATTTATTCGGATTTTAAACAAGTTCCTTCGTTAGATTTTACTATACGAATATCATCTGTCTCCCATATTGATTTTTCCGTATAAATAATGCGATATATATCGATTTTATTTAGGTACTTTTCTTGCGTTATAAATTTCATTCGAGAAAAAACGATATATAGATGGCGTAAAATAGAACATCGTTGTCCAACTTTTCTTTTATTGTTAATAGACTTATTTAAATGAAAAAAAAAAAGTAAAATTAATTTTCTAAAAATTTTTGATTACTTCCTGCGATACCTGTAAAAATATAAAAACGATTTAAAAAAGTGCCTTGCAGGTGCATTGTAATCAATCATCACCTCCATTACGAATTTTCTTTTCTTTATGCATATGCAACCTTTGGAAAGTCATATAAACAATAATCAATAAAAGAACTTTCACAGATGATAATGAACCAGTCTAACGATGAATATCGAAGAGTACGTTGAACTTATACTCCGTGCTTTTAAACAACAATATACATTTCTTTCGATTAATTAACAATTATTTACGTTATATCGAACATGGTACTGTATTCTATTAATATTTAGAATTGTTTAAACTAAAGTATATTTGTTTTAACATTCTTATGCAGTGATGACTTCTAGGATAAAATTTTCATCTAATAGAATATAAAATTGAAATTATTTTATATTTAAAGTATGTTAATAGATATGTAAAGTTTATGAAAATGTATATACTTTTAAACAATCTTAAATATGAGTAGAGTGCATTGATTATTAAAATAATTGTTAATTAATCGTATAGGAAATGTATATTATTGTTTAAAAGTACTGAATATAATACCTATGTACCGTACTCCTCGAAATCCACCGTTAGATTGGCTCATTGTTATCTGTGACAGTTCTTTTATTGATTGTTGTTTACATGATATGCCTAAGGCTTCAAAGATAATAATATTCGTAATAAATAGAATTTCCTTATTTGGAAAGTGAGATATAAACAAAAATCAATAAAAGAACTTTCACAGATGACAATGAGCCAGTCTAACGGTGAATTTCGAAGAGGATGGTACGTTGAACTTATACTCCGTGCTTTTAAACAACAATATACATTTCTTTCGATTAATTAACAATTTTTTAAGGTATATCGAATATTCTAATGTACTCTATTAATATTTAGGATTGTTTAAACGTATATACATTCGTTTAAATATTAAAAAAACAATTACATTATACATTTATAATATAACAAAATTTAATATGAATATACTTTATTTAAATCTAGCTGTACGTACATAATTTAATTATTTATTGCTTTATTTATTGCTACGATATGTGTACAATGTTTATATTCATGTTTGTGGTTTTAATACTAATAACAATTATTACATACATATATAGTGTAACCATAAAATCCATTTATTATCGTTTCGTTAATTTTGAAAGAGAACTAACGATAAGCCAACAAATTGAAATAATTAATACTTTACGATTTATATTATAAAACAAATCATAAAAGTAAATGTTTTTTTGTTCCAATTTTTAGATATAATAATCCAATGTCGTAATTACCAAATACGTGTATAGAGCATTGAAATTTTCAATTAACGTTAATTCGTGAAATCGTGAAAAAAATCTTTTATTTAGAATGGCGACGGTTGAAATGAAATTTTAGAACGAGTCGATGGTAAAACGTGGTTTGTCGTCGATTCGAGAGAAAGCTAGGTAACAGGAGAAAAAGGAAAGGAAGATGGGAAGGAAGGGAATGGGGTGCAAGAGAGGAGAGAAGGGAAGTTCAGTCTCATGCTGATTCACCGGGAGATTCTAAGCTGGCTGATTCAGAAAGAGAGACGAAGGGGATGGTGGAGGGGGAGGGGGAGGGGTGGCTGTTGAGGTGGCGCGTTGGTAGACAGAGAGGGTGGGTGAAAGTCGGGAAAACAAAAAAGAAGCAACGCACCCTCGGTAGACTCGTGGCAGGGAAAACCCGTGGAATAAAACAAAAAATATCGAAAAGAAAAAGAAAGAAAGAAAGAAAGAGAGAGAGAGAGAGAGAGAGAAAGAAAAAAGAAAAAGCTCGTCGAGGGAGGATGGTTTGGTCGAGTAGAGAGGCCTGAGTTTTGAGGACCGATGGTGGTGAAGTAAGAAGGGGTAGTAAAGAGAAAAAGAGAAGGAACGCGACGAAGATGGCTGGAAAAATAGATAGAAATGGATATATGTATACAGGGTGTGTGCAGTGTAATACTGCCACCACCTTTATTTATATAGAAATTTATCAAATTTTTTCTTCCAAAAATTCCTTTAAAAATTATACCGTTATCTATCCATTTTCCTATCCTATATAATAAAAAAAACTTATTCCAAAGTGGAGTCCAATTAACAATGGATATTCTGAAGTAAGAAATTCAATTAACGTTGATACAAGTTCTATCCTCTGTTATGTACACATACACATATATACATATACACATATATACATATATATATATATATATATATATATATATGTACATACATACAATATACAAGCTGAAGAAAGAAACTTTCAAAGTCTACCAACACTGCAAATTTTCAACGCAAGAAACTTTCAATTGTTCACGTTACATGGCTCTCACCCTGTATATAGATACTACATAGATATACACATTATATATCATATATATATACAGTAGTCCAGTTGTGGAGGGTTGACTACTCTCTCTCTCTCTCCCTCTCTCACTTTTCTTATTCTCTCATCTATGGTGGGGAGTATCGCTGCGCGAAAGAGAGCGTGTTGCCGAAAGGTGGAAAAAGGAGTGGGAGTGAAAGAGAGGGTTGGAGGAAGGGGGTGGGTGTTGCGTTCGCACGTGCTAGTGTATAACATTGTAATACATATACGTATATATGTACGCGTGTAAGTATATGTAAGCCTCGAGATTGGAAGTACAGAAAGATAGAGGGTGGTTGGTGGTAGGAAAGGGTGAGGGAGGGTGGGAGGGTGATTATGCGATGGTAGTGGTAGTGATGGTAGTGGGTGGTGGTAGTTAAAGAGCCGTTCTTCGAGGCTCCCCACGGCGCGCAGCTCTTCGTTCCTGGCTTTGCTCTGCATTGCGCATTCACGAGGCAGGCGCATCGTGCTGGTTGATAGTCATAGTCATCGTGTTCTTCTCCTCGTCGTCGTCGTCGTCGTCGTCGTCCTCCTCCTCTTCTTCGTCCTCGTCCTCGTCGATATTAAAACGATTCGGTTGATTTTTATTAAAACCGCCATTATAATAAAACGATTTATTTTCTACATTTGTTTTTTTTTCTTTCTCTCGATTATCTCGATTACGATCGAGTGTAAAGATCGTGCCACGTCGTGAAAAAGAATTTGAGAGGGTCATCAGCCCAGGTAACTTCTCGCTCGAACGGTAAGCTAAGAATATTAATCTCTGTAAATACAACGAATTAATTTAGTTCGATTAAATCGACTATTTGTTTGACTTTTTTCGGGGAAGAAGTTGAGGGGTAGTTGATAAGGGAATTTCTTTGGGATTTATTTGATCGCGAGTTTCTTTTTTTCTTGATCTCTTTGTCTTTTAATCTTCTCGTTCGATCTCGCAATTATGCGTTATTTTAAAAAAAAAATCAATTGGTTTCTTAACATTTATCGATTAAACTTGACCGTACTGCATATAAGTTTTCCATTTTCTTAGAACAAGCATTGAAGATATTGTATGGTTTATCGATGAAATTTCGACGAGAAGGGTAATGTCATAAAATATTTTATGGATGCCCATTATTTAATATCATCCGTAAAATGTTCTCTAAGTTTATAATCGGATAGAGAAAAAAGAATCTATTATGGAAGTTCAAGGTAATGCGAATATCGATTCATTTTAAATCACGCGCCGTTTATTCAAATTCGATCAGTTCTTTCGAGCACGATTCTTAACGAGATTTAATAGGATATTGATTACGATTACATGAAAATCCATTAGCATTTCTATTATAATAATAATGATTTTCATTGATTATTTGTCATAAAGTATTCGAAAGAATTTTCATTGCAAAAACTTAAGGTATGTATTGTATAATATAAACGAGAACAATTAATATTTACGTTTATTCTTAAAATATCTCATTAATATCTTTATAACAAATAATATATGTAATATAATATATTATTTATAAAAAAGAAAAATAACATTATTAGATTGATGTAACGAATCGTTGTTTAAAAATAATAAAACATTGTTAATTTAATTCGTTCGATGACATCTAGTGAAATAATTATAGAAGGGTTATAAAGTGACTGTAGATTAATTACATTAGAAGAGAAATTTCGTTATCTCTTACGAAGGGTCGTACTCGTCTAAAACTTGACTACTTAACACTTGTGAGTGAGGCTCTGAGGGGGCTGACAAAATTCGATCGTTACTACTAGCGGACACCGCGCTTGTTATCTCGATGGCCTCGTCTCTGGGACTATAATGATTAAAATATCACCCAAACGATATAGAATTATTTCATTTGAAAATAAACATAATAATAATAATAATATAATGAATCTATAACGAGAGAATCAATTTATTATTAAAATAAATAAATACAACAAAATATCTCTCCTTTATTTGGATTTATGTTACAAGGTAAAACGTAACCGATGGAAGAAGGTAAGAACAATTAATTATTCCTTGGAAATTCCATTATTCTGACGCTTATAGCATACGCGTATATATATATATTTCCGTATATAAGTTTTTAAATAAACTTTCTAAAGTGTTACACAGAGAAAAACGTAAAAAAAAACTTGTATATTATCGAACGATCTTACCAACGGCCATTCTTTTATTGTGTACAAAGAGTCAAGAAGAGTACGTTAATGGATGAAAAATTCATAAGATAGAATTCTTCGAATGTTAATAATATCTACGTGGTCAAAGGGATGTATACTATATACTATAAAGGTTGAATGACCGAAAAAAGGACTTTTTCCAGTCTGTGAGTAAAGTGTAAAGCAAGAGCCATTGAAAGTCCCTTAAAGGGTTCATGGTTAGTAACACCGATCATTACCTTATCGCGGTTAGCTGCGAAAAGTCACTCGTGCGTTTGCCTTTCCCCTTTTTATTCGTCTTTTTTTTTTTATAGCCGTACCTATTCATTGATGTAGCCTAAGGGACTAGATATAAAACAGAAAGGGTCGAGAAAAGGCAAGAGGAAGATAAATAAAAATAAAAATAAAAAAGGGTTTCAATTCCGTACTATATATTTTAGCATGTAGAAGGATAATAATAAGGATGGGGGGAAAGAAATATTCGGTTAATACCCTGACTAACACCGAAGCAATATAGCTAACTATGAAGTTCGATAGCGTAGAATGGTAGCGCACGATCTCTTCAGTACAATAGAGGATGCAAGGTATGCTAGGTACAGACAATGAAGCGTAGCAAAAGAGAAAGCAAGAGAGAGAGAGAGAGAGAGAGATAAAGAGAAAGAAAGATAAGGGTGGATAGAATAGACAAGAGAGAAGAGAAAGGGCGAAATAGGGGAAGGGGGTGGGGTAGAGAAGGGGAGGGAAAGCATATATACCTGGCCACGGTTACCAAGCTGTGTGTATCTGAGCGCGCATTGCCGTGTGCATCGTTGTGTGCGACAAACTAGTTGTCTGTGTGTGTGCACGTTGACTTGGAGGGCGACAGGCGCCATGATATCGATCCTACGCAATATCGTGCTCGGTCCCATGTTCCATGGACGAACCAACGTTTGACGTGTCTCGTGTTCTACTTGCTGGGTTATCCAGCAAACGCGATTTATAGTTACTACGTGTATGTGTACGAAGTTTATGTACTAAAGCTCAAACACCGTTTAGAGTAGGCTCACCGAACGAACGAACGAACCTAGGAACCATCGTGTACGCGTGTATATATATGACATGGTTTTATTAACATGTTTCCTGGGACAATGATATGTTATTTTAGATCATTCGATTGGATTAAATTATATTAAATCACAGATCTATCTGATCTATCGTTCGATAAAATATAATACGATTAGCTCTTTTATTTTTCTAATTATTTTGATTAATTTAATAATAAGCGTATTAAAATTTGATATTAACGCGATTTTATGATTAATCTTTATCTTTATAGTTTCATTTTTTAATATAAACCTTTTTGTATATATGAAACAGGCGATATCGATAAATTCGAAGTAATCCTCGACAAAGGACAATGTGGGGTAGAGCTAGCATGGCTGCTGTGATTTTATTCCTCGCTTGGTTGTGCATCTTCGTTCCTTGCCATGGTAAGTCTCGTACAATAATTGTTTTCATGATTTATCATCATCACAAAGATCCCTTTATTGTCTAGGAAGTAACACGGAGCTTACACCATCGGATATGGAAACATCTTCTACGGATGCTGAAGCAGAAACCATTTTGGAACGTGCTACTGCTTGGCTATGGAGTCAACGAGACAAAGATGCTGGATGGGGTAACGATACTCACAGGGTGATTTTGGTTCTTCGTTTGGGTAATCTTTCACGTAACGATAACGTGGCACTACCTGCTCCATTAGAATTGCAATTGAGTTCCAAGGAAATGGAATTGGAAATAGTTCTTTTACTTTGGAGGTACATTTTAAAAGAAAAATTAGGATGATTTATTTCTTTTAGAAATATTTATTACGTTGTTTCCGATTGTTGTTACATTTTGATAATCTTCAGACATAGGGAAGTTGGTTTCTCTCCGGTTCGTTTGGCTCGTTATACTTTGGCTTTGAATGCTATGTGCATGGATCCAAGACAATTTCACGGACACGATTTGATCGGAACTTTGCAACATCACGAGCCACCGACCGATTATGAATTCGCGCTTACCACATTGGCTGCGTGCAGTGCTCAAGCTCACGTACGTAAACGACAGATACGACGTTTGTTGGACATTGCTAATGCTTCGCAGGACCATAATGTTGGTGAGTTCAAGAACACAATGAACATTGAAATGAATGATTTCAAATGAATCCTTAGAAATGAATAATTAATTACTCTTATAGATACCGTGGCTATGGTGATACTCGCACTGAGATGTATCGTACAAGATCATAGACACAGAAATTTACATCATTTCGTTCGAAAGCCATCAATCGGTTTGGCTCAACAGCAAAGGTTAGACGGTAGCTTTGGCGATCTTCATACAACAGCATTGGTCATGCAAGCTTTAGAAGAAGTCGAGAACGAACCTACGGACAATTGGAACAGATCAGCGGCATTGGCATGGTTGATGAGTCAACAACGTCCGGATGGTTCCTTCAACGGAGATATTCGTGCTACTGCCGAGGCACTTCTTGGTGTTTCACCACGTGGGTTGGCTAGTATTCGTGCTCTCGATTGTGGACAGGGTTTGACCGATAGTTCTCCACCTAGACTTACAACGAGCAATAGTAAATTTGTTTTCTTTTCTTAATTATTATACACCTTGATATAATATTTAATCTTAAAATTCATATAATACTGTTTTAATAATTATTGAAAATAATTTCACATAATTTAGAAATGGGGAATATCTTTGACGAACAAGTAAGATATGTCTCGTTAAAACTATGAGTTGCAGATTTGGCGACCTTAGAGAATCACAGTCAGACGTTAGCAGCAACGACAAGCGGAAGTAACATCAGTAATACAGATACCATTATCACTGGTACCTCGGTACCAATTATGGTTAACGTTTCATATACACTTTGGGTCGGAAGTAACGTCAACGAAACGTACAATTTAACGGTTTCTGCACCGAAGAACGAAACCTTCTATGGCGTGATGCTTTTAGCTGCTGAAATGTCACCGCATTTTCAATTCGCTGCATCGGAATGGCCAAATGGACATTATGTGCATACGTTGGCCGGTTATAAGGAAGAACCGATGTCTTATCATTATTGGTTGCTCTATCGATTACCAACATTACCGGATCCTTCCTCGCCACCTGGAAATCAATTGGTTGCACCTGGAGGTGATACTTGATCGATGCTATAATTTGA
This sequence comes from Polistes fuscatus, assembly GCF_010416935.1. NCBI lineage: Eukaryota > Metazoa > Arthropoda > Insecta > Hymenoptera > Vespidae > Polistes > Polistes fuscatus. The sequence goes on from NW_025113140.1 coordinate 3,096,011, forward strand.
TCATTATTATCTTAATGAAATCGACTAATTGACGTTACTTTTCTTAACCATTTATTAGATTTCTTTAATAATATTGATGAATCTGTTTTTTTTCTTCTGTTTATTGTCAGGTGTCGATGATCTCCAAGTCAGCGAGGGAGAACATTATCTCTTTTGGTACAAGAAGCTATGAACTGTGTACAAGAGACTGATATAATCGAGTAAGAAGATTCGATAAAATAGAAGAGATCAGCGAGAAATAAAAAGAGAAATAGAGAATGTATGCTTATGGAAGATATTTAGTATGAATGTTCATGCATCTGTTCTCGTCTGTATGAATGTATTTGAGAGAAAGGAAGAGAGAGAGAGAATAAGAAAGTGAGAGAGAGAGAGAGAGAGAGATAGTGCGAAACTGATATTTCGGATTACTAGAGCGAGAGCCGATAGTACTCACTGCCATTGCTAAACCGTAAAGCATATTCACCTAAGCACGTATTCGTGCCCAGCCGCTCGTAGTTTCAAGGACAAACCCCCACCCCCAAGAACGGTAAGAAAGGATTGGCAGTGATTTCTCAAACTCCGTTCTAGTGACTGTTTATCGGGTCCGGTATTAATCTAAAGATGAAGTACGTTCCAGCATTACCGGACCATATACATATATCAAGGAGAAACTACGCGACTCGTTATTTAAGCTACGAAGAATACCGTTTTCTATGAAACTGCAATGCACAACCATATTGTATTATGATATATCGTATTAATTAATATTTAATAAATCCGATACTCATACGTGTAAAAAAAATCAAATTATATATATATATATATATATATATATATATATATATATATATTTATTTATACATATATATATGTATATTTACTAGCAAAAGAAAAAAAGAAAAGATGGCCTGTTTCCTGTTCTTGCAAAAAGTATTATTAATTTAGTAACACTCGTATTATGAAGAGGAATTAATAAAAACACAAAATAAGGTATTAGATTGCTTATTGATAATATGGGTTATTAAATTAAGGAAAAATCAAATAATCATTTCATTCGCATACGCTGTATCATATGATTTGTTGTTTGAAGTCAATAAAGAATAAATTCATATGTAAGAGAAAGAGAGAAAGAGAAAAAAAGAAAGGAAAAAAAAGAGTACAAGGAAATGGTGCATTGGTTCTTAGCATAGGTGTCTACTTAAACAAAGGTATGTTCCTATTGATAACAAAATAACATATTTTTGTGACATATATTAATAATTATAATATTATATTCTATATTAATGCATGCACATTTGATGTTGAATATTATAATAAAATGAAGATTTTGTGAAATATCAAAGATAAGTTATCGATGTAGATGCTATGCCAAGTAGTTTTCATTCGATCTTATAGATAGCAGCATTGGATTATTTATCAAGTTTCTTTTTTGTGCAGATTTTTATATATAAAATGTAATAATTTTATAATTATTATATATTATATTACAATTTTTATTTTACAAAATAATAGAAGTAGCTCGAATGTATGTAGTATAATTTGTAAGAGAGAGTAATTTTTCACGATCTTATTCGAATTTATCATTAAAGCTTGAACTAATTATCTGTGTTATCATAATGTTTACGTAAATTGATTAGCAATCTGTATCAAAGACAAAAGAATACCAAAAGGAGGATTAACGTGATAAATTTGCATGCTTATCATTTCGACGAACCTACAATTTCGTTATTGCTCTTACAGTTTCGTTATTTCTTTGAAGAAATATCGTAGTGAATTTTATAATAACGTTTCCATTGACAATAATTTAGATAATACAATGAAAATTTTCAAATATAATATTTTTAGAGAGAAAGGAATGTAACGAATTGTGTGTTTTATAAAAAATAAAAAAAAGACCAATGCTATATTCGAATAATAATATAATATTAAGTTATAATACAGTGGAAACCGACACTTGACGACTCCTCGTGTTCTACTTGTTATGTTATACAGCAGATTAGATAAGAATTACTGGATCAATCATTCGATTACATTGATAATACGTTTAATTTTGAGTCATTTGAAAAAATCTAGTAAAACCTCGGCATAGAATTTTATATGAAAAAACATGATTTAGAATTTAAATTATTTTTATTTTCAGTTGATCTCTCTCTCAAAATTAAGCGGTTTTTCTTAAATGAGAGAAATCGATAAATTTATAAAGTAATCGTAATCAAAAAAGAATGTCGAGTAAAATCAACATGGCAGCTGTAATTATTTTCTTCGTTTGGCTATTTATTTTCGTTTCTTGTAACGGTAAGTCACAAATATTTGTATTTTTGATTTATAAGATGTGACCGATAATTCTCCATCTAGACTTTTAGGCATCCATCTTTTCTATTCTATTCATTAACTCTTTGACTAAATATTAAAATTTATAATAATTATTGGAAATAATTTAATAATCTAGAAAGAAAAATATCTTTGACGAACAAGTAAGATATGTCTCGTTAAAATTATAATTTATAGATTTGGTGACATCAGAAAATCATATTGAGACATTAACAGCGACGAAAAGCGGAAGTAACAACAGTAATACGAATACTATTATCACTGGTAGCTCAGTACCAATCATGGTTAACGTTTCATATACACTTTGGGTCGGAAGTAAAGTCAACGAAACGTACAATCTAACAGTTTCTGCAAAGAAGAACCAAACTTTCTATGAAGTAATGCTTTTAGCTGCTGAAATGTCACCTCATTTTCAGTTCGTTGCATCGGTGCATCCTATATATGGACACTATATCCATACGTTGGATGGTATTAAAGAAAATAGGATAACTTCTCATTATTGGATGCTCTATCAACTGCCAACATTACCGGATCCTTTCTCACCACCTGGTGATCAATGGCTCACACCTAAAGGTGTGATAATATTTGACCGATTTTATAGTTTGATCATTATTACATATAAAAGATATCGATCAAATTGATGCTATTACTGTTTATTATTATTTTAGTATATTTTTTATGGAAGTAATAGTGATCAATAATAATCAGTTTTATTTTAGGTGTCGATGGTGTAAGAGTCGACGAGGGAGATTATTATCTCTTTTGGTATAAGTATGTACATATTAGCAAAGAACCATTGATCGATTAAGAAGACCCATGGAAACAATAAGAACAGTAATATAATCGAAAGAAATTGAGAATATAAGTATATGTATGGAAAAATATGTAGAACGATTAGTATGTATCTTTTCTTATTTCATTCTTTTCTGGTTATGGGAAATATAATTTTCTATGAAACTGCAATATATACACAATTTTATTGAATTATTATATATTATAATAATTAATATTTGATATATATTAAAATATGTAAAATAAGAAATCAAATAATATATAAAAAATATATTCACATGAGAGAGACAAAGAGTCTACTATTACCGACGGTGGCAGTTACCGACAGTGGCAGTTACCGACAGTGGCAATTACCGACGGTCGAAAAGATAAAGGTAGAGCACTACTATTACCGATATAGGTCTTAGCCGGCCTGCCACTATATTGGCTTTAGCGAATATTTTTTCTAGGTCGATGCGCCACTATAGTGGCTCACTGGAGTAGCTCATTTTTTTCTGCTGTTGCGGTTCTCTATGCCAACTTTTTTGTGCTTAGCTTCATTATTATTATGTAAGAAAATGAAGATTCTGGGAAATACCGAGGAATACGTTATCACTGTGACTGCACTTCCAAGTAGTTTTTATTCGATTCTACAGACAGCAGCATTGTGTTGTCTATGTGCAGATTTTCGCACAATATTAAATATTTATTATTTTATATACATGTATAAGTATGCGATCTATTTATTATATATAGATATATATTTTTTACAAATTTCTATGTGTAAAACCATATAAGTTGTTCAAATGTACTAGGGTGTGTTGAAAAGTTCTGAGCCTCAACAAAAAAAAACATTTATTTATAGGTAAAAATAAAAATTGGTTTGTATGAAAATAAAATAGTATCCTATGTTAGGCTCAAAACTTTTCAACCAACTCACGTATATAATATAATAGTATACAATGTAATTGATTTTTTAGGATCTTACAGGAATCTATTACATCGCAGCTTGAACTAATTAATAATATTGTCTACGCTTTCATGAAAACTCGTTAACAATTCATATGATGGACAAAAGAATACCAAAGTAGGATCCTCGTGATCAACTTGCATGTTTATTATTTCGACGAATCGACGATTTGACAATTTTGTCATGGCTTTGAAGAAAGTCTGAGTGAATTTGTCTTTTAATTCAACGGGTGTCATAACGTGGGCTGATAATATGTGACGTAATTGGACGAAAAAACTTGACGTTAAGTATTCTTCGAGTAGGAAGGATATAACGGATTGCGTGTCTTATGAAACATTAAAGTTATATTTTAATAATAATTTAATATCAGATTAATAGCGTTTAATATCGTAATTTATATAAACATTTTCATGCTTATCAAAATGCATATAATATATCATATATGTGTCGATAATTTTGATAGTGGATTAAATGAACAAAATAAAAAAAAAATTGATTTTATGATATATTTTATATTACATTGTGGGTTAAGTTATTGTGACATATTAATTAATCATGATTATGCTTATGGGGATAGATAGCTTTAAAAAATATCAAAACGTCTGCATCGAAATTTTACTCTTCGTCTTTATTTATTAGTGTCCGTGAATATAAGTTATTCAAACAAAAACAATTTAATTTAATATATATATGTACATATAATTAGTTTCATTTAAAAATGATATTTGGTGTTATCAATGTTAAATTAAATTATTAAATTTCTAATCGGAATATATTATAAAAAAAATCGTAAAATCGATTTTTTTAATTTCTTGACATAACCCACTATCGTAATTAACGATAACACACATATACATATATATATATATACCTTCTTCAGCTTCATAAGAAATACTCGTGTGTTTCGGTGCAAAAGTAACTTCGGGTTTATCTTCTTCCTCTTTCGTCAGGTGGTTCGAGTCTTGCGTTTTTTCCTTGCTCGATTTATCTTCTGAAAAATATGCGCTCGCATTGTTATTTATTTTCTCTCGTCTAGTCTCGTAAAGGTTACGCAAAGAAGTTGATAAGATTATCGAAGGTACGAACGAAAGAAACAACACGAAGCAAACGTTCGTTCTTTAATAGAATATTGTCATTCGTTATTTGTTTATTTCAGCACCTTGCACGTATCGATAGAGAAAATATTTTCGTCGTTCTCGTTTATCATTCTTCCCTTTATCAATATTACATCACTGTAATTGATAAAACCTTGAGTTAATTCCAACGCAGAATTAGCGACAATGTCGGGATTTTCCGGTAGTCCAGCTTCGGCCACGGTCACAACGATTGCTTTTGGTTCCGCAGGATTTTCGTTCGAGGATCCATCCGTGCTCATAATTGTTCACGAAATTATCGATAAATGTCATCGGACGGAGACTTGAAACAATTTTTTTTATTTTACAAATAAAAATCACTCGAAATTAATATTTAAAAAAATACTTTTCACGAGATGAAACATCGAAAAATGTTTCATAAAAAAGGTAAAAAAGGAAAAAGAAAACAAATACGTAAAAGATGATACCCCCCACAACGCGAACTTATAATTTTGATAAGAAAAATTTCGAAATTACAATAAATATCAATCTGAAATTAACGTTTGCAATCGAACGATTATAATCGATCAATACGAAATAGTAAAGACGAGTTAGAAAAAAAAAAAGAGAAAAATAACAAAATCAAATCCCCTTCTCCGACAAATTACAAAAGAAACGAACTTCTCAAAACCAACACGATTTAATATTTTCTCATTCTATTTAACGAAGAAACGGGAGGAAAAGAAGAAAGAGGCTCGTGAGAAAATCTCAAAGAGAGAAAGAGAGAGAGAGACTAAAGGGATACGAAGTCGCGGAATAAAAGTGACTGAGAGAGAGAGAGAGAGAGAGAGAGAAGAACAGAGGGTGAGAAAAAGAGAAAGAGGTGGCAGACCGCATCGAGGGTGGCAGAAACTCGCGTGTTTCGCGAAAAAGAAAAGCGCGGAAGTTCGGCGCGTGTCTCGGCGTAACAGGTGGTTAAACTGCTGTAAAGCAGCAGAGAGTGAGAGAGAGAGAGAGAGAGAGAGAGAGAGAGGCCGAGGGGTGTAGAAGGGTTGGAACGAGAGAGGGAGGCTGGCTTAGAGAGAAGGGGGAAGAGGGTTGAAAAGGGTCGGACTTCGCGAGCGAGTGAGACCTCGAAACGCGATTCTACCTTCTCCCTCTCTCCCTCTCTCTCTCTCCCTCTCTCTCTCTTTCTCTATTTCTCATTCTCATTCTCTCTTTCTAAATATCTATCGTAATTTTCTTTCTTTACATTCTATACCTATATATATATGTGAGTGTGTGTGTGAGTGTGTGTGTGAGTGTGTGTGCGTGTTCAAGTTAGGTATATGTATCACGCACGCTTGAATAAATTACTCGAATCGTGCCAGCAAAGATACATACTTAATTAATTGCCATAATACAAATGTCTGTCGTTCGAGTTTTCTTCCAGTTGAAAGGCAGATGCGCGAGAGCATACAAAAACGCATAGACACAGACGCACACATATACAGACAAACACATATATATATATATATATATATATATATATATATATATGATTTTTCTTAAAGTTAACCCTATGTTTAATACGAACAGTAAATTCTCGACGTAGCAAATAGCGACTCCCGACGACGTTCTTTTTAATACTATTGGCTTGTTTAATCGTTGCAAATCGTTTGTTTCTTTTTCTCGTGTTTATTCGTTTTTTTTGTTTGTTTCTTTTTATCTCATTTTTTAGAGGGGGGGGGGAATGAGAATCATTCATTTGAAGTCACATTTATACCCCCCTCCCTTTCCTGGGGTGTGTTTTCTTTTTAACGATAATATTCCGAATTTATAATTTATTATCATCTCTTGTATCACATATTTTCGACAATATGGATGACAGAAGGTGTAAACGTAAGAGAGACAGAAAGACAGAGAGAGAGAGAGAGAAAAGAGAAATAAGAAGTAAATAAGACTTTCGAAAAGAACTTAAGTTTTAATGTTGTAAAAAGTTTATCGCGTTAAACGCACCAATTCTCTCTCTCTCTCTCTCTCTTTCTCTCTTTCACACGAACTAACTTAAATCAGCTCAATTAAACGACGAGGTAGTTATCTCGTTTCTTATCTCTTGCTACTTCTTCTCTTACTCTTCGTTTCTCCTTCAACCGCTGAAAAGTTTCATCGAAGTATATATACCTGGTTGGTTGGCGATCACGTTTTCACGATGTTATCCTTATAACGACGTCAAGACGCGAGACAAATTTATGATTAATCCGTGATTAATCCCACCACCCCCTTCCCGCCCCCTCCCCCACCGTTAGTATATATAGGAAAATACTATTAAAATTATGTTGAGTAGATATACTAGTAGATACTAATAATAATAATAATAAATGTCGATGAGAAATAACACTCTTTTATCTTCCTTAATTTATATATATATTATATAATATATAATATTATATATAATAATATTTTATTATTATATTTAATTAATATATAATATTATATAATAATATATTTATAATTTATATATGTTATTTTTATATTTCAATGCGTCATTAAATATTTCAATACGTATCGACGTTGAAAATTTTCTCTTTTTTTTATTTTCCTCATTTCTTCTCTATTTTTTTTTTTTTTTTTGGAAAAACTCAAACGATCGCGACGGTTAACGAGTTATCTCATGGTTGAAAGAAAGAAAAAAAGAAAAAGAAAGGAAAAAAAAACTAAAAGAAATAGGGAGGAGGAGAGGGGTGGGTGGGTGGTAGGAGAAAAAAAAAAGGAAGAAACGAAAAAGTTGAGTTTCTCGCAAAGTTAAAAGAATGATACGGTCAAGACAAGGAGCGTTGGTCCTTTTTCGGAAGAGCCGAAGCGAGTCTAAAGCGAGATGGAATCGAACGAGATGCTGCGAGTATCAGAGAGAGAGAGAAAGAGAGAGAGAAAGATGGTAAAAGAGCTTGAGAAGGATGAAAAGACGAAGGAGAGATGGTGGAAATGCGGCGCCGGAGGCGACTGACGCGTCTGATGAGACCTTTCCTCTCACTCTTCGAACCCTCACTCTTCTCTGTTCCTCTCCTGGCAACCACCACCCTTCTCTTTTTCCACCCTCTTCACCGTGACGCGTTCACTCTCTCTCTCTCTTTCTCTCTCTATCTTTCCTTCCCTTATTTTCTTTCCTTCTCCACTCTAACGCTTCTCTCGTTTCTCTACTTCCCTTCGTACTCCTCCTTCGGATCAGCCTTCAGCTTTCCTCCAGCTACAGTGATTACTGCTCCACGGCGCCCACGGCAGCGCCACTTTGCACCCTTCTTCTTCTTCTTCTTCTTCTTCTTATTTTATTTCTTCTTCTTCTTCTTCTTCTTCTTCTTCTTCTTCTTCTAATACTACTACTACTACTACTACTACTACTGTTACTGCTACTATTACTTATACTACCACCAACACTTCTACTTCTACTTCTACTATTACCCACCACTACCACTCAAACTTCAACTACTGCTACTACTACTACTACTATTACTTTTACTGCTAGCATTGCTGCCACTACATCGAAAGGCCCTTTTCGCTTCCTTCTCGTCCTCCTTTGACCTCTCCGTACCTATTTCCCCTTCTCCCTTTAACTTTCCTATATCTTTCAACGAATCAATCTTTGGCCTCTCTACTTTAACATCAGTTCGTTCTTATACCCCTTACGAAATATACTTCATTCTTTTTTCGTATTTGATCCTAATTGCTGAAAGTTAGTTTTACTCTACGAGAAATACTCTTCGAGAAATTAACTGTTTAATGATGAAATTTTTAAGAATTTGCTTCTTTTTTTTTTTACATAAATGATATAGACTCGTATCAGTGATATAAATCTATAGATCATTTTTTAAGATAAAGTCTATTATAATAATTATTGTCTAGATATTTACGAAGAGAATTGTTCAACAAAGTTTCTTCAGATATATGAGAAAAATCGAAAAAGTGAGTATTGATAGAATTAAAAAAAAAAAAATAGAAAAGAACAATTTTTTTGTTTACCAAAATGATAGATGGTTTAGTTTAATTTAATTTTTGTTCTGTTTTTTTTTTTTTTAACCATATGTTTATTGCTTTGAACCAATAACTACTATACTACTATTATAGAACCATTATACTTTTATTTATTATATTTACTATTTTCTTTTTACTTTTATCTACTTACTGTGCGTTACTACTAATATAATGATAAGTTTAATAATAATTACATAATTTTAATTTCCGTTTTGTTTTACCTATACATTTTATATTGTACTACACTGTAATTAATGGCCTTTAGAAGGAAGCCTAGGCTCTAGGGTCAATAAAATATTATTAAATAAATAATTAAATAAAAAAATACTAGGTATAGACGTAAAATCACATTGGAGAGATAAGTTGTCTAATTATAATAATTATTATTGATCGATGAAAATTCTTCGAGATTTAAGGAGAATCTCGTTTGAGAATCGCAATCCTTTTCCTTTTGACATCATCAATAGTCTCGTATATAAGACAACGGTTGGTAGAGTATTGCGGTGAGATCAAAGTGCAATCTAATCGCGTAATGGCGGGGTATTAGGATCCCAAAGTCCGGACTTGGAACTCGTAGACGTGGTAATTAAGGAGCGCGGCGAGGCGCAATGAGGTGCACACGGTTCTCTTATTAGAAGTCGGAAGTTCGAATGCTCATTCTCGAAGTGTCAGGGCAAAGTTCGTTTCTCCAAATGGCCGGCATATCACCTGTCCTCCTTACGATTTTCACGATTCTGTTATACGATTCGATCGCGAGTTCTTGGAAATGATAGAAGAAAAGATATCTTTATTCATCGTCAGAAAGTAAGATATTTTATCTGATTTTTTTCGTGTTTCTTTTATTAAATGACCCCCAACGTCGAACATGAATTTTTCTTCCTGTTCTATTTTATTTTGTTTTAATTTAGAATTAAGATCCACACCTGATATTGGTTGGTCATAGTTCATTATTGTTTTTATTTCTCTCTCTCTCTCTTTCGTTTATTTGGTACCCTTATTCATCGTCAGAAAGTAAGATATTTTATCTGATTTTTTTCGTGTTTCTTTTATTAAACGACCCCCAACGTCGAACATGAATTTTTCTTCCTGTTCTATTTTATTTTGTTTTAATTTAGAATTAAGATCCACACCTGATATTGGTTGGTCATAGCTTACTATTGTTTTTATTTCTCTCTCTCTCTTTCGTTTATTTGGTACCCTTATTCATCGTCAGAAAGTAAGATATTTTATCTGATTTTTTTCGTGTTTCTTTTATTAAACGATCCCCAACGTCGAACGTGAATACTTCTTCCTGTTCTATTTTACTTTGTTTTAATTTAGAATTAAGATCCACACCTGATATTGGTTGGTAATAGCTCACTATTGTTTTTATTTCTCTCTCTCTTTCGTTTATTTGGTACCCTTATTCATTGTCAGAAAGTAAGATATTTTATCTGATTTTTTTCGTGTTTCTTTTATTAAATGATCCCCAACGTCGAACATGAATTTTTCTTCCTGTTCTATTTTACTTTGTTTTAATTTAGAATTAAGATCTACACCTGATATTGGTTGGTCATAGTTCATTATTGTTTTTATTTCTCTCTCTCTCTCTTTCGTTTATTTGGTACCCTTATTCATCGTCAGAAAGTAAGATATTTTATCTGATTTTTTTCGTGTTTCTTTTATTAAATGATCCCCAACGTCGAACATGAATTTTTCTTCCTGTTCTATTTTATTTTGTTTTAATTTAGAATTAAGATCCACACCTGATATTGGTTGGTCATAGCTTACTATTGTTTTTATTTCTCTCTCTCTCTTTCGTTTATTTGGTACCCTTATTCATCGTCAGAAAGTAAGATATTTTATCTGATTTTTTTCGTGTTTCTTTTATTAAACGATCCCCAACGTCGAACGTGAATACTTCTTCCTGTTCTATTTTACTTTGTTTTAATTTAGAATTAAGATCCACACCTGATATTGGTTGGTCATAGCTCACTATTGTTTTTATTTCTCTCTCTCTCTCTTTTGTTTATTTGGGTGTTAAAAGTGATTTTGAAAATCGGCTGGATTAATTGGCGGATTTAGGTGTACATCATTAGATTTCTTTCAAATGTAAAAGCAAGTTCACGAGGGTAAGGTGTCAGGTAGCTTTAGCACCGTGTATCTTTAGATTCTTTTAGGTTGTTCGAGTGGTGGTGTTGCCCTCGAAATTCCTCTCAAAGGAAGATGGGAGAAACTCTCATTTTCGAGAGCGTGTTAAGTTAGTTAGAGCGAAGGAAGGAAGGAATCGATACTTAGGATCGATTTATCGAAATTCGGATAGAACCTTCGTATTATCATTCTCGATAAGTGTTATTTTCTGAACCTTTCTATTTCTCTCTCTCTCTCTCTCCTATCTTTATAATATTTCGGGAAAGGTGGACACAGGAGAGATATGAGAGAAGAAAGATAGTAGGTCTGGTAATAACAGCTGATATTCCACCTGCCATAATCAGGGCGAATTAGACCTTTGGCAGAAGTCCGACGGCGCACGGAACACCCTGTGATCTTTAACGTTAATCAGAAGCGTCGAGACAATTATTATGGTTGTGTAGCGCAGGTGTTAGCTACTCTAACGGGTGAGCCTCGCGCAAACATAGAAAAGCATACGGAAACAACGTGCCCCACACGCATATACACCTGAACAACGACTATATACATGGATACACACATATATATATATATCGGTGATCCTTTCTCTTTCGGATTTATTTAATCGTTGGCTTCCATCCTTTGCTTTCCATCCTTTGCCTTCCATCAAACGGCAGCCAGCATTTTCGATCTAGAGAAGGTTGCGGGAACTCCTGCGGGCACCTTTCCGTAAACAGATTCTCGTTATCCGCGCGAGTGTTGCTCTCTCACGTTTTACCCTCGGGCGAACGAGGCGCGAGGCAATTTTCAATTCCACGGTGTAATTAATTAAGCGAGCAAGCCGAGGGAAACCGCTCGACGGAGAGTCGGCTTACTACTCGCATTCGCTCGTTCAGGAAAGACGGTTAATTGCACGGAAAGGTGCATGTCCGAATTCCGGCTAAAGTTTCTCCCCTAACCCCGCCCTCCCCCGCCCCCTCTTCTTGCGTTCCCTTGCGTTCCCATTTTCCACGATATTATTTCACAACAAACCCGTGAAACTATTCACAACAAATTTCATCTTTCCCTTCTACCCTTTCTTTTTTTTCTACTGAATTTTTCTTTTCTTTATCCTTTTTTTTTCATTCGAGGGATAAACCATTTTTTTTCCAATTTCCAATTCTTTCTACTTCTCGTTAAACGATTCGCATAAGTTTCCTTGTTCAATCGTTTCTTTTTTTCGTTTGCTTTTTTAACCTAATTTGAAAAGATTTATTGTTAAATACATCTTTTACTATCACCTCGAGGTCAAAAGGTATATACATATACATATGCATATACATACACACACATACACACACATATATATATATATATAACTTTATTTTCTCCTCTTAAAAAGAATCTTCAGAATAGAATTTAAAATCAGGCAAAGACCTTTATTAAAATTCGAGAGTCGTATCAGCCCAAGAAGAAGAATCTTCGGATTATTCTACGAAGAGAGGATTGCGCTTCTCTCTCGGTCCAGCTCTTTCATTCGCGTTCGTCCTTTTCTCTTTCTCTCTCTCTCTCTTTCTTTTTCTCTATCTATCCTTTGGCTTCAGTATGCTCGAAGAAATCGTTATCTCGTGGTAGCTAGTGCCAACGCGATAAGCTTCTTTTTTCCTTTGCTTTGCTGCGCTTTGCTGCGAACGATGCCGCATAAATTTCTATTTCTTTGTTTTTTTTCTATTTTTTTTTTTTTCTTTCAAATTAATGACGCATCCGTATACTCTTGTCTTGTTTCAATTAATACAAGACCTCAATATCTATATATAAATATTATAAACGTATGTATACCGGATGTTTCATTTTAATCCTGAGTGATGAAATATTTCACACACACGCATAACCATATTGATTTTAAAAACAAATATTTTATATCAATGTTACTAACTTGTAATAAAATATAATGTAATATTTAACGCAGGTATATATCATAGAAAGAGAATATTAGTCATCTCATATGATATTCGTATTAATATTAAAAAATAGAAATTTGTATCATTTGTATGCATCTTTTCATTAAATTACGATTCGTAGAAGTTTAACAATGTTCACCAAAATATATAACATAGCTCAATTGCAATATATAATTGTTAATGTAATTGTTTCTGTGACTTTTCTTATTGTTACTTATTAAGGACAAACATGAGACACCCGGTATAAAAGAAAACCAAATCAAAAGGAATATATACATGTTATATAGTTTTAAACTAAAAATGGGATCACAGGAAGTAAGACGCAATAATTTTCTAGACAAGTTTCAAGTTCGTGCTTACTACCGTGGTACGCTGTTCTCTGTGATAGTAAGGTATAAAAGGGACTATAATTCAGTATTGGTAGGGTCGAAAAGGCACGAGAGTCTCAGGTGCAGGCAAGAGTTGATTCGGTAGAGACCTCGAATAGTGCATGTTGCGTCTGTTTGACGGACACGAGCCACGCCTATGGTTCGACGCAATGGCCCTATCAATTTTCGCCGCCCTTTAATTTGCCACCCTCTGCTACGGTCTCTACCTGAATCCTCTTTCTCTATCGTCTTGGTTCTTTGCTTCTTGTTCTTGACGCTCGTCGATACTTAAACCGTAACAAGACTCGATGACTATACGTTTTATATCATTTTAATATATACATATATGTATGTAAGTGTGTGAAGCTAATTATACGGAACATAATTAGTAACATTTTGGTTTAGAATTTCAATAAAATAAATCTATGATCAGAATTTTTCTATAAAGATTTGATTCCCGATAAAATGTATATTATCTTGCGCGTGTAATCGTTTTATTATTATTATTATTATTATGAATTTATTTAACGATGGAAAAATAATGTTAGAGGGGATCTTAACTGTTTGAATGGAAAAAAATAAAGGGAAATATTTAACGCTAGAAACTAATCGAACCGAAAACAAGTGGACGCAACGACGCATATAAAAGCGTGTAATAACGAGCTTTTATTAAAGGAACGAGGTAGAGGATTCGTAGGGCCGCACAGAAGACGTCCGGCTTATGGTGCACGTTACGATGGTTCATGCTAATGATATGACTCAATTAACAGCTTCGAAAAGTTCAACGAAGGAAAAAAGAAAAGGCACCGTGAAATTCGGCCCAGATTACGACTCGATAATTTCGTCTTTAATGATCTTTCAAGCCGGACGACTAAACACGCCCTTTCTTGGTCGCCAATTTTTTTTATTATCTTACTTTCTTTCTTTTCTATATATATATTCAGATTTCTTACGTTTTCTTTTTTTATCTTTTTTTGTTCTTTCCATATCTCTCTCTCTCTCTCTCTCTCTCACTTTTATGCAAATTTATTGAAATATTTTTCGCATAAACATTTCCAAGAGACAAAGCAGTTTGTTAAGCTGATTAATATGGACGAATATATAATTATTCTTTTTGAAAGATTTATTGATTAAATTATGGGACTTGTACAATTAGCGAACAAGTAGATACGATGCTGCTAATTGTATCTGTAATTATATACGGTGGAAAAATCAATTTTATGATTTATTTTATATAACAATTCTAATATATATATATATTATTATTTATATTATATTAACTAAATAAAAATAAATTTTAACAATTTTTTGACTTAGTAAACTGTCATAATTATAATAGCACAATTATACATAGCCAATCAATGGAGTAATAATCAACTTATATTTTTAGACACGAAGAGTCGTCACTTTCGTTATACCGTCACGTACACCGGTTAATAAGAAGAACGTTAATGATATATTATTTTTGGTATTGACCGTTGTACGTACCTACTCGTAATACGATTCGTAAAAAACATTACTTATTTCGTCGATGACGTGTATTGACGATCAAGTTGAAGTGTCCTTTGATCGAAAGTGGCGGCGGGCGTGCATATCGTAATCGTCAAAGTCAATTACGCTATCTAAATTATATAGTCCTTTTGTGGTCACGATGAACGTACACGCGTCAGGAGTCGGCAGCACGCATCGCAGTCCGGATTTGGTGCATATGCGTATTGTATATCTATATATATATATATATGTATACGTATATGTAGTTACGTAGGACATGCACATGGTCGACCAGCTCGACAAGCGCGTTAATAATGCAGCCTTGTCATTTTGCGTGAGAACGATCACGCAAATTGCTTGGACTCGCGGATTTTCGAGTCATTATTATCTATGTATTTATCGATAAAAATGCACATTTATTTATTTATCTCTGCTTATTGACAGAAATTCGAATAGCGTTTCTACCATATATATATATATATATATTAATATAATTCGATTGAATATATATTTACAATATGTAGATATAATATGTCACACGTTTGATTTATAATTACTATTCCCAGATTTAAATATCTCCGATTGTTAAATATCCGTAATAGAAAGAGTTCGATATATATATATATTTTGTTTTAAAAGGAATGAACTTTTTATTTGAGAATTTTTCATCGATCAAAATTTTTACATGCGATTTAGTACAACCGACAAGAAAAATATAAGCGCACAGTTTAGTTGTAGTCATAGTACGAAGAAAAAGAAATACCTACCTACGAGCGGTCACCTCTCTTTTTATCTCTCCCTCTCTCTCTCTGGCGCAAATAGTTGGACTTAACGATCAGTAATCGGTTTCTCGCGGCACGGTCGTTAGGACTCGCACGGGCTCTAGGACGTCCAGGTAAAAAGTTTAATGACTAGAAAAAGAAAAGGATTGGCATTAACGATCGGCGCTTTGCCCTTGCCATAGTCGTCGTCTTTTTCCGTACCGGCCGAAAGGCGTTCGTCGAAGGTCGTCCACACGCGAAACACCACACGCGTTAAAAGTAAAAAAGAGAGAGAGAGACTGAAAGAGTGGGGGAAAAAAAAAATTATTTACGTGCGATGTCAAAGAATATCATGAGTCAACATTTAAGAATGACGTTTCGTTATTCGATACATCTCGCGAGAATAAACGGAAGTGATCAAATGTATAATTAATATATAAAAAGTCAGATCGGATTCCTGACACGGACACATCGGATTTACTAAAACGCGCATAAGACGACGTTTCGTTTCATAAACCTGACCGAAAGAGAACTTCGGATTTTTGTCTCTCTCTCTCTCCATTAATTAACCCATTAATTTTGTATCCTACCTTTTATATCCCGATATAAGAAAATTCTCTCATTTATTATACTTACCATATTTATTTTGCAGGATACGTCGTCGTCGTCGTCCGAGGTAGTCTCCTCCTCGTAATCGTCGTTGTCTTTTGATCAAGGAAATGAGGTCGAGGTAATGAAGAGAAATGAATTTGATTATTAAGATATTATACAGTTCAATATATATGCTTATATTGACTGCATGTCTAAGTACATTGATAAGGAATTCGAATTCCAGAGATATTTAGCAATTATAGACGTAAGTTTACGTGGTGAGATGATGGTGTCTCTACAAGTGTAATTTTCACGATCTCGCACGCTTTCATACTATTTCCCTATCTCGCATTCCTCTCTTACATTCCATCCCATCCATCTAACTCTTTCTCTCGTTCTCTCGCAAGTATCTTACTAATAATAATACACGCATATACATCTAGATAACATCAAAATAAATCTATATCTCGACAATAGCAATAGTTCTGATCGGGATTATGTACACACGATGTCTCGGTTTTTAAACGCATTTAACGTATCCGTTCACTCGTTTACACACTCGTTCACTCCTTTCTCTCTCTCTCTCTCTCTCTCTCTCTTTTTTATCTATCTTTTTATTTCTCTCACAAATGCACGCTCGCATACGCTTTTAACATACGCTCGATTCATCGCACTACTTCTCTCATCGTTCATTTACATACATACAATTAATTATTAAACGACATAACGCGCGTATCTACGATACATCTATCGTTCATTACGCATTATCATCATTATCATCATTATCATTATCATCATCATTATCATCATTATCATTTCATCGAACAAGGTCTTTGCACAAAAAAAGAATCGTTTCTTTTTTTTTTTTTCTTTTCTTTTCCTTTTTTTTTTTGTCTTTTTTTGTTTTTCGTCAAATATTTTGTATTTTTATTATTCACTTGGAGAAAAAATTCGGAGCTTCGTCATCGGACGTCGGATAATTTTCTTCTATCTCTCTCTCTCTCTTTTTTTTCTTTTTTTTTCTTATTTCTTTTATTTTTTTGTTACGATCGTTAAATTTTTTTCGCCTCGTTTACTACTTTGGCATTCTGAATCGCATGAAACTGCTTCGAAGAAGAAAAAGAAGAAGAAGAAGAAGAAGAAGAAGTAGATAAAGAACTTCGAGTTTGACGTCAGACGTCAGGCGTTATTGCACGTAAGTATACTTACTTACGTACTTACACGTCGTTTTTTTACACGATCTGGAATCAACGAGTCGTGAGAAAAATGTCGACGAATACGCGCATTATTTTTCTCCGAGAAAAAATCCATTGCGCTAAGGAAAAACCATTTCGCGTGGGGTTTCCTTGACTAGGGGGGATGTTGTTTCGAATCGAAGCTGTTTCACTCGAATCACCATCGATAAAACGTTAAAGTATGTATATATATATGTATGTATAATTTATATACAAGTAAGATCGACGCAATCGATTGGCAAAAGGTATTCTCGATTTACCAAGGCCTCCACATGCTCTCTTCATCCTTGACGGCCTGTTGACCGAGCTGCGATGGCGATGGCATTCCAACAGCTATTTCACTACCCGCATGACTAGAGGGTCTCTCCTCGTGAACGATCGAACCGTCAGCCGTCGTTCGCGATGGTTGTATCTGCTGTTGTTGCTGTTGTTGCTGTTGCTGTTGCTGCTGCTGTTGTTGCTGTTGTTGATGATCGATACTCGGTATACCGTGAATAGAGTTTCTCGAGCCCGTCTTTAATTTCTTCGAATTGGTAGTAAAGTCCAGAGGTTGTTCGGGTTGTTCCTGCATTCGAGGACTCTTGCTAGGTTTAACACCTGCCGCAGCCTCCTGCCATTCTTGCATCTCTTCGTGAGGTCTTTTAGCCAACTTGTCCGTTGCTTTGAGCAAGGACATGTTTGTAGCTGCCCAGATTGCAGTTGGTGGGTTCGGTCCGATACTGATGCCGTTCGCTGCCGCTGCCGCAGCCAGTTGGACGTAGTGACTAGGTAGAAGGAAGACCACCTGGCCGTCGGGTAGTCTCGAAGGTATCACCTGTACGACCGACAGCATATTCGGATTTTGCTGCGATGTCGAGGCTTGATCGACCGGTATACCGGAAGGGTGATGCGGATCCAGACCAGCTGGATTGACTTGACTGAACGCCGAGGTTGGTCTGCTACTGTTGTTGTTTTCGTCACCGGCCGTCGTGCTACTGTCAGGCCTAGCCGTCTCCATCTCTGGTATCTCTGACTTTATCAAACCAGCTGGATTCAAGGCCGTACTGCAATGAGGCGTCGGTGGCACGTGGTGATCCAAAGGACCTGGACTCGTAGCTCCGGTCACACGATCCGTCACGCTGCCAGGACTGCTACCCAATCCACTGTCAGGTCTCGATCCAAGATCTAGATCAAGCTCGGACACGCAACTGTCCAGATGACGAAGTAACCTCTGCTTCACTGCTGGGTCCATCGGTGTCGTATTGCCCGTAATGATGTCTGGAGCATCGAGATATCGACTCACCTGAAACATGATCAATACGGAACGTGTAGGACGATGGAACGAATGGATTACAATGTACTTTAAAATAACTCATCTCATTACATTAATCATGGTATCGTTTGAATTACTTTCTTGAAAAGAAGAATTAACGCTACATCAAAAACGCACGCTTTAATGCGAATTCCGCGCTGGCTTCCTCGCTATATTATTGCTGGCAGTTATAGCATAATTGAATATTTCGCCGACTGCTCTTTAATCCCTGATTCGTGCGCGCGTACTAACAGTTGTGGGCCGCGACCAGCCAGCGAGATTAGTCGTTACTCGATATTTTCGCGGCCGCTTGTAATTTATCTAATAGTCGTAACGATATCACACAAAAGCCGTGATAAAAATTCTTGCGTTAATTTCGAGACTATGAAATTTATTTTCAACTAAATCTTTAATATTCCCCCTACAATCGTATCTAATTATTTCAATATATTTTCCTTTTATTAACGAGTATTCTTCATAGACGATATTTAAAACATCTAACTAATTTGAATGTGTGCTACAAGTGAGAATTTTTGTTCCTTTTTGAGTTAATACAAAATAGGTTACATCGTAACTGTATAAACATCACGGCAACGAGATCGATTCCCATAATCAGAACACGACGCTTAAAATTGGCGATCCGGTTCCAACTTTAACCCACGCGCGATATATGTGTATTAAAACGTAGGGTGTTCGTGCGCTCTCGCGTGCTAGTGTGCGAGTGTGTCTGTCTGTCTGTGTGTGTGTGTGTGTGGGTGCGTGCTGGGGCCGCGAGTTTTGCTGACGGTTAAAATATCGACTCACGCGCGCACGGCACGTCTGACTAAACTTCTACAGGCTCGTTTCGAGACACTGCTTGGCTTTCTACGATCCCGAGCTTTTATGGTTCGCTAGTTCAAAATAAAGCAATAACCGAATCCGGTGTTAAAGGAGTTTGCGCGTTCTGGAGTGCTTCTTGAGCTACGTTCATTCCAATATGGTTGGTTAAGAAAAAAAAATGCAAAATTTCACGCTAAGCATCATGCTTTGTTAATAAATTTATCATCAAAATGATCAGATAAATCATTTCAATGCAATGTCTCATTTCCTTTTTTTTATATATATAATTTATTTATATTTCTATCGTAAAAGATCTATGTGTATATCTTATATATTTTTCAAAAAACAATTCGATGATTATTATTATTATTATTAACAAAATAATGAGATATATAAAAATTGTTAAAAGCAAGGTATTAGTTCAATTAAATTTCTGTTAAAAATTGAATTTAACTAAGAAACGTGGATCCTTTGTTGCAGAAATACGGTACGCGATTGGAGAAGAGAGAAACGAAAAGGAATCGGAGTGGAACGGAAATGGACCAACGGACAAAAGCGTACGGCGTCATATCTCATCGCTACACAGTTCGCTTTACGAGCCCGTAAAGTTTGCTCGAAGGAGAGCTCTTCGTGGGCTCTGTACCTTCTTCTTCTCGAGCACGCTGAGACGTGACTTTGCTTAGAAGTTTGCCCCTTCGTCGTTGTAGTCGTCGTAGTCGTCGTCATCGTGGCGTCGTTCCGTCGTCCATCTTTCACCTTTCTCTTTCTTTCTTTCTTTCTTTCTTTCCCTCCTCCATTTCTTCATTTTCAAAAATTCTCCTCAACGAATCATAGAAAACTTTCGTCTACTTGAATCATCGGTAAAAAAATCGACAATTTTTTGTTTTATAATTTTCAATATGATAATGCAACTTTTGGAATATATATAGAAATAATTATCGGTAAATGGCGTATCGATTTAAATTAATTTCGATCGTAATAATTCACGTTTGATTAATTAAATCTACTGAAATTTAGTATTGTTCGATCGCATAGTTTCTCGAAGATTTTAGACTAATTTAAAGTTGGAAAAAGTCAAACGATATTTTGATAGTTCTATTGTAATAAATATAAAATCGTAATCTTCTATATTTTTTATACGTGCAAAATGTTAGAAACTTATTACCACCATTAGAAAGTTAAGTTACCTGAGTAAAAATGGTATTTCGTATATAATACGTACGCTACAAATGTGTACACCTGTTTTTATAGAAAAACATACGATCTTCTTTATATCGTATCTTTTTTGTTGCATCGCTAGTATTACTACTCGTTCGTGCATAAACGTGAAAACAAATATAGAAGAATCATTAGTACAGCGATCAAGAGCAACATATTTTCTCGATTTAACGACGTTTACAACAAGCGACGACGATGACTTGTCGACACAGTAGAAATCAACCGTTAAGGTGAATGTGAACGATAACAAGAAAATATTTCATAAAAATGCTTTACTATTTAGAATATTTACTATAAGAGTACTATAAAAGTAATACTTTTATTGTCACATTTTATTGAAACGTTCAAAATATTTACTATAAATTAAATTAAACAATAATTAATGTCGTTTTTAATTTTTATACGTTTGTTTATAATTATTGTTATGTTATAATTGAAACAACACAACTAAAAAATTTGATAAACTGATATATATCATTCTATATTATTTTAAAGATAAACTATTGTCAAGAAAATATTGTAGGAGAATTTTTTCTTTTTTTTGGCGGGGGAGAAGGGGGAGGGGGAAAATCTTATACAATTTATAGGAGTATAAAATTGAAATTATAAGTTATCGGAATATAAATTGAGCATGATAAAACGTACATGATAATCCTGCGAGTATCAACAAAGGATGCTTTCTTTTTTCTTTTCTTGTTGTGACTTAACCCTATCGCTTCATCGTGCTTGTAAAATATAATGCGTGTTTCCATGAACGAAATGCATCGTTGACAACTCCGACGCTGATGTACGGCGTACTTATGATGCTCGGATACGTTCTTCGTACCTGAGCGTCAATTTTCCGATGGCTTATACGTACTCCCGCTCTTTGTACTTGAGCGTCCATTTTATCGTGGGTGTATTTAAAATATATACATGCACCGTTCAAAGCGAAAAGGTTAAGTATTCCCATAAAAATTGTCATTTAGAGATATTTATTGTATTTTATAATCGATTAGCAAGCAAAATATTTCAAATATATTGACCGGAAAAAAACAAAACGAACAATATTACTTAAAGCATTTAACACGTAGGTAAATTATCGTTCGCGTATAATGATAGGTGATTATTAAAGTGATATTTGTAACTTTAAGTATTTACCGTTACATAAAACGTTTACACTTTAGATACAAAAAGAAAATGCATTTTTACACTTTTAAAAGATTAATGGTAATATACCTCAAATTTAAAATCGAACTAAATTATACGAATTAGAGCTATAAAAATTGGTTTTTCCTTTTTTTTTTTGTAAATTTATAAAAAAATAAGAATAATTCTAGACGAAACTATTGCAATGACCTATACAATTATAGAAAGAAATTATAAAAAAATACGACAATGCTGAAGTTAGAATGGTAAAAAAAAAGAAAAAAAGAAAAGAAAAAAGAAATTAAAAAGAAAGGAAGGAAGGAAGGGTAAAATTTTCACGCGATCGATCGCTATCCGTCCATCCGTCCGTCCGTCCGTAGGTTTGAACGTACGTACGATACACGAACGGTGCACGTTCGTATCGTTGCAGAAACGTTCCGTTCGCACGTTTATTTTCTTCCACTCGCGATTTACGGCCGTAACCAACGCGTCGGTGCTTCTTAATCGCGACGCAACGTCAGCCTCGCTCGTAGTTTCGCGATAACATACGCCGCCTGTAATCTCGCTTACGTGCGAGAAGTGGTGTGGTGACGACGATGTGTGTGTGTATGTGATGTGGTGTGGGGGGCGGAGGGGGAGGGTAGGGGGGAGAGGAGGCTTTGGTGTTGACGATATTAGTGTGTTAGTGTTAGTGGTGGCTGGTTGTGTGGTGGTGGTGGTGATGGTGGGTTGGTAGTTGGTGGTGGCAGCAACCGAAAGGAGCAGCAATACGATCGTCCTCCATCTTTCTCTTTCTCGTTACGAATATATATATATTTGCAGTGTACGTAGTAGTTACACGGTACGGGGAACGAGAAAATCGCACTGCACACACGCGTTCGCCGTGTCGTTCTAGTTTACAAAAAAAAAATGAAAAAGAAAAAAAAAACCCACGAGACATCTTTTATAACCCTTTTTTTTGTTTATTCCTTATTTTTTTTTGAACACATCTACACGCGTTAAGATTATTCGATTTTTTGATCGAAGAAAATCTAACGAACAATCGAAATGATTTTTATTAAGAAAAATTGTGTGATATCAATTATATTGTATTATTTTATTTCGTTTTGTTTATTCGAGATGATTTTTCGAATTTCATACTACTCTTGCGATTTTATTTTTTTTTTTTGTATTCTCTTTATTATAAAGTACTTCTTTTTTATTAATGTTGAAACGGTTACGAAGCCTTTCTCAACGTCTCTCTCTCTCGTGCGTTATGCGTTATGTAAAGCATCATTAGTCGAGTTCGCGTTCGCGAACATAGTCCATCCTGTCTCGAACGATCGTGATAATCGTCGCGATTCTCTCTTTCTCTTTCTTTCTCTCTCACACACTCATATGTATTACTTCCCTCGTTTCCGCATTTTCAGTCTATCTTTTTTTTCCTGGAAAAACGTGGCCGAGTGGAAAGATACGCATGTAAGTATTATATATCTACATATGTATACATGTATGTATGTATATGTTTGTATATATGCATGTATACACGTGTGTATGTATGTATTTATTTATGCTCTCGTACAGTTAACGCTTAGCGCCTCTCTTTTCGCGGCACTTTTATCGCTGCGGGCACAGAACGCGATAACGTTTCCATACGTATACGAGACTCTTATAGGTCGTCCTGTATTTTTGTCGATCATCAAGCAAACTTTATCGGCACGACGCATCCCACGATCGTTGTCGGTCTTTGTACGAGTTTGTATATATATATATATATGTATATATGTATGTATGTATATGTTTAACAGCACGAACATTGAAGAAATCGAACAAATTTTGAATCATAATAAATAACACAACGTATCATATTTCGATATTATATTTTTATTATCGATGATTATTACTTCGAAATTTGTTTAATTAAATAATCGTTGTATTTATGAATTATATTGTTTCATTCTTTGACTTAGAACAAATTTCGTGCTTATTATAAAAAAAAAAAATTATCTGTGTATCATTTCATATCGTATATAAATCATTGTCAATAAAATAACATATAAAATACAATATAATATCGATCCCCGAGACTAATCTTTTCACGCAAGCACGATTTCTACGTAAAATCAGGCAATCTCTTGAAAAGAGATCGCATTTTTCCGAAGGCGTATCGCGTGAAAGCGGGTATTTACACACGTAGAGACAAGTATTACGTGTTTCTGTTCGTCCTACCACTTTTGGGTATATTATATGCGGTGATACACCTGACTAGCTTATCCGGTAAATTCAGTCCGACGGTGTGCTCGAGACTCAGTTCTTACGGGGTGTCTGCTTTCAACGAGTTATGCCTCTTCTAGGCTCGTGGTCGCATCGTTGCACCTACCTACCTAAGTGTACATATATACATACATATATATACATAGCCACACACGAACGTACATATATATATATATAAAATATAAGTATGATCACGTCCCTTAATGCGCTTCGAACTTGCTCGAGAGTCACGCGAGAGTTTCCAACGACAATCCGATACTTCGATCGAAGGAGAGACAGAGATGGATAGATGGAATCGGATAGTATACGTTTACGTGGATGTCTGTGTGTATGTATGTGTGAGTGTGCAGGTACAAGCATACTGGGGTGCCCTTAGATTCTTCCTAGAGAGGATTCCTCCCCCACTACTATTCCACTCAACTACTTTTCTTCTACTGCTCGGCTTTCTATCTATCTCTATCTCTCTTCTTCCTTCCTTCCTTCCTTCCTTCCTTTTTTCTTTCTCTTTTTCCTCCTCGTGCCCTCCCTCTTTTTTCTTTCTTTATTTCTCTCTTCGCTCCCTGGTTTCTCGACGTAAGACGAACCAGTTCTACCGAGTTCTCCTATTACACGCTCTCCGAACGCGTTGGAATTCTACTTCCCCTCTCGCACTTTCAAACTACCCCGTGGCGGTGCGAAACCAGCCGGGAAAAAGGATAGACCATGACGACGATGACGACAACGATGACGACGACGACGACGACGGTGGTAACTATCACGGATAAATGACTTCTATCTACGACGATCGTGTCGCCTTTCCAACGACTTTTCTATTATGCCCTGGGCAGATCGTACGATCGATCGATAGAACGAATAATAGATCCTGTAGATCCTGTTTTCTTTCCCCCTCTTTCTCCCTGCCCTTCCCTGCCTTTCCCTACCCCTTCCCTTCCCTTCTCTATCTTCAATGAGCCTCAAATTATATCGGACCGCCACGATTTCTCTTCAAAAACTCGAATCATTCAATTACATATTCACGATAATTATTAATCCAGTTAGAAATGATCTCATTTCTTTCATGTTCTACGTTAGTCAATGCGAAGTAAAGACAAGATTTAAATTAAATTTTACGTAAGCTGTGTGATATTATATCGATATTGAAGATAAAATATATATATGTGAGTGCCAATAATTATGACAGTGGACTAGGTTGAAGAATTTGAAAAATTTCTTTTACGATTTATTTTATATTACCAACTTTAAGATTACCTTTTTTCTATCGTTATGAAGTGTTCTCATCGAATGGGTCTTCTTTACTAACAATAAATTGAGAAACAATGCTGCAATAGTTGTCCATTTATAGAAAACAAAATGTATATTATAAAATAAAAATAAAAATAATTTTTAACTAACATCACTCCATTATCATAATTACCCCAGCTCACATATATAAAATAATAAAAATATAGAAATATATATGTGTAAGGGTGTAGTTAGTGTTGGTAAAGTTATATACGACGACAACACTTACCTCCCTCGAGCAATCTTGGTAGCCGGCCTTGTACCTGGACAGGCCAGGTTGTGCGAGAGATCTTTGCCTTTGGAGATGCCTCACCGTCAACTCCAAGATGTCAGCTTTCTCGAGTTTACTGTGCTTCGTATTCTCGAGCCGAGCGCTGTCAAGGATCAGCGCCTTTAGGGCTGCCAGGGATTGGTTGATCCTCGCTCGTCGTCGCTTTTCCATTAGTGGTTTGTTCGCCTGCAATCATGCGAGATACAATAACGTCTTTTTTTTATTGTTATTGTTATCATTGTTATTGTTGTTGTTGTTTTTGCGCTTTTATTTTTATTTCTATATTTTTTTCCTCGTTTCTTTCATATTTATTTATTATTATTTTTTTTTAATCGTGTCGTATCCTTTTGCTCGTTCGATTCTTTATTATTCATCATTAAATTGTGAAACTGGTTAACGAGAATCAGGACGTAGTAAATAAAAGTTGTATATCGAGAGATTAAAACGTCGAATAGTAGTAGTAGTGGTGGTAGTAATAGTAGTAGTAGTAGTAGTAGTAGTAAAGATCGGTTCCGTTTTAGCGATCCCGTTCGATGTCCAATAGGACTCGAAAGGCATACCTTTCTTTCTTTCTTTTTTTCGTTCGTTCGTTCGTTCTTTCGATCGGTCAAGAAGCACGAAGCAGCCTATTCATGGCCTAGCTTAGACGATCAGCTGTGAGAAAGGAGATGAAAAGTCGAAAGTCTTGGAGAGGAGGCGAAGTGGAAAGAAAGAAGAAGGCGGAAGAAAAGAAGGCTGGGAGATGCGACGCGGCAGTGCGTGTCAGAGCACTCTGTTCTCTCATAATACAGTGCCTTTCAAACAGCTCCGTGACGACGAAGACGAAGACGAAGAAGACGAAAACGAAGACGAAGACGAATACAACCCGTTGTGTGCTTCTGCTGCTTGCTTGCTTGCTTGCTTGCTTGCTTGCTTCTCTGCCGGTGCATCTCCTGCATTTCTTTTTCATTCCTTTTTCTTCTCTTTTCTTTTCTTTTCTTTTCGTATCTTTTCTCGTTGCTGCTCTCGTGTCTCACAATTTTTCTTTCTCTCTCTCTCTCTATCTCTCTCTCTATCTCTCGACGAGTTTTTCGTACAACATACGAGCCCGGGTCGCTGGCAGAGTGCCGACGTCGCCTACGGCGATGTCATTCCTCATCCGAAGGCAAGAGAGAAACAGAGAACGTATAGATTTGTATGTATATATACGTGTACGTGTGTGTATAAGCCTAAAGAGATAGAGAGAGAGAGGTGTAGCGAGACGATATCGTGGGAGCAGCGTGTTGTTGTAGAATACAAAAGAGAGAGATACCCAGATAGAGAGAGAAAGAGAAGGGGAATATAAAGGGTTTCCCGCTTAGCTGTTAGAGAGTAGGGATTGCAGAGAGTAGGATGCAGCAGAGCGCGAGGTGTAACGAAGGGGGCCAGGAGGGTGAAACAAGGTGAAGCGGTGTGGTGGCGCGTTTACACGGGAGCGAAGCGGCGAGTAAACAAACGAGTGAGCTGAGCTGAGCTGAGCTGAGCCGAGCCGAGCCGTTGTCATCGTCATCGTCATCCTCAGCACTAGCGTCATCATTATCTTCATCATCATCATCATCGTCGTCGTCGTCGTCGTCGTCGTTGTCGTCTACGTTACCCTTGCTGTTAGCAGCGTATGCGTGACTTCGTTCCGCGTGTGTGCTCACGCGTAAACGCGCTTCTACGGTTTACCACCACCACATATGCGTGCGTAGTATTCTCTGCGTACGTGCGCCGTGTATACACAGGGATTGGTTCGCGCGTGCCCGCGTTATTTTCTCTCTCTCTCTCTATCTATCTATTTATCTATCTATCTATCTATCTATCTATCTCTTTCTTTCCTTCTTGTTCTCTGTTTCTCTCTCTCTCTCTCTCTGTTTCCCCTTCTTTTACCGCACCCCGTCGACACTCAGCGTGCACGCGCGCGTGTCACCGTCGTTGCCACGTTCGTTTCACCGCGTCCTATTATTATTACGAGAGCCCCACGCGCACGAAGAGCCTCTCTAAAGTCCCCGAGCAACCTCCTCCTCCTCCTCCACCTCCTCCTCTCAACCTCCTTCCTTCGCCACCTCCTCTGCTCCTCTTTCCTCCCTCCTATTCGTGTACGCTACCGCACACCGTTCGTTGGTGATCGCAGCAGATAGCGAGCGCGCCCATTCCACCTTAGCGATTATCACTTCGGACGATTTCAAAGAAACAAGCGCGGATATTATTATCTTTTTATCAATTCTTTTTGTTTTTTTTTTCTCTTTTTTTTTTTTTTATCTTTCTTCCATAAATCCTTAATAATTTCATGTCAATCTTTTTTACTCGTCGTCCTGTTTTTTTTTTCTTTTTTCTCTCTCTCTCTCTCTTCCGTTCGTTATTTTATTATTAATATTTTTGAATGTTGCGTTGCTTCGTTAAACTACTTCTATTACTAATTTTCTTTTTCCTTTTTCATACAAAGCCTCGATCTTACGATCACCTACGACCTCTTTTTATAATATACTCGACAAAAAACAAAGACTGTCAAACGTGTGGTGGCAATCAATTATTTACGATCGTCGTATTAGATACATAACCCCGACGATTGTAAAACGCGACAACGTGTTTAACGCTTAATTCATCTTTTCTTCTTATTCTTATATTCAAATCTTCAATCGTAAAATGTTCGAGTGGATACATCTTATTAAATGCATACAAAAAAAAAATACTTTACAGATATTATACAATATGCAAGTTATTCGATTATTACATTAACATATTTTGTCTTATTTCATTGTTTATTTTTATAGGTATATATCGTGACACACAGTTTAAAAAAACGATTCCCTTCGTATACAATCTAAATTTTGAAGGAGATCCGTTCGTTATCGGATATAAACCAATCTCATCTCTCCGACGACAGATAATTAGAGCTTCGCTTGGTTGGATGGACCTCTTCCTGTTAAGTAGCGTCAATTAAGTTTTCAGTCGTTGCTATCGCGTTTGCTCGACGTCAAGGCGACGAGATGGATAACCACCGGAGACCAGCAATCGTCCTCGTCTCGTTCTCCTTCTCGTTGCCGTCGTTGTCGTTCTCGACCTCGTACTTACAGTTCCTCCTGTAGCTTCATCATTTTACCTTCTAGTTTCTACCTTGGATCTTCACCAACTGCCATCGCTTTCATTAGCTTAGAATCTCTCCCTCTCTCTCTCTCTCTTCCTCTCTCTCTTAGTAATTCTCTATCTTTATCTCTATCTGTATTTCGCCATGCCCCAAGAGTTTACTCATCCGTTACTTCGTTGTATCCACGGGTGATAAACCAGCGGATAGAACGAGGACAACCGGAGGAAGTTCGTCGCGCGTCGAGCTCTCGATTCGCTCAAACGGAACGTTGCTATATGCTCAAGCGAAATGAAGCACGATGAGAGAAAACTTCTCATCTGATCGTTACATCTACGCCTATCGGGTTTTCTTATTTTTTCTTTTTCTTTCCTTTTTTTTTGTTAATTTGTATATCTAATGTAGTATCAATAATTAGAAAATGATCGATAACATTTGGAAATACGTATATCTTTTGTCATCCGAGATGTGATTTGCCAGGATTTCTTAAAAATGTGACACTATGAAAAATTATATAAATATCTATTTGTTTGAGATAGATATTTGAAATAGCAACACACGTTGTAATTGGAAATTCATATCTTCGATTTTTTGTGATTTGATCTATAAATTCGTTTTTAGAAAATTATTAGAAATCGTATACACCGTTCATGATCGAAGACGTAGCGATCCTTAAATGGTAGCGTTTCTAAGTTCCAATACTAGTTGTGAGTGTACCGAGACTGTCAGTCTATATGGGTGAACGTGTGCGTGTCCTGCGGTGAGAACCAATACTTTTCTCTCTCTCTCTCTCTCTCTCTCATACTAGGTTACTCCGTCTCTCTTTTTCTTGTTACTTCAGTCGTTGCAGCCGCATGGTCACGTATCACGTCTTCATGCGTGACGCGTACGCGAATTTGTGATTTGCATCGGTAAACCGCTCACGGCGAGTCACCTCGTTCCCCGTTTCCGATCCATTCGACTTTTCGTTTCGTCGAAAGCAGGATTCGCGAAACCAACTCTAGACATATTCACGAAGAACTTTCCTCCTCCTCTTCCTCCTCTTCCTCCTCATCCTCCACCTCCTCTTCCTCCCCTTCTTCCTACTCCTCCTCTTCTTCGTACTTTCTTTTCGATCGAAAGTAAACTACCCAAAGATCATTTCGAGAATATTCTTGGGAATATCAAAGTCAGATATACATGTATATATGTTTACTTATACTATGCACCAAAAGTAATGAACTCGTCATTTAGATTAGATATATATATATATTATACAGAATATACTTTTCAATGTTTTCAATTATAGATACGAGTGTTAATTGCTCGTAAATACTTATTCGATTAACGCATATCGATTATACAAGGCTTCCGCACTTATCGTTTCTACCTCGTTCGTTACGAGAGTAACGAAACTTGCTCCTTTTTTCTCTCTCCTTTATCTTTTTATTTATTGAAAAATCAAATAACTATTCACGACGTGTAGATAAAATTGAGAGTTATAATATGATTAAATATCGAAATTTCTTCTTTCTTATATTTCTGGATTTTTCTTGACCTACTTTCCTAATAAAAAATATTATCAAATTTGTTGTGATAATAATCGAAAAAAGATTAACGGGATCTTGCTGCCCTTTTCCATATTACTATTACAATTAGTATAAAATATTTAATTAATCAAGAATTGATTTTTCTTTCTTTTGTCATTTTTTCGATACTGTGTTTCAGATTCGAAAGAAGATGTATAATTATTATGATCGTCATCATTATGAAAGAAACTCAAGTGCAACATACTGCTGTTGGCGTTCCCTTCGTCCTCGATATTGGTGCGGTCACTTGACAAAGAGCGAAGAACGCGGGACACGTTAGAACGGATGAAGGGAAGGAGGGTTGAAAGAGGCACGTGCTTAGCGCCGGATCGTATCACGCCTGAGCTTCGTGGATGGGGATTAGAGGTACACGCAAAAGGGTCGAACGATGGAGGGTGCCAACGATATTTTCTACCGTGACAGAACAAACGGTCTCTCTCTCTCTCTTCTTTCTTTCTCTTTCTTTCACATATATATATATACCCGTATATATATATGCGTGTGTATATATATATATCTTTTTTTCTTTTATGGGTAACAATAAGCCAACAAAAATACGTTCATTTTAACGTTAAACATTTGTTTAACAATTTTATCTATCAGCAAAGAGGACAATTTCACAAATTTTGAATAAATTTTTATATGCATGGTTATAATTTTCAACGCGATAGTATTCGAAAATTTCATTTTATGATCACCATAATCAGGAAAAATGTGATAATATAATAAAAATAGTATTAAATAATAATAATAATAATGAAAGATACTTACTCGACGTCCGTCCGAGTGTTTCGGGCTCGGGCTAAGGCTAGGGCTGGGACTGGGTGCCGGACTAGGACCCTGATGTACGGCTTGTTGGTGTTGAGATTGTTGATGATGTTGCCTGTGGCTATTACCGACTGATTTCTTCTCCTGGTGCCTCAGCGAGTGGAGACGCGCGGTCATTTTAGCAGGCCGGCACGGCCCTCAAAAAAGACGTTCGCAGCACCCTACGTTCTTGTCTCAAAGTGGCCGAGGCACTCGGCATTTCGCGTATCACAATGTCCGAATGCGAACGAGATATCGTACGTTTGAAAACTACTTTTTTCCGTCAATCTCTAAGACAATGAGTTCGTTACGTGAAATCTTTTTCAAAATAATTGTATAACTTTTTGGTAGTAACAATTATTTATTTTTTTTTTTCTTCCTATTTCACTTTCTTACTTTCTTTACACGAAGAAATAGTTTCTTTCAAAATTAACTGTCCACACAATTGTTATTATTATTATTATTATTTTATTTTATTTTATTTTGTTATTTCTCAACGATCACAAAAGTTCCACGAGAAAAATCTTTCAAAGTCGTCACAAGATAATGGTGGATTTAACAAAGTCTCCGCATGGGAAAATAAATTTTCTCCGGATTGTGTGTGTTGTGTGTGTGTTCGATACCCGATTGATGTGTGTGGAAGCAAACAACACACCGGCGCAAATACAAACGGCCACGTGGTTGAGCGCGCGTCGCCGACCACTTGTCACTCGCGAGATCAAGAGAGACGAGACTACGCGTCTCTTTCTACCTTTCTCTCTCACTCTCACTCTACCTAACTCTTCTTTAATTAGTTCTTTTCACCTCTCTTCCTCACTCTTTTCCCTTATACCACGAGAAAGAGAGAGATAAATTAATATACAGAGCAAGAGAAACACACGAGCGACGAGAATCGCGAGATTTTCGTCTCCGAAAGGAAACAATCCAGTCTTAAATTCGTCAATTCTTTATCCTAATTTGTTCACACACTTTAAAATGTCATGAAAATATTTTCTTCCACACTAAACTACAAACAAATATAATCCAATCGTCTCGTAGCAGTATATACGTATACTCTTCACGTTCTTCTTAATCCCAAAAGTGTGACACACACTCGCTGTACGATTTCTCACAGTCTTATTTAAAAAAAAAAAAAAAAGGAAAACTATCGTCAATAGTCAAAGGATCACTTCCGTTTTGGTAATAATAATAATAATTATTATTATTATATTATTATCTATATATATATATATATATTTATTTGTCTTTATTTTTATATAACAACAATTGACAAAGAAACGACACGAGGAACACGACAAAAATACTCGTTCGTGTATCGTAGATCTCGGCCGCGATTAAAACTGTAACGAAGAAGTGGTAGAAGAAAAAGAACAACTAAAAAACTGAAGGGTAGGTTTGATGTAAGAGAGAAACGGGCGCAAGTGTTAGACAGAGAGCAAATACGTCGCGCGTGCTCGCGCAAGGAAGAACGCTGACGGACTGTGAGCCAACGAGCGATCGCTGGCGGCTTTTCGCCGTGGTTGGCGCGTGTGGGTCGAGGAGGTGAGGGGCGCTCGCGTCGTGGTTGGTCGTGCGTGGGGTTGTGGGCTTGAGGGGTTGGGGGAGAGACGTTCTGTCGGCGGCGGCGGCGGCGGTGGCGGCAGTGGAAGCGGCGGCGGCACTACCGTCGAGAGAGAACACAACTTGTGGGCTGCAGAAGGGTGCGAGCGGCGAGGGGACAGAGACAAGGCTCGCTTGCCCGCTCACGCGCGCCCTTGCCTGCGGCTACGCGCGCTCTTTTCTTCTTTCTTCTCTCTCGACCGTGTTCCTCCCTCCTTCTGCCGCCTTCTCTTCTCTATCGCACGTACTACATACACACACACACACCACACAGAGCACAGAACACAGACACGCACACGCATATATAGAAAATAGTATATACATGGCATACACGTTCGTGTTTGTTCATTACATCTTTCTCACTCTTACTTCTTGTAATTCGTGTGGACATTTCCTTCTTTCACTCTCTCTCTCTCTCTCTCTCTCTTTCCCTGTCTCTTTTAAGCTGGTTCGTGCTCACTTTTCGCATCGGTTCTTTTTTCTCTCACGAACGAACGTGCGTGTTCCTTTCGTACCTCTCTCATGGCCGTTTTATTGCTCAGCAGCCACCGTCGTCTCTCTCGGTGGCGTCGAAGCAGGAACCGATTTGGATATCGGCGTTTCTCTCTTTTACTTTATCTTTCCCTTGGGGGGAAGAGAGAGAGAGAGAAGTGTTTTTTAGCCGTCTGGCTGGCGAAGAGTATCGTAGCTCTCTTCTCGCTCGAGAGCGCACAAAATCGAACATTTTCGCGAATGATACGTTCGCTCCTTCGCGCGTAACGCGATATCTGCGTGGATGCGGTAAATTTAACGCTTGAGACAATCCGAGAAAGAGAGATAGATGAATAAAAAGAGAGAGAGAGAAAGATAGTTTCTAGTCAGCTCATTTCTGACCGACGCTGAACTTTTCCCTCGACTTTCTGGTCATTATCGATGACGACGAGGACATCGGCCGTCGTTTCGATTAAACTTTCCTCTCGTCGTTTACATTTTAATTATTTTGCATCGGAAATAAATTTCTTAATAATCGTCTTTTCCTCGGGAAAAATGATAACGATGTTATGAAGAAAATCATGTTTAGTCTTATTCATTCGTATTAACCTCGTTCTCGATACTGATTATTTTAGAATATTTATACGAAAGTTTGAGATCATGTCGAATGAAACGAGTAGATTACTTGTTATTATTTTCAGAGGATCATTAAAATCGTTAAGAACTTTGACAGTGTTAAACGATTTTAATCGATCTTCCAATAAAACATTGTTAAAAGAACTTAAGAGGTACGATCGAGTGATATTTATCAAGACTGTCTCGTACATGTGTATTCTTGTTTCGATCAATCCATAATGAACCGAACGAAGAAATTTCCTTCGATCTTTCTATTTTGGTTTTTAGAAAAAGAAAAAATATGTATAAATGATTATAGCAACGATATCTGCTGTCTATGACACCGATGCTTGGAATTTTATTTCACGCGTTAGAAAAGCAATTTTCAATTACGCATGTATGTATGTATGCATGTATGCATCTATGCATGCATTTATGTCTATATATCAGTAGACAGTTCATATATGTTACTAGCTAGTCAACCCGAAATCATAGAACGTGTTGGCATAATACACAAGCGCATAGGCGCCCACTTACACACACGTATACAGAAACGATTTCAATCATTTTTGCGTTGTTCCACCGAATTCCACGCGAGGAAAGTTCGCGTTTGATCAAAGGGAGCCGCCGCTGTTGCCGCCGCCACTACGACGACGACGACGACGACGACGACGACGTAGCCTAAAGCCGAGTAGAATCGCTCGTTCAACTCGTATCGTATCATACGGTAGTAATAATAACGTTGATGATGGTAGGTGGTAGTTGTAGTAGTAGTGATAATAAACGTATTGGCGCCTCGCTAACGATAAGACTTTGTCCTCGTTATCATCGACACATATACATACACATACATACATATATACATGGATGCGTGCGTGCTTGGGCAGAATACGCAGCTGAGTATTTCTACAGATGCATGTATATATGTATATATGTGTGGTGTATCTATGTACGTACATAAATTACATGGATGTATTGGAAGCGTCGAGAAGGAAGTTTCTACGCGCGACGGACGGCGCGCGATAAGCATCGTTTAGGTTCCGACGACGGCCTTTAATCTCTTCCCGTCTCGTCTCACGAGCGAAAAGACGACGACGATCACGACGACGACGACGACGACGACGATGAAGAAGAAGAAGAAGAAGAGAAGTACGACGTCATGCGGACATTCAGAGAGAAAGAAAGAGAGAGAGAGAGAGGTATGCGTGTGTGGAGTATATCTGTGTGTGTGTATGGGGATTGTGTGAGACGCACGATCAACGAGGGTAGAGAGCGACCGACGACGGCTTGGGAAGAATAAAAGGAGTAAGAGAAGAAGAAGAAGAAGAAGGGGTCGTGGCTCGAGGCAGAGGAGGTGGGACAAAGAGAAAAAGAGAAGAAAAGAGAAAGAGAAACTCGAGAGAGAGAGAGAGAGAGAGAGAGGCCGTGAGGCGATGAGCCCTCGGGGCGGTGGCCGTTTCGTGGGCGGCCGAGAGGAAAGGAGAGGAAGTCGTGAGGAACTTGGCGTGGCGCGGCTCGATGCTTGAGCTGCTTGAGGAAGAGGAGGAGGATGAGGAGGAGGAGGAGGAGGAGGTGTGGAGATGGAGGAGAGTCAGGCCGAACGAGCGTGCGACGCCGGCGGGCTTCGCGAGACGTGGTAGAAAAGCAGGAGGATGAAGAGGGGGAGGAGGTGGAGGATGAGAGAGAGAGAAAGATAGAAGAGGGAAGGTCTCGTCGGCACGCGCGCCGCGAAGTGCGCTCTACCCACGCAAACGTGCCACGCGCACACACGCTCGTAGGAAGCTCTCGTGCGTGTGACCGTGCGTGAGAACGCGCCGCTTCGTGATGCTAGTCCTCTCTGTCTTTCTCTCCCTTCGTCTCATTTTAGGTTTCCACTACGGATATGTCTGCCTGCCTGCCTGCCTGCTGTATGTTTTCGTATGCGTGTGCACGAGAGCATGTGAGAGCATGTGTGAGAGAGAGAGAGAGAGAGTACTGGGTAGATCGACGCCGCCGGACGGGCGGGCGGACGGACGGACAGACGGTCGGTCGGTCGGTCAATCGTTTCGAAATTTTGCACGCGCCCGGCCTCCGCGAAGAAACTTTGTATCGTCGGAGACCCTTCGAATCCACTTTTTCCCTTTTCGTATCCTTTCAAAGAAATCTTTAGCGACGGCTCGATACTTGATCGATAGATACGCTCTTCTGCGAATTCTCTAATGCCCAACCTTTCGAATATTTTTTATTTTCAAACAGACCGATCTATCAATCTATATCTCCCTTATTTTTTCGTTCTTTCTCTGTGATCGATATGCAAAATCGATTTCCTTTCCTTTTCTTTTCTTTTCTTTTCTTTTCTTTTATACATTATCGATCCTCGTTACGGTATCGAAAATATTTCATACGATTTTCTTAGATGTCGATCGATATAACTTTGTTATATTTGTTCATCTTCGATACGTCGAGACGATCGATGAAAAATGATCGATAAAAGCGATCGTCGGTGCTTGCTAATCATTCTTTTTTTCTTCCTCTTTTTTTTTTTCTTTCTTTCTTTCCTCTTCTTTAGATTCATTCCACGCGCGTAGGAGGACATATCCACGGGATTCGTCGAAATTAGTCCGGGAGTTCCTTCACAGTGTGGTGCTCTTCGAGTAGAACGGGGAGAGGGGAACGAGGAGGAGCGTGTCGGTGCGCCGCGTTTTGATTTATGTTGAAAACTTTTTGGACACGGCGTAGGCGGCCTGGCGTAGCGCGAGTTGGCGCGGCTCGCTCGGCTCTTTTTATCCTTCATTCTCTCTCTCTCTCTCTCCGTTTCTTTTTCTCTTTCTTGGTCGGAGTGGCAACCACCGTCGCGTTTCCACGCCCGCACGGCTCGCACGCTGCCGTTGAAGATAGGTATACAGCGTGGAGCCACGTTCGCTTCACCGGAATGCGCCGTACCTAGTACCTGCCTCGACGTCACGTACCGGGTGTCGTTCGAGGAGTTGCACCGTCGAACGAATTCCATAGGAATTTCACCTACCTTACTTTTTTTATTATGTTTCACCGATTGGAGTAGAGTACTACTACCGTGACTCTATTTTCACGAAATGTTTCCGCGATATTATCTGTCTCTATCTGTCTCTCTCTCTCTCTCACACACATACACACACACATACATTCTCTTTTTCTAGGTAACGACATTTTTATTATCAGGACGATCGAACGAATTCGACCAAGTTTCCTCGTAAATCTTGTATCTTCGTCAAGCGCAAAACGATTTAGATTTTACAGGATCTATTCGGGCGCGTTTGTTCATCGAGGTTATTCGAATCCAACGTAACACACACGGCCCCGAGGATATCCAGGTCCAAACGAGCTCACTCTCACACGTAGAGAGAGAGAGAGGGAGAGAGAGAGGGAGAGGGAGAGAGAGAGAAAGATACGTATAGATAACTGTCCTCGGCGGCACGTTACTCGTGAAACGCCTCGTTTATCCTGTCTATATCTTTCTCTCTCACGCTCACGCGCACACACACAACATATAAGGCTATATATAAACCATTCTACGTGGAGAAAAAGAGAGGACGAGTATCGTTTGCGTGCCGCCGGCATACGTACGCACATACGGACGCGCTCGTGCGTACACTTTCGGCGAAGAACCCACTTGAGAACGTCAGGACCATTATTCTCACAGATGCTGAGTGGTCGGTCGGTTGGTTCTTTGGTTGGTCGTTCGGTCCGTTGGTTGGTTGGTCGGTCGGTCGGTCGGTCGGTTGGTCGGTTGGTCGGTTGGAAGGGACAGAACACCGACACCGACGACGACGACGACGACGACGAAGATGATGGCGACAAGAGGGGGATGAGGAAGAAGATATCCAAAGAAAGAAAACGAAAGAGAGAGAGAGAGAGAGTGAGAGAGGAGGATGGTTGACGCAGAGGAAGGAGTAAAAGGGGTGCGAGGCTATTTTGTCTCGCGCCGAAGATGCGCTCGCGATGGTACTCACCGTTGTAGATGGAAGTAGTGGAAGAAGAGGATGGGAATGAAGAGTAAGAGAGAGAGAGAGAGACAGAGATAAAGATAGAGCGAGCGAGCGAGAGAAAAGAAAGGAGATGGCAAAGAAGAAGAAGAAGAAGAAGGAGGTGGCTGCGGAGGAGGAAGAGGGAAACGATGGAAGCTGTGCGCGCGCTCGTCGCGTCGAAACGAGAGAAGAAGAAAGAGTAGGATGAGGAGGAAGAGGATGAGGAGGTGGTAGAGCTTTTTTGCCGACACGCGCGGTATCGTGCCACGCCATCGGAACGAGGAGGAGGAGGAGGAGGAGGAGGGGGAGGAGGAGGCATCGCGCCGTGCCAAGCCATCGCGCCGTGGCATCGCGCCGTGCCAAGCGAGCGTTGTTGGCGTGGCGCGCAACGCCAGCAACGGGGCTCGGTGCGATGCGCGCCACGCCAAGCAATGCCAACGACTCGGCGCACTCTCGGCTGGCTCGCGGAGTGCCTCGCGTCGCTGACTACTGAAAGAGGAGTGTTCGCCGGTTCGGGGGGACGGGTGAAGGGTATGGGTGGTAGTGGTGGAGGTGGAGGTGGAGGTGGTTGGGGGGAAACCGACCAGGCGAAGCTGACAAGGCCGCGCGCGCGATCGTTGTCGTCGTCGTATCGTCGTCGTCCTTCCCCACTCTCTTTGTGTGATGAGTGCGAAAGTGTAAGAGAGAAGAGGAGCACGTACTTGCGTCGGCGGCACCAAGAGACATTACCCGCTGCTACAAGAAGAGACGGGGCTCATTAACGCCGATGCTTCTCTCGTCCTCTCGACCTCCTCCTCCTCCTCCTCCTCCTCTTTCTCTTTCCACATCTTTCTTCTCTTCTCTTCTCTTCTCTTCGTTTCGCTTCGCTTCCTTTACCCTTTTCCATCCAACTTCCCGCGGTACTTTGCTCTTTACCGTCGTTCTTACGTGGTAATCCTACATACGTAGCAGCAGGTAATCATCGGTGGCGCTTCTACGTATCAAGCAATCGTGTCAGACTTTCCAACGTTATAGATCCATTATTTCTTTTTCTTTTTCTTGTTTTGCCTTCTCTTTCCTTTTATCCTTTTTTCCTTTTTATTTCTTTTCTTTTTTATTTTCTTTTTTTTTTCTTATTTTATTTCGCAGCAGAGAACGCGTCAGAAAATTCGATGCGTCATTCGCGCGTTTTTATCATTTTCTTTAACATTTTCTTTCTTCTTTTATCCAACAGAAAACTTGCAGAGTTCGATATTATCCCAAAGTAGGTATATTTATATCTGATTTTCGTCGAGCAAAATTTTCGAATGTAGACTCGACAGACAGACAGACAGACAGACAGACAGATAAAAAAAGAAATGATAGAAGAGTAACGCTATCTTTTGAAATCAGTTTTCGTCGGGTCGAGCCCGCGTGCCTTGAATCCTTCGACTTCATCGGATACTGAACAGTACCGATCGATCCATGACTAACTCCTATCGCGAGACGTACTTTTCGTGATAATGCGAAAGTGTGATAAACGATAAGGAAAAGGAATGAAAAAGCGATAGAGAGGATGGAAGTCGGGTGTTACTGTCTTAACGAATACGAGTTGAAAAGAGAAAGAGAGATCGTTGAATTCTTAGTAGAACCTACTGCCTCGTCATTGATTGTTCGTAACGGAAACGAGTTAGAAAGAAAAAGAGAGAGAGAGAGAGAGAGAGAACACATTAAAAGAGAAGTTGGAAATGTTCGACGTTGCGAGGCGTTATCTGGAATGCAAGAAAGCTTAATCCTCGTTAGGAAGAGGTACGTTGTAGACGACGTAGTCGTTTCTCTTCCGCCTTGAGCGATTTCTAGACGCGAACCTTGGTATCTCTTGTCTTTCTCGTATAGGTGACAGACACTACGTGCAATTCCGAAATCACCGACTATTTCGAATTGTCGTATTTTAACCATCGAAGTCGTAACGATTTTCCAGACATTGTTCGAGTTCTATTTAAATAAAATATAAAAAGAAAAAAGAAAAAATATTCTCGCGAATGAGCGAAGGTAGGAAGGTAGAAAGGAAGGAAGGAAGGAAGGAAGGGGTTTTTCAAATTCATCTCAGGAATATCTTCGTCCGTTCGTTATGCCAGAAATTGTTAGAAGTATAGTAGGTTAGAGTTAGTAACGAACCATCTCTTCCATCGTTCCGTGATTTCGCGTGAGAACGTATAACGAAGGAAGGAGATAGAGAGAGATAGAGAGAAATAGAGTGTGAGAGAGATAGATAGAACGAGAGAGAGAGAGAGAGAGAGAGAGATGGAACGTATTCCCGGACTAGCGATACCAACTACCTGTTAACCGTGCTCTACCACAGTCTCGAGTCAAACGCGTCCTCGAGCTACGCTTCGTCTTGTTCCGCGATATCTTTTATCTCGCGCTGTATCTATGTGTGTGTATATATATATACACACTTATACATAGTTCGCTCGAGCCTTTCGATCGAAACGAGGCGAGATTCATGCTCGTATCTTCGTGCTCGTTCACCTTTAGCTTTTAATCATCGAGCTCGTTTCTTCCATCGGACTCGACGCGTGCTTTTCGAGCTATATTATATACAAACAGAGAGAGAGAGAGAGAGAGATATCATAGTCGTGCGTTAACGACATTCGGTCGCTCGATGGATTTTACTTCAACTTTTTTGAGTTTTTTGCTATACGAAATAAGAAAAAAAGAAAACATATACGTTCTCTTTCTTTTTCTTTTCTTTATCTCTTCTTGTTAGGTCTTCTTCTCTTTCTTTTCTTTTTATTCTACGTTACCTAGTTATTTTTTCCCCCCGATAACTATTCACAGCCATTTTGACGACTATTGGAAATTCGAAATTTAATATAGGCGATTTTTATCTTGCGTATAATTATAAAATTGAACGAAGAGAAAGAGAAAAGATTAGAAAGTACAAATATATATATATATATTTTAATAATAGAGAAATACACGCGCTTATATACACTCATTCCATTCGATAGATTTGGTTATAATATATCCCACGCGTTCTCTAGGACGCGTATTAAGAACAGCAAACTGGCATGCGATAGCCTACTGGCACGGCTCCTGGCGAATTCCTTGGAAGAACACGAGACAAAGATAGAGAATGTAAGGTCGAAACGTCATCGTCCGGGGAGCAGCGAGCGAACGAACGAACGAACGAACGAACAAGTAAGCAAGCAAGCAAGCGAACGAACGAGCGAGCCAGTTAAAAAGTGACGCGAACAAAAAGAACACTGTGAAAAGAAAAAGGAAAAAGAAAAAGGATTGAAAAAAAAAAGAAAAACGAAAATAAGAAAGAAAGAAAGAAAAAAAAGGAGCATAAAGAGAGAGGGAAAGAAGAGGGGAAAAAATGGAAGGAAATAAAAAGAGAAGGAAGGGAAAAGTGTGTTGGCGTGGTTCTCGAAAATAAGGATAATGACAGGAGGCGCGGGCGGGAACGCCATTTAGAGCCGCGAGCCGACGATCGTTCGTCCGGTGGCATACATATAGAGTATATTATACACGCTCGTATATAGCCGTTGAAACGACACGTTCGCGTTTCGACACGAGCACAGAGTCAGCCAGCCAGCCAGCCAGCCAACCAGCTAGCCAGCCAGCCAGCTAGCAAGCAAGCAAGCAAGCAAGCCAGAAAGCCAGCCAGCCAGCCAGCCAGCCAGCCAGCCAGCTAGCTAGCAAGCTAGCCAACCAACCAGTCAACCAACTGACCAGCTAGCCAGCTAGCTATCCAGTCGACCAGTCGACTCGGTCATTATGACTGCCAGGCTAACGCCAACGGGCTATGCATCATTAATGGTCCTCGTGCCACTACCGGCCACGGCTCCCACGATACACGCTTCTGCATATCCACATATATGTGTGTATGTATATATATATATGTGTGTGTGTGTGTCTGTATATCTCTCTTTCTCTTTTTATATATATATATATGTATGTAGATATGTGTATGTATGCCGACTGCCGTCGGCTATTCTACTGCGCGAAATTTTTACAGTCTAATACCGGGTGTCCGTGAAGCTTGCTGCTTTTCTCCTACACCCCTGGCCGAGTTTCAAAAGAAAGACAAATCGTACGTTGACTCGTCCTTCGCAATATTGTCCTACCTTTATTCTCGATAATCCTAATTTTTTCTTACGCTTAGTGTACTTATCTTTTTTTTTTATAGCGATTATCGTTTATAATTGGTAGGGGCTTGGTATCATTTTTTGCTGCTTGCTTGCTTGCTTGCTAAATATCCTTGAGTTTGTCTAATTAAAAACAAAAAAAAAGAAATACATAGGAACAAGCCAACGTAGTTAGAGAGAAGTTAAAATACGACGTGTCTTTTTGATTTACAATGACGGGAGGTGGCGAAATAGGGTGGGTAAAAGAGGGACAGAGAAAGAGGAGAGATGGATAAGCATAAACGTGCGTGCTTTCCTGTTTCATATGCGCGAGAAAGAGAGAGAGAGAGAGAGACTGAGAGAGAGATAGAGCAAACTAATTTGCATACAAACATTAGCCAGGGTTTGTGCCCCCATTAATTATGCGATGCTACCAATGAGCCACTAGCTAACGCTACTTCTTTATACGTATACAAACTTAGACTTATATACGTTATATCATCATTTTTTCTTACTTTTTGTTTCTTTCTATTTTAAACTATATAAAATATATAGGTATAATAATATATTTATTTTGTTTTATTTTATATCATTTAAAATGTCACATTTTCAAATTACGCTGAATATTTAAAAAAAGCTTCTTTGGTATAACTGACCTATATATCGCGTATTTATATTTCATTTAAACCTTTACAGTTTCCAATAACGATTAAACTTTCTGTTTCCCTCTCTCTCCCTCTCTTTCTCTTTCTTTCTCATTCTATCTCTCTTTCCATTCTACACATTTATATTTCATAAAAAAAAAAATAATAAATTTTATTTACACGAATTACAACAATTAAATATATAGGAAAAATATTTCCCGTCATTGTTTCTCTTTTCACATTTGTCCCTTTCTATCTTTTCTCTCTCTCTCTCTCTCTTTTTATCGAAGATAAGTGAATGTTTTACGCGATTACGCGTTAAATTCAAATAGCTCGTGCCAACGTGCGCGGCACGCATAGACAGAAACGGAGAAAGGAAGAGAGAGTGAGAGAGAGATAGAAAGAGAAAGAGAGAGAGAGAGAGAGAAAGAGAGAGAGAGAGAGAGACAAAATCGAGGCAGCAAGTTATCTTATCAGAGCTACTAGGTGGGCAACGAGCTCGATCTGTCTCTCGATTCTACCATGGCTTGCCCGGACGCGGACTGGCCAATGATCGTGTCTTATCGACGAAGTTCTGAACGTCAGTTACGTGTATATATACATATACATATGTATATGTAGAGATAGGTGCACTAACATATACGCATGTCGAGGGTGAACGCGACAAAGCCTATGACGTATGAGAATTCACGGCTCTCACTACGCGATCGATACCTCTGTGTGTGTGTGCATACGTTTGTATGGACATGTGTATGTATGTGTGTATGCTGAAACGAATCGGCTGATACGTACGATCGTCGTTCGATAATAATAATCGCTATGTTATATTAGTTAAAGTACTTTCCGCGAAGTTTTCAACGTGTACGTTCGTAAATCGCAAATCTTTTAAAAAATAGAAAATGATTCTTCTCTTTACCGATGACGTTATTCTTCTTATTTGTTTATTAATTTAATTTTTTTCTCTTTTGTACTTTTCGTATTGTTCTTTTTCGTCGTGCGTGTATTTATTGCTTAAATTATTTAAATATCATTCAAATGGGTCACGATAAGTAATATTTCTACGAGTTTTAATTGCAAATATATCGAATAGATGATGATATGTTTGTATTGTAAGGAAAGGTAAATATTGGGTTGAGTTTTAAATCGATATATTTAATTTACATTTTACGTCAATGGTAGAGATATTTGAGTATAATCGATAATGACGTTAATCGATATGATAGATTATTCTATGGAAAGAAAAAATTCGAATGATTTTCAATAAATTATTTGTAGTTTTTGTGTTGCCAGGAGAAGGCAACAGGTCCGTTCGTTTGGAACAAACGAACGAAATCTATATAAGATAGAAATTGTATTCATGGTTATCGTCAGTTAGGATCGTTGATGGTATTCGACTCGTCTTAATTTTCCGATAGCCATACCGGAAACCGACATGATCGAACAGTGGAACGCCGGAAGTTATAACGATTTAGAATGGATTGACGTTGGAAAAGTATGAATGATCAATAAGCAAGAAATTCTTACTCTTAAATGACCTGCGGATTAGCAATTTGACAATTAGCGTGGATTATTATGTGATTCTAATTAAAATTTTGATGGTGCATATTTTTGAAACGAGAAAATATAACGAAAAGAAATTCTACCTTGTGAAAAATTTACACGGGAATCGTAAAATCATCAATCAGAATGATATAACGTAACGTGATAGATAAGATTCGCAAATGTTAATAGCACAGAAAGATATTTTTGGAACAGTCAACGATTAGTTAAAATCAGTTCTTTTAATTGTTCACCTAATTTTATCTAGATCAATAGTTCTCAACCAATTACAAGCTACGCCCTATTTAAGTATCTCTAAAATTAAGTATCTTGACACTTTTAAAAGTACAATTCAACTTTGTTTAAAACAAATATGATAAATAATTAAAAATAATATAACAAACGCA
Source organism: Polistes fuscatus (assembly GCF_010416935.1). Lineage (NCBI taxonomy): Eukaryota > Metazoa > Arthropoda > Insecta > Hymenoptera > Vespidae > Polistes > Polistes fuscatus. The sequence continues at coordinate 3,140,711 of NW_025113140.1, forward strand.
TGAAACCCCTTATATACGTCGAGTTTCAAAAATTCATTTTAAAAATAAGAAAAATAAAATAAATCTAATCAATTAATCGCAAATAAATCAAACATAAATTAATAATTTCTGGAAAAATATAAAAGAGTAAGTTTAATTAAAGAACTATATATAAGGATTGTAGTATAAAATACGTTATCTTTAGCGAAGTAAACTATATTACGTAGAGGATAGTTCGAGATAGGCAATGGCGACTGTCGTTAACGATCGGTTATTATTACGGTGCGATTAGCGTATTTCGTTTGTCCCGATCTCAGCCATTCAGCACGCGTTCTCGCACCCACGCACTTGATTCCCGTAGTAGTCGCAGAAGCACAAATACACGTGCACATATACATACACGTAGACGTACACATAAAGAGGCACCCTTCGCTACCACACAGCCGTTGCCGCCGTCGTTTGAAGCCTGCTGTTGCTGATGATGATGATGAGGAGGAGGAGGAGGTGGTGGAGGTGGAGGAGGAGGAGTAAGAGAAGGCGTGACGGTGCGCCTTAGCAAACGGCCGCTTATTGCGAGAAGGTCTTGCTCCTTTAATGGGTTTTGCGTGCCGGGTAAGCTTGGATGGATCACACTCGGTGGGTCGAAGGTGAAGGAGAACACTCGGGTTCGTTGTGTGTACGTGCAAGATCGTCGATAACGAGGCACACGCACGACGACGCCTTCATAAAATGACTCCTTCTTGCGTCTACGCGTAAAATAACGAGAAGAGGAGGGAAGGTAAAACGATAAAAAGGAAAATAAAAGGAAAGGAAAAAGAAAGCAAGAAAGGAAGAAGAAGAAGAAGAAGAATTCCCACGCACGCGCGCACCCACCTACGCACACACGTATACACACACGGTTAGTCGAGAATATTTCGTAAACGCGTTTGAATGTCCAAACGTTTGCAAATTTTTGCTAATTTATTTCACCACGGTTGTTGTTCCGCATGCCCCCTTGATTTAGAATTTTACAGATTTGTTTCCCCCCTCCTCCGTTCCACTTCCTCTTCCTCCTCCGCCCTCTATTTCTTTATTTTTTGTTCTCTTTCCATCTTGCTCGTCACTTGCCCCAATTTTTTCTATTTTCTTTTAATTTCCTATTCAAAACGTCCCCACGTTTCTTTGAAAGATCGCGCGATCGTGGGAAACTAAATAGCAAGATAGTTAGGAACGGTGCGACATGCTTTTTGCTATACCATCCGCTTTAAATTCCAGCACACACGCATAAGTCCTCTCCATTGTCTGTTGCAAGCCTTAAAGGCGTTACAGTTTCTTGTCCTTTTGCTTGAGTAACGCGTTAAACTACCTACTTACTTACCGGTGCTGAGTAATCCACGGGGTCGTTAGAGTTTCTCGGTGGAATCATATATTTCTTAGATATTCTAATCTTTTTTCTTTTTTTTATTCTTTCTTACTATTCCATCGTATTAACTCGATCATTAAATTATTTATTATACCATTGATTTGGAAAGAAAAAAAAATAAACGCATATTAGATTTCTCTTGAAAAATATTATATTATATCTTTTTCTATCTCTCTCTCTCTATCTCTAGTTTCATCCAACCACACGCATCGTTGAAAATCTTCGAACATTCCGTGTTACGGACATACGCAATCAAGCCTCGAGCGTTAATCACGAGAAAACGAAGTATCATCGATGTTATAAATCATCTCTAGAACGTTTGGTATCATCATGGCATAGCATCCCCCTCGCCCGCTCCCCTCTTTTCTTCTTTTTCTTGCACTCGGTATCCTCTTTCCCCTTTAACATCACACGTTCCTGATCCCCAGGGAGAATACGAAAGATATACGTCGTAACGTCGTATCGGCGATAAATAAAGATGAAGCCACCGCGATAAAATGCAGGGCACGCCGTTCTCCGATCCCCCTCCCCCTACCTTTTTTTTTCCACCCCTCGACACTCCACCGAACGCTCACCTGTGTTCTTTCCTGCGCAGCTCGCCATTTTGATTCTCTCTCTCTCTCTCTATCTTTCTCTTTCGTTCATAAAGTCTAGCAGCTATAGCTATCTCTTTTCTCTCCACCCTCCGCCCCCCCTCCCATTCTAACATCTCCTCCCTCCACATTTCCACCTTCTCCAGCATTATCTTGACTTTCCCCGTGCTCTCCATCGCTTCATCCAGGCACCATCAAACCACCGTGAAACGAGGCGCACAGTCGTAAAAGCTGCACTACTCTTTCTTCTCCCCTTTCCCTCCCCCTCACCCTCACACACACTCTTTCTTTCTCTCTCGTACTTTCTGTTTTCATTCTGTTTCCTTTTCTTCTCTTTCTTACTCCTTTCTTGTCCTTTCATTCAACGACGACGACGACGACGACGACGACGACGACGACGACCTTTGCTAACGTTAGACGATCTCGAGACGAAAATACGACAATATGAGTGTGGATACTTGTCAAATGTTTTATGGAAACAGTTGGAGAGACGCCTTATTTAACAGTAATTTTGTAATACATAGTACACGTCTTATTTAACAATAATTTTGTAATACATAGTACATATAACACTAATTTTTATATATATATATATAAAAAATAATAATAATATATATAATAAATAATAATAACATATATAAATAAATAATAATTTTATAATATATAATATATAATATATATATATATATATATATATATAAATTACTGTTGTATGTACTATGTATTACAATTAAAAAATATTATATATACTATGTATATTACTATACATAGTAAGTATATACTTATATTATATTTATATATATAAATTACTTATATATATATATATATATATATATATATATATATACTGTTGTATATACTATACATATATATACATATAATATATACATACTGTTGTATGTACTATGTATTACAATTAAAAAATATTATTATATTACTATATATATTACTATACATAGTAAATTTATATACGTAGTAAATATATACTTACTATGTATATATATATATTATTTTTTATATTTATTTTATTATACATTATATATATATGTGAACATACACACGTACGGTGTCGTATACGTTCGGTGACCCCGATTGGAAATGTTTAATCCGATAAATGACTATATTTCGTTTTCTTCATTTTTGTTTTATTTTTTGTTTCTTTTTTCAATTCGCGTCCCTTCTTTTTGGTCTTGTTTTTTTCTCCCTCTCTCTCTCTCTTTTTTTTTGTACAAAATATAGGGCAAAAGCAAACATACGGGAAGGTAGGTGTAGATCATAAGCATTATACCAGAGGTATCGATCGATTATATTTGCTTGCCAACGCTGGGTCAGATAACGAGATCCCGATGGCATCCTCTCGTGGATAGGAGGGTTGAAACTAGCGTTCGTTTGGATCACCGCGAAAGAGAGAGAGAGAGAGGGAGAGGGGGAGACGGGGTGAGAATTGTTTGCGCCGGAAACAATTCCAATCGGCTGTAAATGCCGCGAGCCCGGTGTTTTTTAAATCGGAAGTGCTTTCTCTCTCTCTCTCTCTCCCTCATTCTCTCTCTCTCTCTCTTTCTTTCACTTTCCCTCTCATATATCCTTTTTTTTTTTTTTTATTTTTTCCCTTTAAAGAGAAACGTTACGCGATCGAGAGAACAAGAGAAAAAAAAAAAGAGAGAAAAAAAGGAAATTAAAGACGAATTAGCTCAAGGGGTGTAATACAGTGATAAAAATGAAGAATAAATTTATCGTATGCACACCTTTGATCTTGGCTAGAAAATATTACTATTTTTTTTTCTTGCGCGTGTGCACGTGTATGTGTGTGTCTCTCCTTCTCTCTCACTCTCTTTCTCTCTTTTTATTTTCTCTTTTTCTTTCTTCTCACGCGTCTCTGAATAATTCAGCGAGATATGTCTTATCCGAGGAAAAGAAGCAAAAAGAACGAAAAGAAAAGAAAAAAAAAACGAAGGAATAATAAGAATAAGAATAAGAAGAGAAAAAAGATAGGTGGAGTTAGGTCGGACGCAAATTTATCATTTCTTCGAAGTGGCGGTAAATTTGAAATTAAAAGTAAGCTCGTGTCTTTCTCTCCGGCTGTTGGCACCCTCCTTCTTTTTTTTCCTCTTCTTTCCCTTCTCCACCCATTTCCTTTTCTTTCTTCTCGTCGTTTTACTTCTTCTTCTTCTTCTTCCTCTTCCTCTTCTTCTTCTTCATTTTCTCGTTCGACAGAAGGCGCGGACGAAATCGATTTTCTCGCCACCGCCTTCTTTCTTTCTTTCCTTCCTTCTTTCTTTCTTTCTTTCTTACTCTGTTAGCACCGTGGGCCGTTACTTTCGCCAGTGGCGGCGGCGTCCCGTTAACGAGTCCACCCACGCGATTATAGCAACGTGGTGGTGGTCTCCGAGGCACGTGAGACCTCCGGGGGCTTTCGAAGAAATTCAAAGGAATCGTGATCTAGACCGACTTCGGCCCGGCGACGGGTTCTCTCTTAGGAAAACGAAGAAAAAGCTTCTCTCCTCTCCTACGGACGAATCGTCTATATCGTTTCGCGTGTCGACCCTTATCAACTCGACTATCTCACTCTCTCTCTCTCTCTCTTTCTTTCCTTTCTTTTTTTCCTTTCTTCTTTCTTTTGTTTCTTCAACCTCTTTTTCTTTTCCCATCTCAAAAAAATAAATAAAGAAAAAATAAATGGAAAAATAAAGTAGACGTTTTTTGATGATTTTCTGGTAAAAACGTAAGATAGAAAAGGAATTAAGGGGTTATACGCAGTTAGAATTTTAAAAAAATCGATTTTTTTTTTTTTCATTTTCGGAATGTACATGTATTTAAGTATATTCTCTGAAAATTTCAAATCGATCCGACAAATATTCTTCACTTTATGTAAGCTGCAAACAAAAATTTTTAACTATGTGTAAACGTCTCTTTGAAACTTTAAACGCGTTTTTCTCAAAACGGTATTTTCAAAGTCGGTGATCTCGATTATTCAAAAACGGCTTAACCGATCGGTTTCGAATTTTTACACAATCTTCTTAGATATATTCCTCGGGTATTAAGTATAAGGAATAATTTTTAAAAAATTTATTACTATTTTTTTGTAACAATTTAGAGCGAAAATTTTAGTCAAAAACAACAACTTTTTTTCAAATAGACGCCATTTTGTCAAAAATCAAAATTTTTATTATACCTTGGTTTTAATATCTGCATTAATCTATCCTTTAAAAGAATCCACCATATTTTTTAATTTCAATAATTCAAACCGCCAAAATGAAGATCACCGCCAAACGTCTTTTTTTAGAGGACGTTCAGGAAATCATCTACAGGAGCGGTGCAAATTAATATTTTTACATAATCGACGCGCTATTGTATTCTCAAAAGTTCGCTCTATTTGAATTACCATCACTTTTGTTTGAGAAATAAAAACTGTTTCTATAAAAAATTCATGAAAATACGTCTTTTTCGAGCCTCGCAACTGCGTATAACCCCTTAATGATACCTCGGTTTGCGAGCATAATTTTTTTCAAAAATAGTCCTCGTAATCCAAAGCATTTCTATATCTAATTGTAAGTATATTTCGTAATAAGAAATATATATGTAAACGGAAAGAATCGGATTATATTTTTCATTTAACAATTATTTATTTTCGTATAGAAATGATATGAAATACGTAAATACTTTAGTCAAAAATTCAACTAGTTAATCCGTACTTTACTTACTACGAATACGTTTGTCGTTTATAAAATATTATACAAAAATTCGTATACCCTTCTAATATCGCAAAACATCGTTCGTTAATCGAATCAAAATTTTATTCTCGTCTTGCGAATAAACCAAAGTTTGACTACATAGAAAAAAGAAAGAAAGAAAGTAATCGCATTGGTATTAGATTTTTACTCGTGAATCCTTGAATATGAAAAAAGTGAGAAAGACAGAAAGTCGTGATAGGAGGAGGAGGAGGGAGGAGAAGGGGAAAGACGAACGGAGAAAAACGAAACAGAAAAAGGGTGCTACTTGACAAAGGGACGATGATGATGGGGGGAGGGGGTTAGAGAAAATAACGTATAGAAATAGAAGTGTAGTGTAAGCAGGATAGGCGGAGAAAGAGGATGAAGAAAGAAGAGGAAGGTGGAGGTGAAAAAGGAGAAGTAGGAGGAGGAGGAGGAGGAGGGTTTGGGATCCGTCCGAGCACGAAGCTTTGACTCGGCTAGCCAAGCTGTGGTTTAGGTGTGTGTTGCCGGCTCGGGGTGGCACGACGACGACGAGGATGAGGAGGAGGAGGAGGAAGAGGAGGAGGAGGAGATGGACGGGGAGTGAATCGGGTTGGGAGGTTCGCTTGGGGTCGTGGGTGTCGAGCAACGTGCGATGCCGTGACATCCTTCCCTCCCCTCCCACTCACCCCGTTCACCACCACTCACCCTCTTTACTCGTAACGCGCACGAGCCTCGTTCTCGCTACTTCTCTTCCTTTCACCTCCCCTTGCCCTCTTTGACTACCACCCCTGTTAGCTCCTCGTCTTCTCCACTTCACTCTCTCCCTCTCTCTCTCTCTCTCTCGATTCCTTTCTCCTCGTCCATATCCACGAGCCGTGCTGCTACGCCCGACCACCGAACTACGAGCTCGGGTTCGAGCTCGCCGTTAATCCGTTTATCGCGTTACCGCCACCACCACCGGCCTAGCAACCTTTCCCCGATCCTCCAACCCCCCTACCGCCCCTCCCCCTGCTTCGAATCTACCCCTGACCCAGCCGCGTTTCGCTCCCGTTATACCCGCACTCTACTCTCTCACGTAGACTTGCACGTACGCCAACGATACGAGTTCTACTGGGTGTTTCGCGACTACCCTTCTCGTTTCGCGCTTTACCTTTTTCTTTTTTTCTTCTTTTTTTCTTTTTCTCAACCTTTTCTCTCTTCATCTTCTTCTTCTTCTTCTTTTTCCTCTCGTGTCTTTTTCTTTTTTTTTTTCTTTTCTCTTTAACGTCGAAACTTTTTTTATTCTTCCTTGAAGAAAACGCGACGGTCAGTCGGACACAAATTTCCGTTAGAATTTTTACTTCTTATGTAAGTATTTGGTATTAAACGAAACGTCGGGGTTATTTCGCATTGTTTATCTTTGATCTATGTGTTTGTTCAAATAGAAAAGAATAAAGAAAGATATGGGGTGGGGGTGGGGCTGGGGCTGAGGGAAAAGAACGCTAGGTCTTTCGTCGCATCTTTCACTTCGTATTTATATATATATATATACTTGTACATGTACAATACCAACACAAGTAGTCACGTCTCGCACGAGAAAAGAACGTGCGAACGTATACATATGTGTACTATTCTGCGGTTGCGACCAAGATCCTGATATACTGGCGTAACGACGACGAGGAGCCAGCTTCCACTTGTTTTTTTATCCACGTTCTGGTTCTTTCTCTATCTCTCTTATTCTTCTATCCTTTAGTTTCTTCTCTTTTACTTTCGAGTCACGAGCTTTTGGTTTTCGTGGTTTTCTCTCGTTTCTCTTTCTTTCTTTTTCCCTTTTTTTTTTTTCTTATCATATCATAGCACGCTCTCTCACGCTATCTCATTTTTATCGAAAGGATTCTCCTCTCTCTCTCTCTCTAAAGAGAATAAGAAAAATTATATACCGAGAAAGAGAGAGAGGGAGTGTGTGTGTGTGAGAGAGAGAGAGAAATAGAGAAATGGTACGTACTATTCAGTTGTGAATAGTATACTTTCTGAAGGAAGTACCTTTTGCTTTTGGTTAGTCGAACTTTCACGAGAGCTTTAAGGCTTCCCTTTACTTCCCTCTGCTTTAAAAGGATGGCCAAGAAAGGCACGAGAGGAGTGTCTTTCTTTCTTCGTCGATCGATCGACCGGAAAGCGTTTCGCAAAAGCCGAACGACTACGAGAGACCGAGGAAGGAATTACGCGGATATATTTTCCGATGCTTTGCGAATTCTTCTATTTTACCGTAACCGAACGTCTGTTTTGTGTATGAGAGAGAGAGAGGGAGAGAGAGAGTAAGAAAGAAAAAATAAGAAGAAGAAGAGAAAAAGCTTTACGATCGAGAGTGTTTTCATTTCTGATCGTTCGATCGTGTACATAATTATTTTCGTGTATTTTTAATATCGTCAGTATGAAAGAGAGAAAACTATCAACGAAAAGAAAAGAAAGAGAGAGAGAGAGGGAAAATCGTTAGTATTTTTTTCTTACAATTAGATATCGTATCTCGTGAGCAATTTCAAGTCCAGGGTTTTAAGCTTCGAATCAGCGATATTATACAGAATTTATTCGTTTTATTTTATTCGATTAAACATTCTCTCTCTCTCTTTCTCTCACTATACAAATATATTGTTATATCTATTTGTTTAAAAGAAAAAGAAAAAAAACTGGTGTGTGTACTTATGTACGCACGTAAGAAGTTATACTTCTTTGCCGTACCAAAACGAACATAACCTCAATAACCTCAAAAATAACTTCAAAAAAAACTTCACAGAAAAAAAATAACTTAAAAAAGAAAAATAATTATTATTATATATATATAAGAAAGAATAAAAAAACTGGTGTGTGTACTTATGTACGCACGTAAGAAGTTATACTTCTTTGCCGTACCAAAACGAACATAACCTCAATAACCTCAAAATAACCAAGAAAAAACTTCACAGAAAAAAAATAACTTAAAAAAATAATAATAATTATATATATATATAAGAAAGAATAAAAAAAAGAAAAAGAAAATATCAAAATATAGATATCAGTCCACACTAAATATAACAGAGATATATCGAATTAATTCACGCGTCAACAGCCATGGCGCGGTTACAGCATTAGTTCTCGCTTCGATCATTTAAGTAAAGCAGCGCTGTGTACGATTAGTATTTGGATGGGTGACCCGCTTGAGAAAAGAAGGGGAAGAAGAAGAGAAGACAACTTCATGCCGTATACTTGAAATCGCTTTGCCGCGCGTCGTAAATACCGACAAACTTCATGGTGTCGTTTTTCCAGACGCTCGGAACAAAATCACTCCCCATTACATTTTCCCCAACGCGCCAAAAAAAGTATAACTTCAATAATAATTATTCAATCGTTTTGAATCAAGCTCTCGTATGCGAGACAAAGAATGAATTCGTTGTTTTACAAACTAACGATCATGAATCTTTCTTGAACTTTTTACGTGTATTATTGTCCTTGATTAATTGTAAGATCCTTCGATTTTACATGAAGCAACGACATGTGTCGATTTCTTTCGCGAATCGGGATGTTTCTAACGAACAAAAACGAGTTTCCCTAACGAACGTTGAAGAAAATAGTACAATATTATTTCATCGAAGCGATCGTTCGGTGGTTCGCAGTATGGTTTACCACCGAAAAGCGGTGATGATAAATTTCACAGAATATCGGGAGAAACTCTATCTCCGTTAGAATTTCGAGATTGAATTGCGTATGCTCGAAAATTGCCGATTTCCTCTCTATTCGACCACCGAACCGAGTTCTACCATTCTCTCTCTCTCTCTCTCTCTTTCTCTTTCTCTTTCGTTCTCTTCTATCTCTGTTCACACGCACATAGAAACGTGTAGAACGCGTGTGAACACACTCCAATCGTCGTCCTAGAATTTCAGCACGTTGACACTTTATCAATTTATATCGAAGTAATTGAACTCACGGCGTGGACTCTTGAAACGAATGAAAAGTCGACACACAGGACTTTTGGAAAGAGTAGAAGGACCGATGGACATAGATAGAGATCGATACGACGTGATTTATATCGTGCATTACAAAAATCTCCCTGTAACTTTTCGAAAGAGAAAGAAACATATATGAATATATATATATATTATATTATATTTATTATTTATATATATATATTTTTATATATTTATATAAATTTATATTATATTTTATTATATTATTTACATATATATATGAAAGAATAATAATAATTTTACAAATGTAAACTTTTCTTTAATTTATATACCAAAAAAAAAAATAATAATAAGAATATTTACATATACATACTCATTCCAATGCAAAATATATTTACAATACATATTTTCCATTTACGTAAACTGATATAATAAAAAAGAAAATGCAGTAGAAGAAAATAAAAAAGAAAAGAAATAAAATTAAAATCATTAGTCAAAACGAATGATTAAAAAAACAAAAGATAAAGATAAATAAATAGATAGATAGATAGATAGATAGATAGATAGAAGAATTGGAAGTTGCGTGCAGAAAGTGCGAGCTCGTATCGCCGACCTATGACACGGTCGGTAGTATCCATTGGGGGTTTGGAGGGGTGAAACGTAGAACGTTACGCGTTGGTGGTGGCGACGGCGTTCCATGGGGTAGCGGCGTCGGTGGTGGCGGAGCGCATTAATCATCCCCCGGCACGCCATGGCCATTCGCAAGCCCCGCCGTTCCCAAACCACTGGTGGCTCTGGCGTCAGTGGTGCTCGATCATCCGTTTTGCGTTGTCGTGCTGCAGCCCGTACACGACCTGCAGGTTTTGGCCAGAGTAAATCTTCCTATACCTCGCTCGGGTATAAATCGTGTGCGAGAGAGCGCCAACTCTGTTCGCCTAGCGTTAGGTTGCCGCCTCGTTCCAAAAACGAAAGGGAAAGGGGGAGGGAAAGGGGGAGGGGGCGAGATGGGAGGGAGGATTCGTTCAGAAATACCCCCCTATACCTGGGTCTATCGAAAAATCATATCTTCCTTATCTTTTTGATACTTTAGTTACGTTGTGAAACGTAATTTCTTCATTGGTTATGATCATTTGTCTAATAGTTAGATTACGACGTATTGCGATTGGTTGAATTTTTATATAACGAAAAGAAAAGGTAAAGAGATATGATAAGAATTTTGTTGTTTCGACAAAGGTATAATAAATTTTCTTCGAAACGGTAGAGACGATAGAAGGATTTGAAAAGTTTCACGGTATATCAGGTATATCTATCTATATATTTATACATATACTACCTACTGTGTAGCAGAGAGAGAGAGAGAGAGAAAGAGAGAGAGGGAGATAGAGATAGAGGAAAATTCAAATGGAGTAGTAGAAGAGCCCAGGGTCGACGTTTGTGCGTCGGGATAAAGAAAGACAGAGAGGAGAAATGGCTTCGGCCGCGCGACTCATCGCTCCCTCGTCAAATATTTCATCGCTCCGACACGGCCCTCCGTTTTTGAAGGGGCGAAAAAAGCGACGTCCACGAGAGAGAGAGAGAGAGAGAAAGAGAAAGAGAGCAAAAGAGAAACGGAGAAAAATAGATGGAATGAGAATGAGAGAGTGAGAGAGAGAGAGAGGGACAGACAGAGAGTATGGAAACGTAGTCGACGGATAAAAGTTGCAACGAGGAGACGGCGGTTGTACGGCCCTGCGCAGTATCAACGAAATTATTTACCGATCGCAGCCCTTCGCCTCTCCACCCCTAGATGAGCAGGCGCTCGGCTCGCAACTGGGGTTATTAACGTGCCCGAGGGTCAGGAGGATCGATCTCCTTCGGGAACGGATCTTTATAAAATTAAGATCCTCCTCTTACTCTCCTCTTCCTCTCTTCTTTCTCTTTCTATATCTTGCTAAAGCTTCCTCCTAAAGGTCCACCTTTACTGTTCTTTCCTCGGCCTTTCATCTTTTCCTAACATTGGATCCTTCGACCGCACTCCTTTTCCTTCTTTCACTGCCTCTCAACCTACGGATCATCTTTTCTTCTTTACCTAGTTTTTTTTCTTCTTTTTTTCTAAAATATGTCTTTTTTTCATAATATTCCCAACATACACTCGGAAAATTTCGATAGAGAAAAAGTATGAGTTCTATTCTCGTTTTAATATTATTTCATTTATTGTCTTTACTGCTGTTAATTATTCGTTTTTCTTAAATCATATCGAAATTATATTTCTTCCTTTAGAAATTTTCGATTGGAACAATATAGATCGAGATTGCGATTAATTTTCGTATTAGTATCATCGTAATTCGTTAATAAATGATTAAGAATAGGTTGTAAGAAGCGAAACACAAGCGAACGTTTGAAAAAATTCTGAAGAAAAAAGAACGATACTATACGAGACACCCGTTAGATAGTTGATCCTTTACCGAGAAAGGAAGAAGAGTAGGGTTTTAGGTATACGGAACGTAGTCTAGACTGTAGATGGAAGATAGCTGTTCCTAGGCTAGGCTAGGCTAGCCATAATCGCCATTCACCACACCCCCTGAATCTTCCGACTCTATCTTTCTTTCTCTCTTTCTCTATTTATTTCTATCCTTTTTTTCCTCTCTCTCTTTCTCTCTCTATCCCTCGGGATTCCGCAATCCGGCATTCGCGATCTCGTCATCCACTATCCTTCGTTCTCTCTACAGCCCTTCAACACCCTCACCGCGACCCACAACCCCCTCGAGATATCCCTCGGATTTTACCTTTGTCCCTTGCGTTCGTACCAACGATGCCAACAGCATATATATATATATACATATATATGTATGTATGTATATATATAAATACACGAGAGGATCAGGCGCAAGCGTCGTTTTTGTTTGCGATATCGCGCCGTCGCGGTAACTCACTTCCATAAACTTTCGTATTTACATTTTGACGAAATTCCTATTCCTCTTCGTCTATAACTCTTTTTATCTATTTTCTCTCTGTCTTCTTTCATACACGCCGATTCTCATCTTTTAATCCCAAAGAGAAAAGAAAATCGGAGGTTAGAAAACTTTACCTAGAGATAATCTTGCAGAATAACTGATTACTGTATTTTAACACGGTAAAATATACATATAATAAATTTTAATAATATTAATTTTAATATATATAATTTATATATATAAATTTGTTATATATTATTTTAGTGACGCAACCCTGACGCATTTGTTCGTTCAAAGAACTCTCCCAATAAATACGAGCTTCAATTGTTTAACAAATAATCGAGAGGCCCGGGATTCGAACCCGGGATCTTTCGCATACCGAAAGAACGCTCTACCACTTGAGCCACGAAGACCTGTAATTTGTTATATATATATATATGTATAAGTATTTTATGATTGGAGTAATTTTAACGCGTAATCAATCGATGACAAATTTAGTTCCTCACTCAAATCACAATGCTTTCGATATTTTCTTTCTATTTTTCATGTTTTTTTCTATTTCTTTTTCTTTTCTTGCGAGTAGAAGGTAAATTAGACGTAATTATTGGAAAGTTGGAAGCCGCTTTTACCAACGTTGAATTTCGTCGTTGAGTTTTGCAGAGAATGTATTTGTATTGGAGACCACGAGAGAGAGAGAGAGAGAGAAAGAGAAAGGAGGGGAAATACGTTCGAGCCTCAGTGTTAATTAAATCCGTAGGGATTTTTTTTCTTCCCCCTTTGCCTCACTTCGTTGCTCGGGAAGGACGCATTGAGCAGGAATTAATTGATCGCCACTAATTTGCTGGGGACTCGTGGTAATCCCTCTACGTACTCATCGTCCGTTGTACCGATATGCATAAAAATATATATATATATATATGTATATGTATTTAATGTAATAGGTATGTGCATATCGATGTAATACACCAAGTCGTCTAATGATACATCATCGTTCATTTGATCGGGAAAATGAGTGATAATTTATTTAACGAAGAATATTCATTACGTTACTTTTTTAGTTTCGTTCGTTGATCTGCCGAAAAGAAAGAAAGAAAAAAAAAAAACAAAATAAAATACAAAAACGAAATATGGAGAAATCGCTGGTAGGGGAACGAGAGATTTTATTTTTTTTTTTTTTTTTTTCTTTTTCGTTGCAATTTTCATGTAATACTCCGGAGATTTCGAGGGGGGGAAAAAAGGGATGGAAAATGGTACGTCACCAGGCAGTATTCCCAGTCGCGCGACCAAAAGTTTGAACGATCGTGCAACAGTTGACGCACCCTCCTTGTCCATTCTGAAAATCCGCCCCTATCGATGTTGGAGGACGAGCTTTACGTTGGAGAACGTGCGTGCGATAGAGACGGAAAGATTGGTGAATGTATGTAGGTGGTGGGCTTGGGGAAGGGGCAGGGGGAGGGGGTGGGAGGGAAGGGGCTTGGGGCAACTGGCTGGGAGGGAGAAAATGTTAGGGAAAAAGGGAGAAACGCGACAGAAAGAAGCAGCACGGTTCTCCCTCGTGGCAAATTCGCACACGACGACGCGTGACGATGCATAAGCTGCCCATTTAGGCGCGTCAGTTTCCGGCGGACAACCAAATTGTTGTCGAGATTTCAAACGTCAGATATTATGGATAAGGTGACGTCATGTTTAGTCCTGGTTCCTATAATTGTTTCGATCGATAATAAGTTCTGGCATCTATTTTTTTCTTTAGTTTCTTTTTTAATCAATGACATTTCAACCAAATTGCAGTCCCAATGTTAAACTATGCGTTATCTTATCAATATCGTTTAACTTGAAACAAATCACAAGGAAGGATTAACGAAATATAAATAGGTAAATATAAATAATGAAATAATGTGTGTGAAATTAGGGGGACAGAAAGAAAAGGAATAGAAGATTTGTTGAAATCAATGAAATTCAAACGTAATCCCGGTAGTCTAACAATATGTTATTTTTAAATAATATTTTGACTTTTTTGTTTGAATCGCATTAATAAAAAAAAAGAAAAAGAAAACATTTGTCAAAAAAATAAAACCAGAAAGTAATTAATTGTCAATTTGGTTCCTTTTATATGATTGGTAGCCAAGAAATAAAGAAAGAGAATAGAGAAGATCGTTGTAGGTTAGGTTAGGTTAGGTAGTAGTAGTAGTAGTAGTAGTAGTAGTAGATAGAGCGTATATATTGGGTCAATTATACGGTGTAAAATTGGAGATAGGGCAGAGCGACACTATGGGGTCCGTGAGTGGCGCTCCTGGGCTCGTTTGGTAACTCGAACGTGCCAGGAAAAGGGCGTCGGCTGGTGGCGACAGCGCCCTGCTAGCCGGGCCAATCGCACCCGTGGGATTCCCGGCTACTGCAATTGCCATCAACCACACGGTGTTGGATAATTGCTCGCGTGCAGTCGCGTTCACGTGTGCGCCTGCAGTTTTACGCTTCAAATACTCGCCGACCGATGATGACGATTCGCCTCTTCCTCCTCTTCCTCCTCTTCCTCTTCCTCCTCCTTCTCCTCTTCCTTCTCTTCTATTTATCTATCTCTCTCTCTCTCTCACTCTCACTCTCTCTCTTTCTCTCTTTCTTTTTCTGCAAACGACTGGAACACTCGCGTTCGTTGAAGACGGAATTTTTTTGCCGTGTAATTTACCAAAAAAAAAAGAGAAAAAAAACTCTTACAATTATTTTCTACTTCTCTCTCTTTTTTTACTTTCTTTTCTTTTTATTTAATCCCTTGCATATGTATTATATTATTTATTAAACTTGAACAATCCGTGTATATCTTAGGGGTATTTTCGTATTTTACAAAATTACAGTAAATATATATAAAAAAATGAATAATTATATTATTAGCCAAATATACATTATATATCTTACGAATACTATTTCTCCATCGTGTAACGATCTAAAATTAACAATAGTAACAACGAAAGTAGGCCGACCGTGTTTCTTTTGGCTCTATCCTTAAAAAAAAAAATAAAAATCTTCGCGACTATTATTATTTAAGTCTACGTCTTGTAAATCAACGTTTCATCTTATTCGAAATATTATAAACCAATGAGGAAAGTCGATACGTTCGATTGTGTTTCGCATATAAACACCTTATAACAGTCCTTAGAGAGTCTTAATGCATTTTTCATGAACTTTAGGATTATCGGTTAGCCCTTACTAGGTATAATGGAGGGGGTTGGGGGTGAGGGGGAGGGAGGTCTGCAGAAGAGAGGGAAACCAAGAGAGAAACGATCATAAATCATGCGGTTCGAAAGTAAGAAGTAGTACGTGCGGCACGCAATTTCCGTTTCACAAACTATCGGAAATGTTTCGGGGGGGTGGGGGGCGGGGCGGGGTGGTTCGTCGTCGATTCACGAAAGGGAGAAAGAGAGAGAGAGAGAGAGGAGTGGGGAATAGGAAAAAAAAGGGGAAAGGGGAAAAGGAAGAGTGGCTTCTTTCCAAAAGGATTTTTGTTTCTTGTCACGAGTAAGTATAGTTCTGGTCTAAGCACTGTGGTAGGAATCGCGTTCACGTTGCCGGAAGGCCATTAGCCAAATTGCGAGGTGTCTGCTCGTTGCAGCGCTCTATTACCTCTAAGGATTCCACTTCCGATTCCTCCCGGTCCGCTTATCGAGAGCAATCATCTCGAATCGATCGTGGCCTAGCAGTTACTATGCGAACGACCGTTCCGTTCCTTTCGTTTAATCCGTCCTATCTTATTTCTTTCTTCTTTATTCTTTATTCTTCTTTATTCTTCTTTATTCTTCTACTTCTTCTTCTTCTTCTTCTTCTTCTTCTGCTTTTTTTTGTTATCGTACCTCTATCGATCAATGAAGTTCGCACTTCTTAATAATTCCAGGTAATTCCTCGAGCTTGTAATAGTCGGGAGGGACTGGATGGGGGGAGGCGGGGGGTCGTCTTTCTATCTATTTTCATCTCTTTTGAATTTTTTAACGGGAACGACTCGGTTAGGTGACAATATATGACGCTGAAAGTTTTTACCTCGAAGAAGTGCTTGATAATTCTTACGGTAATTATGTAATCGTACTAATTGTAAAAGTCAATAAATATTTGTGTCAAATTATATTTGAAAATATAGAACATTGCTATGATGTATATATATATTTTTGTTGTTTAATTCTATATAATTACACACAATTACTTTTTATATATAAATTTAATTCGTAGTAATGGTAATACTTAAATAATCTCATTGTTAGAATCAATATTTTTGTATTTGTTGACTTAAAACAATTATGATATTTCATAAGACTCAATTTACAGACAAATATTCAATCGGACAGTTAAATATATTTTTTGTTGTTTAATTTACCGTAACTATATCAATTAACTATTACAATAGTCAAATAAAATGTGAATAATTGCAATTGTCAAGAAATTTACAGACCCACGCTGTATATCCATCAAATTTTTTAAGATACTATTTAAAATCATTAATATTTATCTTTTATAATTATTAAATGAGATTCGTTCGTTGAAACGTCAAACAGGACTGGGAAAGATAGTCGTGTTTGATATCAAAAGTAGCAATACTAAAAGAAACATAGATGGATAGAGACAGAGACAAAGATAGAGAGAGAAAGAGAGAGAGAGAGAGAGAAATAGAGATCAAGATCGAGAGTTCAACATCAGAAGAAGAAATAGGAAGAGTAGAGAGCTTCTGACGAGTTTTTCTTTGAATTTTTCTTCGTATTCCAGTCATCGAAGCGAACTGGAAGTTATCCAAGACTCTCCTGGAAAGGCGTGTACTCTCTCACGGAAGCGATCCTTCGTCGACAAGTTCGACAAGATGTCCGTGCTCTTTTCTCATCTTCCTCCGTTTCTTCTTCTTCTTCTTCTTCTTCTTTTTAGACAGATCACTAACTTTTAAATCGTACAGATACTTAAGTCTATAAAAAAGTCACGTAATTAACGAGATCTTTTCTTATCAAAAGTAACTCAAGTTTTAAATATACAATTTTATATATGTATATGTTACTGTTAAAACGTGTATTTCGTTAATTCGTGAAATTACTAATGAAATTTTTATCAAATAACTATACTATTTAAATAAATAAATTAAATAAATTTAATTTTAATTTAAATAAATTAAATTAAACTATATTATTTAAATATATAAATATATATAATTTATATATATAATTTATATATAATTAAATATATAAATATATACATATTAATATATATATATAAAGGAAGCAAAATTACATATTTTGATTACGTAATATATGAATTCACGAGATTAGTTAAAGTATAAAAACTATTTGTTTACGTTTGTTTTGTATAAAAATTATTTGATACGCTTTTCTTACAAACTTCGTTATTTCGATTAAAATTTAGAGTTTTCACGATTTAACGTTTACATATATATATTATATATACGTATACATGTGTATGTATATCACTTACCAGTAATACACCTATTCACGTACATATGCATATCATTTGCATAGCAACAAAACACGCGCATATGCACATGTTGATTTGAGATATATACGAAGAAGGTTGCTGGAAGAATAAGAAGTCACGAGTAACGATGGAAAGTATATTTTATAATAAATATTATTAATTGTATGAAAATTGTGTTATTTTCTTTCAATTGAAAAACGGACAGAACTTTCTGGTAGATCTAATACACACGTATGCACGTGTATGTATATCACTTAACAGTAATACACCCACTCACGTACATATGCATATCATTTGCATAGCAACAAAACACGCGTACACGCATACGTGAAATAAATTAGATATTTTTCTAATATCGCTTTTACATTTCTCTGCATTCGAAAGAGACTGAAAATAGCTGCTACGCAGTATATCGAACGAACTCTCTGACCAAATGTGTTTTCAAGTTCGACGACGAGATTCTTAATCGAATAAAAATGACAACATTGGAATATAAACATCGAGTGAGGATTGACGTACATATGTATATGTGTATGTATGTATAAAGAAAATATTAAACAACCGAGAAATCGTTCATTTTCGATAAATTTAACTTCTATTCACCTTTTCCTTCTTAGTCGTCATTCTTCTCAGCTTCTGACTAGACGTGTTTTTGTTATAAATAATATACATTTGTTTGTATCGTTTATCTTCTCATTTACGTTAGATACAATGTTTTATATCATCTTTTTATTTTTTCTTAACTATACTCTGATTAATAATATTTCAATAATTATTCGCGTTAGTTGTATTTCGTTTTACATACGATTCTCACGTATAATAAACACTCGAATTATGGATAATAAGAAAATTGTTCTAGAATGGTTAATTCATGATCAGATTAGAATGATTGTATACTTTTAATAAGAATGGTTAGTCGGTCGATGTTTTTTATATTATTAAAGTGTACTTCTCATTGGAGATTGAATTTTTTCAAGATGATCTCGTCGGAGAACGGAATTTTAATATTTCAGGTATGCATTTATCTGCATGTGTATGCATATTAAATATTAAATTTTATCAATAAAATAAGAATATAAATATGTTGCTATATGAAGATTCATATTTATTATTTTATTATAATATATCATATATTATTATTATTATTATTATTAAATTGATGAAATTCTTTTAATATACTTTCCTGAAAATAAAAATAAAAACGCCTGATTACTTCGAATAAAATAAACTAATCGTTTCCGTGATTTTAATTGAATTATACACTATTATAATTTAATACCAACATACATATATACATTAAAGATACGTTTAATTGATTATCAAGATAAATGTATAATATAAAAATATATATATTATTATTAAATTGATCAAATTCTTTTTATATACTTTCCCGAGAAAAATAAAAACACCTAATTACTTCCTAATAAAATAAATTAATAGTTTCCGCGATTTAAATCGAATTATATATTATTATAATTTAATACTAACATACATACATACATTAAAGATACGTTTAATTGATTATCAAGATAAATGTATAATATAAAAATATATATATTATTATTAAATTGATCAAATTCTTTTTATATACTTTCCCGAGAAAAATAAAAACGCCTAATTACTTCCTAATAAAATAAATTAATACTTTCCGCGATTTAAATCGAATTATATATTATTATAATTTAATACCTACACATACATACATACATACATACATACATACATACATACATACATACTTATACTTATACGTTTATAATTGATTATCAAGATGAGTATTAAATGTAAGGAAAAAAAAATAAAAAAAACCACAACAAAAAATAAAGTAAAAAGCGTAGGCGTGTTACACGTAAGAAATCGATCTTCCTTCTTCGTTTCTTTCAAAGGTATTACGTAACTCGTCTAGACGAAGTCACGCAGTGTCAAGAGTATCTCTTGGCGTGCGAGAAGAGAAAAAAGGGAAAGAGATAGAGATAGACGAAACACACACAAAAAAAAAAAAGCGTAGGAGGAGGATAGAGAATGGGAGGAGGTAGAAGAGGGTGGCAGGTGGGCGGGAGGGGTGAGGGGTGAGGAGGAGGAGGGGGAGGGGCGTCTTTCGCGTGCGTCGCTCTGGTTATTTATTTTAACACGAGTTTCTCCCCACGCGTTTGTGTCTACGGATATAACCGTGGCTTTGCGAGCCACACGAAAGAGTCTCTATGTAAGAGAGACAAAGAGAGACAGAGAGAGAGAGAGAGAGAGAGAGAGAAGAGTGTAGCAAGAAAAAAAAAACAACGAGCATAAAAAATAAAAAGAACGAGGGTAGATAGGAAAAAGGAAGAAAAAAGGGTAATAGTAAGAGAGAGAGAGAGAGAGAGAGAGAAGGAAGAGGTTGGGTTCGTAGGGGAAGGGGGAGAAGATTAGAAGGGAAATTCGTACGAGCTGGCCACTGAGTATGGAGATGATTAATGCATCCAGAAACCCACGGTCCATCCGCTTTCCAACCAATCTATCCCGCTATACCTAACCAGCACTATACGCACGTTTTCGATCCGTGCCATCCGAATGGGTTGGTTTGACTGTTCTCTGCCGTTCTCTCCACTTGCATGCTTACTCTGCCGCTTAATTTAATCCTTTTATTTAAGTTTAACCGAAGAGGGGGTACATTTTCATTGTTAAGTTTTGATAATAAAAATAATGCGTTTAATTAATAGGATTATATTCCGGTTGTTCTTTTCTGTTTTTTTTTTTTTTTTGTACTGAAGAAAGTAGTTTTTCTTTAGGATTTGTGTGATGAGAAGGTTTTTTTTTTACTGTTAAGAATAGATTATTAATACACGTGGATCTTGTTAAAAAATATATTAATATAATATATAAATATAAATAATATTTTGAACGTTTTTTAGGATAATTTAGAAGGATACGATATCAATTTTGTAATTGATTAAAGTACAATTGACGAAAAGTGCAGCAATGTATAGTAATTCGTGTTTAAGAGTTATTCGTCTGATATATCGTATTCCAAATTTGAATAGCAAATTTTGATCTCGACTTAAAGTGGCCCGGGACACAAAAATTAAGATCTTGGAACACGTCTCACAACCGAGTTTGCAACATTTCTCGCGTGGAATATAACACGTATGTTTATGTGTACGTGCACGTGTTTCGCGTATTAGTTTACCTGCACGCATACACACACACACACACACAGACATATGTATATTCGAGTCAATGCGTTCGTGTTTCGTTGCTTTCTGGCATACAGCTGACTGGTTGGCGCGTGCAAACTGCTTTTGCGTTCTCAAAAGGAACACACATTCGTTTCCTTTTCTGCGTTAACTAGATTCGTGCGTTTCTATACAGAAGTATCTTCTTTCATATAACGGATCTCTAACGTACACTTTCAGTTCTTTGAGAAAATTCGTTTACGTGCCAACGAACGACGAAAAAGAAAGGAAATACCTGGGAGAAGAGTTTTTCTTTTCACGTTTAGAAAATTTTCTATCAATCGATATATCGCTTCCATAGATTTTACGAGTAAATTTTTCAATCGTTATCTACTCGTATTTATTAAATGATCGATCAATAAATTACAACGAATAAAGACAAATTTTTATATAAATACGCTTAATTACATCAGGTAGGAGAACTTTAACGTTCGTACGATTAGATTTTTCATTTCTTTTTGTTACTGTTTTCATATAAAATTATGTTTTTTATTTTCTTTTTTTTCCTTTTTCTATACGGAAATATTCTTTTCTAATGGAATATATTTGAAAGCTTATAGTAATACCAACATTCCATTCCCGTATATATGAATTACCAAACTTGCATTTTAAATAAATATCGTATTACCCCGTGTAAAGGAAAGAAAAACAAAGAAATCGATCGATACCGCTTTATAATTACAATATATTTTATATTTCTTATTTTCAAGATACGAATCCCCAGTTTCAGTATTGTTAAAAAGAAAAAAGTATTGGCTCTGTCGGTGTCGTTGCTTTGTATACTTATTAAAAAAATATTTATCATATTTCAGTTTACTGAAGTATTCATCGAGATATAATATCTATATTACAGAGAATTAAATGAAACGTTGTTCGCGTTGTTGAATTTTTTCTTCTCGTATCTTCGATAAATTCATTACACGATATTCTCTCAAAAATTAGAT
The DNA here is from genome assembly GCF_010416935.1 of Polistes fuscatus. Lineage (NCBI taxonomy): Eukaryota > Metazoa > Arthropoda > Insecta > Hymenoptera > Vespidae > Polistes > Polistes fuscatus. Next base: position 3,162,837 of record NW_025113140.1, read on the forward strand.
AATGATATATTTTGATTATGATTATTTTTTTCAAACGATCAATAAGTAATTTTGAGAAAATCATTCAAATATACCCTTATACATATATATATATAAGATTATAAAATTATTAAATGCATGGTATATATCTATTATTAAATATTATAATAATAATATAATAATTATAATATATATTGTAATTAAAAATATTAAATATAAATTATTAAATGCATAGGTATATCTATTATTAATATATAAAAATATAAATATATATATTTTTGTTGTTGATCCCTTTTTCTGTTCTCGCTTGCTTGAGCTTTCGTGCGGGTTCTTGGAATATCACGTGCGTGTTCCCAGCGTATGCTTTAACTCGAGATATCGTTTGCACCATCTGAGAAGAGGGTGAGTAAGGTATCTACCTTAGTGGTAGTGTGGTAGTAATGTTGGTGATAGTTATGTAGTAGTAGCGATGATACTACTGCTGTTGCTGCTATGTTGGATGATATGGTGATGGTGATGGTGATGCTGATGGTGAACGCGGAAAAAGGGAATGGGAACATCTCTGGATTAAGATGTATGCACGAAAGCGAGATTCGAAATCCCTTTTCGAACTGGTCACAACGTTCGTTCGTCGTATTCGTCGTATTCGTCGTTGTTGTAACTTCGGTGGATCGCGTGATAACGATCGTTCGGTAAGCACGCTCAAGTTGTAATTCACCGGACAGCCTGTGTTCCTACTTGTACGACGCGTACGCTCGTTAAGTTTCGCTTGTTCTCTCTCATCCTCCATTCCCTTCTCCCCCCGCCCCACTACCACCCCTCTCTGCACCCCATCCCACCCACCATACCTCCCTCCTTTTCCTCCACTTCTCGTCCGATACTACGAAACATTTTCAATTTCAATTCCGTTCAAATCTGTTCGTTGCATTTATCTCTATTCATTATTTCTTTTTATTTTTTTTTTTTACGATACAATAGTAATTCAAATTAAGTTTCGAGAAATTTTCATTTAAGAGATTAGAACGACAAAAGAAAGTAAGCCCTGTTAGTTCGTTAAAAATGTTCAAACGAGTCCATTAGTCGTCATTCTATAGATTTTGTATAATATTCGATTAAATAATTCGAATGATAATATGATTTATCAGTTACGTACTATTACAATTTTTCTATAATATTTGAAAATCATTTCTTTCTAATTCACTAATCCGATTGCACGAGGATACAAAAGACAATGTTTTTTTTTTTCCAATTCCCATAAAAATCCATTGCATTCGATGCGCGTAAATTTCTCTTATCTGATATTAGAAAATAATATTCGATCGATAACACATATGTATGTACAAGATACGTATATGTATACCTATATTTTAGAAAATAATAGCATATATATTTGAAAGTTAGTAAATTTAGCGTGTTAAAAATAAAATGAGTGTGTTTAACGAAAACGTGGTGTTCTTATACACAGAAGGATGGGAAGAGAAAGAGAGAGAGCGAGAGAGAGAAATAGTCATACACACGTATAGGTGAACTCATACACGCACACAAGAGAAAACATAAAAGAGAGATATGGAGGGGAGGATAGTATGGACGACGGTGGACGTTAATCCGTTAGAGCACATCGGTGGCGTATAATTCGTGACGCCAGAAGAGGATTATGCGAACGTTGCCGTTGCTGCCACAGCCTCTTCTCGTCTTCCCCGCCATCCTCGGTTCATACCTACATCTATCCTTCCTCTTCTATCACGAGAAAACGTATCGTGCGTTATAGTTCAGGATCATAAGCTATGTCAATATGCGTCGAATGTCAGAAGGTGACTCTCATTAATTAACGCTTCGTTATCTTCCTTCCTTCCTTCCTTTCTTTCTTTCTTCATTCCTTCCTTCTTTTAACTGTTATTTTCTTTTATCTTTTGCATCTGGATTTCTATCTCTCTTTGTTTCCGTAATTTTTGGATAATTGTTAAATATTTCATGTTTTATACGGACACTGCTGATTATTTTCAGATAATCCGGATAACCTTCAAAGTGAACGTGAGATAAAATATGACGAGATTCTTTTTTATTTTTTTTATTTTTTTTTTTTAAATGATAATACACGTTTTTAATGTTTTCAGATTTCTTCTATTGTTCGATATTTTCGGAGAAGAATTTATTTTCAGGGTCGTTCATTTATTTATTTTTTCGATTTATTTTGCAGAAATATTTTTGATACATTTTAGAATTTGATATAGGATAGTGTTTTAATTTGTTTTCCTTTTTTTAATCGTCAACTTTTGGTCATCGTTTGTAACAATATTTGTAATAGATTGTTATAATGTTTTTCAACACAAGTTAATATTATTTAAATAATGATAGTCTAACAAAAATTAATTCTTTTTTTTTTCTCATTAGATTAACGTTACGCATCCCTATGGAATTTATTTTCAGGGTCGTTCATTTATTTATTTTTTCGATTTATTTTGCAGAAATATTTTTGATACATTTTAGAATTTGATGTAGGATAGTATTTTAATTTGTTTTCTTTTTTTAATTGTCAACTTTTAGTCATCAGTTGTAACAATATATTATTATCATGTTTTTCAACAGAAGTTAATATTATTTAAATAATGATAGTCTAACAAAAATTAATTCTTTTTTTTTCTCATTAGATTAACGTTACGCATCCCTATGGAATTTATTTTCAGGGTCGTTCATTTATTTATTTTTTCGATTTATTTTGTAGAAATATTTTTGATACATTTTAGAATTTGATATAGGATAGTGTTTTAATTTGTTTTCCTTTTTTTAATCGTCAACTTTTGGTCATCAATTGTAACAATATATTATTATAATGTTTTTCAACACAAGTTAATATTATTTAAATAATAATAGTCTAACTAAAATTAATTCTTTTTTTTTTCTCATTAGATTAACGTTACACATTCCTACGGAATTTGTTGCTTTTTTCATTTAATTATTGTTCGTTCATATCGCGTAGATTTAAAAAATTATGTAATAAAATATGATATTTCTTTCCTATGCGATTTTTCTAAATTATAACATTGAAATAGTCATATCACACAAGTCGTATAATCTTTCTCTTGCGTTCAACCGGAAATGGACGATCCGGTAATCTAAAGGGCTCGCGAAAACGCGATATGTGCTTGCAATCGTTTGCGTAAATCAAAAGCCGATTGTGTGTTCGGAGGCTTTGGAGAGAAAAGCTTCGAGCGTTGTTCGTTACGTTACAAGCGTGTAGGTGATGAAAAAGTTTGACCATTGAGCTGTCTCGAAGTTCAGCTTTCTATATATACATACATATATATATATATATTTTAAATATTTTTTGTTTTTATTATTTGTTATAATATCGATGAAATAATACATCGGAGATTTAAATCTTTTCAAAATTAAATAGACCTATATATACGTGTTATTGGTTGAACCGATTGATTTATTTTGATTTAGAATGCACGATTTTAGATTTGTAAAGAAGAACATGGAGGATTTGAAAAACATTGTACCTTTATACAATACGTATAAATATCGAATATATATTTTTCGATGCAGAATTTAGCGATGAATTGTTCATCAAAAAAAAAAAAAAAAAAAAAAAAAGAAAAAAAAGATAACAAAAGTTTACTATACAACGTAAAATCCCTATTAATTCGAATACCGTCGGTTTTAAAAGTGGGTAATATTATTTCGAAATTAATTTGAAACTTTAGAAGAATAGGATTCGATATGCATTAATCGTTAAACGTTTTATCGTAACGTTTATTAAGACGTATGACGTAAAAAAAATTCGATTTTTACGTAACAATACTTTGACGTTCCGGTTAATATAAAGATTTCGAATGAATTCTTTGAAGTAGTATCTGGTCGAAATAGTTGGGCGATCGGTAAAAAGAAAAATAAGAAAACGAAAAAGAAAAAGAATGGTAGAAAAAGGAAGGAAGAGGAAAGAAGAAGAAGAAGAAGAAGAAAAGCACTGAAGGAAAAAAAAAAAAAGAAAAGAGTCTGGTGGTTGGTCCGAGAGGTTGGCGGGCGGAGGGGTGGTTACTGGTGGTGGTGGTGGTTGGGGGGAGGGATGGTGGTAGCAACGTTGAGACGAAAGCTCGGAAACTTTTCTCTGGGGGTAAAGGAAAAGTAGGTGGAGGTGGCGGAGGTCGCATTTCCGGCAGTTTCGTTTCCTCTCGAGCGCGGTCGAGCGCTAGAACGGAGACTCGTGGTTGTACGAAAAAGAAAGAAAGAAAGAAAGAAAGAGAGAGAGAGAGAGAGAGGGTGGAAGATGAAAGAAAGAATGATAGAGAAAGAGTAAGACTGATATATATATAGTTAGTAAAGAAAAGGAAAGAAGTAGCTTGGCGGGAAGAAGACGTTTTTGAAGAAGAAAGAAAAGAAAAAAAAAAATGAGTGAGTGAGTGAGTGAGAGAGAGAGAGATAGATAGAAACCGTTGAAGATGGAACGAGTACGCTTAATTGCCGTTTCACCGCTTGCATTTGAGCGAGAGAGTTAAGGAGTCTGAGAAGAAGCTAAAGGGGAAAGAAGGGGGTGGTTGGTTGGAGGGTAGATAGAAGAAGAAGAAGAAGGAGGAGGAAGAGGAGGAGAAGGAAGAAGATAAAACGGGGGAAGTGGATGTAGGTGGAGAAGTTGAAATTGGAGGTGAAGGTGGTTTGGTAGCGTCGAAGGAGATGCCACTTAGTTAGCTGAGTAGCATAGCTCGAAATGCGCGTACCGAATTTACATGTACCTTCTACCATCTTTCTCGTTTACAACGAAATCTACATTTCGTAATTCGCAGGATTACGACCGAGATGAACTTTCTGTTTTTTTTTTTTTTTTCCTTTTTTTCGGCTCTTTTATTCGTGCGAGGTAGGTATTCCAAAAATCGTATTTTAATGAACTGGAATATGTAGAAATTGGTTTCTTTTTTATTCTTTTTTTGTTGTTGTAGAAAATATTTTGATACGATCTTATATATATATATATATATATATATATAGTAGATCTATTATTATTTAACAATAATTTATTTACTAGAGATTTATATCTTGAAATATAATAAATAAAGTAATTAATATATATCCTTGTAATATAACGCGTTTGAAAAAGATAATTAATCGGGACGAGATGGGAAATTGAATATTTATCCATATATAACTTAAACAAAAACATTAAACGAGGACAGTCGAAGTAATACGAACAGTATCTCGACAGCAATACGGTACAATGCGTGCGCATTAACTTTAGCATAAGTTTGTATCCTAAACGTTACTCCACGTATGTATGTACATCCGGCTGATGCTACTGCTGCTTCTGGTGATGCTGTTGATGCTTCTGACTGCTACCGGTTCTCCTACTACTACTACTTTACCTACCATAGTAACTGCTGCTGCTGTTACTGTTGCTGTTGCTGTTACTGGTGCTGGTGCTGGTGCTGGTGATGCTGATGCTGATGGTACCGTGTTCGCCCACGTTAAACATTCATCCTATGCTGCGGTCTGAGGCTCTACCGAAGCTGTAGACGGAATTTTTAAAAAGTTTCTATTTTGCTCTCCGAACAGAACGGAGGAAGCGAATGGACAAAGCGACAGGTCCAAGCCAAGCAAAGATGCGACGAGAAAAACGAGAAGAGAAAGAGAGGGAGAGAGAGGGAGAGAGATAAATATATGTAGCATATGTGCATGTATTTCTTTTGGCTGTATTCCAAATTTTTACTTACTTTTTGATTGGACGTGCGCCTAGCGGCATCTTTTCGAATCCCAAATGTAGAATTTTCAAATTCGTCGTTTGATTTTTATTATCGAAAAGAGAAACACAGGCAAAGATTTGGTTCTCTTTCTAACTTTATTTCTCTCTCTCTCTATTTCGTATTTCATCGTCGAGAGCGTTCGCGTATCGATTATCGGTGAGAACTTCTCCAAAGGTATTTTTGCGAATCTCTCTCTTCCCCTCTCACTCTCTCTCTCTCTCTCTTTTTCGTTTTGTTGCCGCGTTCGTTTATAATTTAGCGAGAGAAGTGCGACCGTTTCCGCCGATACAATGGAAAATGGACGTTCCGCTCGTACTGGTACTCAGACATTCCGTGAAAAATGTCGTGTGGAAATTCGTTCCTGTCCCCGATCGCCATTTGCCCGGTTCTCTGCTCGTCGTCTCGCTTTAGTATACTTTTTCTCGAATATGCGTTTTTCGAATTTACCATTTTATTCCGACCGATAAGATACTGCGGATATCGTTCTTGAGAAAAAGGGGACTTTCTTTTATTCTTTTTTTTTTTTTTTTTAATTTTTTCTCTCTCTCTCTCTCTCTCTTTGTCTCTGTCTTTCTCTCTCCTTAACATTATATGTCATTTAATAAAACGAAGTATCTATAAGTGACTGCGATTAAAGTCAATTTAATATCGGCGCAAACATCAGCAATATTAACGCTTTGTTTCTTCGAGATTCTCATTAAAGGAGTTAATATTCAAACTCTTGTTGTATTATCCATGAATTAGAACAGAATTTTATATAATGATTAGATATATTTATATATTACAGAAAAACCAAAAAACTTTTATTGTTATATTAAAGAAAGTAAAAAAAAAAACAACAAGGAATTATTCGATAAGAAAGAAACGTTGAATTATCATAAAGAAAAAGTATCGTAACGATATTTAACAAATATTAACGCATTGTTTTTCGAATATATATATTACGTAACTTTAATTCAAACTTTTAATATTGTCCATGAGAATTAAGGATTACATTTTAAAGACGACATATTATATCATCTAATTAAGAAAAATCTGTCTTACAATTATACAAAATATTGGAAAAACAATGGAATTTCAGGTAGGAGAGAAAGAAAAATAGAAACGTTGCATAAACTATGATACAAATACATATAAATAGATTTCGAAGTAACAGTAGAAAGATGTTTAAAACATTTTTACAAAAGGAATAGATTTTCATGTTTGAAACGATTCACCATGCGATCATTCGTGAATATTTCGTCCTGCCTTGGACCATTAACGGTCTCGAAAATACGTACCCGTGCTTGTCGTAGTCATTTCATTTTCCCCCGAAGCAAAACGCTTTTCGGATCGGTCCTTAAAATTCCATCGGTTCTCTCTCTCTTTCTCTCTCTCTCTCTCTCTACGAGAGTTTCTCCTTCGTGTTCAACTTTCGAAATGGCTTTGCACGCTTCGTACAAGTGCACTGTGGTGGTAAAAGCAGCAAACGCGTGCATAGGAGAGGCACCAAGCGAAATATATGCGGAACGCTTTCGAGGGCGAGTACACACGATATTCTCTCTCTCTGTCTCTCACACATTCATTCTCTCACTCTCTCTCTCTCTCTCTTTCTCTTGGTTATTCGGTCGACGTGTTATCGTTATCGCGCTAGTCTGTCGCGTGTGTTCGTTCCATTGCGGGTGCTCGCACGTTGCTAGCCGATAGCAGCAAACGTTATAAACGGTGTTGGTGTTAGTGTGTCTGATAGTAGAGTCGCAGTGGATGCTGTACCAATAGAAGTAGTAATAGTATTAGTAGTAGTAGTACTCGTTAGTGTAGTAGTAGTGGTTGTACTTGTGGTTGCTACGTCCATGGCACACACCTTTACGTGTGTTGTTTGTGCGTAGTTATACGTATTACTATATAGGATCTCTACACGTATATATACATACGCGTGGGGATATACGCGAGAGTGGGTGGGTGGGTGTTAAGGTTAGGTGGGAGAGGAACGCGCGCGGGTATATTCCTGCGCCAAGCACAAATATTATTGCGTGCCGGGATAAATTTATTGCCAGCGCGTTCTCCGCAGGCGTTCACAAACGGCGCGTTTCGTGGCCGGTTGCGGTACGACGACGTAGACGTAGACGACAACGACACAACGATGATAACGACAGACATATCGTTGAAAGAAAACTCTTCTTCTACGCAACACACTTCTTTTTCTTCTTCTTATTTTTATTTTTATTTTTATTTTTGTTACACCGAGTATCGTATCGGTTAATTTTTTCTCCCTAGAAACTATACATTAGAAAAACTATTATAATTATACGATATAACGAAGCTTAACATTTTATCGTCATCGTTTAATGCTAAATATCGCGTTCGAGGAATCGTGTTAAACGTGACTAAAACACCGATCATTATTATCATCATCGTTATCTTTCTTTTTTCTTCCTTTCCTTATCTCTCTCTCTCTCTCTTTTTATTTCTTGTTTGTTTCGTTCGTGTATACGAAGTCGAGGGAAAAAAAAGAAGAAAAAAAAAAAGGAAGAAGCCACGTGATATCGATCAGCGTGACATTAGGATGCCGCCCTTCTTGATCAACTTCAGCGCCTTCTTCAACCCTAGATGCCTCACGGGCGCCCTGCTCTCCCCCCTCCCCTTCCCTTGCCTCCTCCATAAACTTATTCAACCGTATCGTGTAATCCCACTTCGGCGTCTTCAACCTTCCTGCAATTTCTCTTCTCTCTTTCCATCCATCCATCCATCCGTTCGTCCCTACTTCCCCTCCCCCCCTCCCGCCCTTCCCTTCAACCCTATTATCTATCTCACTCTTTCTTTCTTTCTTTCTTTCTCTTCCTCTTTATCCTCCGATCCGTGACTTCGTATTGCGCCACACGACATCTCCGTTTCCCTCCCCCTCTCCCCCATCGCCACCCCCACCCCTATCAACCCCCTACGTCATCGACTCGTGCTTTAGGGTGTTCGCTATCGCCGATACGTCGCGACGCGTCGTAGGAAAGAAATATGAAAGCCAAAGTATTTCTATCTTTCTCTTTCTAACACGTAGAACTAACTTATGTATACTTTCCCGATCAATTTTACGAGAATTCTTCCTCTCTTCCTCTATTACTATTACTTTATTTTTTATTTTCTTTTTTTTTCTTTTTTTTTGCTACAATAATCTTTCGATATTCGAACCGATCTAACGTGAAATTTGGATAGAAGGTTTATATCGAATCCACTTTGATCGATCGAACGCGAGAATTTTTTCGATTAATTAATTAATACGATGTTTAACACTCGTCTCTCTGTCTCTGTGTTATTTTTTATGTTATAATAATAAATAATTATTACGTATTATATATGACAAAAGAGTATGATACATAGACGACGAGTAATTAAGCCAAAATTTATTCATCGTTTTTACTTTGCGTATTTCGTTTGATGTCTACTTTTTTTTTTGGGTAATGTTTCGAAGAGAAGAATAGTTTACAAAAATTCTTCACGGTTTTGTTAATATAAAAATATAAAATCATGTTTATATATACGTTGAATGAATTTTTAATCGATTTTTTTTAATGATCACCGCAAAAGACAATGTAATTTCTGTATTGACCATGATAAAAAGGGTGAGGGGGAAAAATATTTAGTTAGAAAAAAAATAAAAAATATAAAATAAGAAAAAATTGACCTTTTAACTAATGTACCAGATGTGACCTCTTCTTCCTGACGTATAATATAACAAAGAACTTAGGTCGGATCTTTCTCTTGCTGCTCGATTTAACCGAACGTGTTATGAACTACTCTACTACTACTACTACCACTACTACTACTATTGCAATACGACTGGCTATGTAAGCTACAGCTGATATTTATTTTTCCTTTCTACCTAGTTCCTTTTATTTTACGTATTTCTTTCTCGTCTTTGAGGAGAGTGATCCGTGTAAGAAATAAGATGAGAAACAGCAAGTATAAGAGTGCGAGTGAAAGAGAGAGAGAGAGAGAGAGAAAAGCGAATAAGTGAGTGAGTGAGTGAGTGAGTGAGTGAGTGAGTGAGTGAGATAAAGTGAGAAAAGAAGAGAAAGAGAAAGAGAAAGAGTGTGTGAGAGAGAGAGAGACTCTAGTCCAGTACAAAGTTCTCGTTGGTCGAGGCTGCATGCCCCAAGGGTGTTAGAACGGGCTCGTAAGAGACGAAGTAGGAAAAGGGTGTGTGTGGGGGTGTTTGTGGCGGTGACTAGAGGAGAAAGTCGTCGTTCTGGTCACGAAACCCCCTTGAGGCAGGTGCACCCTACCGCCTACACAAGCTCTCCTTTTCCTTCATCCTCCTTTTCCTTCTCTCTCTCTCTCTCTCTCTCCTTCAACAACGTCGACTACAGCCAAACTTACTTCCTTGATAGCCGACAGGCAGGCAGGAGGCCTCTTCTCCTTGCTGTAAGCTCACAGAAGTTATCTCTTCTCTTCGAACGTCTCCTATCTAGATTACGCGTGAAACTCTCACCCCTGTAACCCTGTGGCGATGGAATGACGCAACCCTTATGTTTCTCTTTCTTTTTTTTACAAACTAAAAAAAAGAACTACCGACAGAAAGGTAGACGTAAGCTTATTATTCATTTATTTTCTTTCCACTTTATGAATAATTTTCAAAGTATATGTTTAACGTATTTGTATTTTTTTTTTATTTTTTTCGTAGATTCTATTTCAATTTTATTTAACAAATTTTTTTTCTTTTTTTTTACGTTCATGTATTGTTATATTTTAATATGTTATATAAAAGTGTATATAATTGTTGTGTATGGTAAAATGAGAATGTTATTATTTTCGTTAACAAAAGAACAGATTATTGGGTTTGAATTTCTTTGTTTTGTAACGTAAAGTAGAATCAATAATAAGAGTGCATTTATATATTTTTTAGTCTCCTTTCTTTTAATGTATTCCTAAGTCGACGCGTTTAGAAACGTGGGAGGGGGAGTGGAGGGGAGCATATCGTTGTTAAATTTTATTTTTAATTTTCTTTCTCTGTTATTTTTATTATAATTTTAATTATTTAATATGGTTGTAACTCGATCGTAAGTTAATCACGAATATTATTATTATTTTTGGCGTTCTATAAATAATTTTTTCTTGAAAATGATGAATAAAAATGAAATGATGAATAAAAATGAAGTTATACGATCAAATTAAGCGCTTAATTAAATCAAATCTAATTAGAATTCGTCTATCGTTATTTCCTTTGTCTCGGTGTTTAGAAAAATAAATAGTGTTCCGTGTTTTAAGAAAGTACAGCGTTTAGCCGGCAGTTGGATTGGCCAGTTCGCGCCCCCATTTCGGTATGCCAGCGTTAAATTATTCGAGACGCCGTTCCTCGTTGCAAGGAATGGACCGGTGAGACGTTTTAAAGAGTCTCGAGAGTCGGACGACTAAAAATAGGTGGACTAAGGAAGCGGTTAAAATTAGTACCTACCTCGAGAGCGCCGTTGCACACCGTCTTAAGAGCGTCTCTCAACGCTACCACTCATCCTTTAGAACATGGGCCGACCTTGCGACCCGATGAAAAGGACAACGAGCTATGAAATATGTTACGGCGAACCCCGACCGATTTTTTCCCATCGATTTCCTTCATCTCACATATAAAAACTAGGATCTATACAACACGACGAGACCCTTTATTCTTTTTCGCAATTTTAATAACATAATAAAACAAAAAAAAGAAAAGAACATTAAAGAAAACATCAGAAAGATGTTTATCCATTCGACAGGTTTCACGTTAAACCTTAGAAAAGGATCTCGATCAAACCAAGTACCGTGTCCCTTGTTCTTATCCAAAAACACTAGATATAGTTACTCTAGTTCTATTTGATATATCTATAACAGAATTGAGCTAGTGATGAAACACTCCGAGAGAGAGAGAGAGAGAGAGAGGGAAAATCAGTAGCTTGTAGCTCCTCGAACGAAGCCCAAAGTCGAAGTCAAAGCCGAGGCGGAAGCTGAAGCCAAAGCAGAAGCCAAAGCATAAGCAGAAGCAGAAGCAGAAGCAGAAGCAGAAGCAGAAGCGATAGCAATAGCAATAGTAAAAGCAGGGCTATGCTTTCGGACGAAGAGAGCGTGGCTGTCTGGTTGGTTGGTTGGTTGGTTGGTTGGTTGGCTGGCTGGCTGGCTGGATGGCTGGCTGGCTGGCTGGATGGCTGGCTGGCTGCCTCCTGCCTGCCACGCCATGGAATATTGATATGTAAATATAGCAGAGCGCCAGTAGCGAGCTGCGGCGGTGGCGTCGAGCGTGCAGCGGCGGTTAGAGGGGCGCTAGCAGGTTAACGAGCGGCTCGCAGAGCCTCGTAGTCTGGGGGTGAGTCGAGGGTTGGAGACAGAAAACGTGAGAGAGAGAGAGAGAGGTAGAAAGAGAGTGAGAGAGTAGTAGCAGCAGCAGCAGCAGCAGCAGCACGGAGGCGTGGGTGAGTGGATGGGGTTGGTGGGTCTGAGCGGTAGAGCGACGCGGTGGAGCAGTACGGGGCTTTACGAGAGAAGGAAGAGGGGTGTAGGGGTTGCGAGAGGGGTTGGGTCGCTGCCGGCAGTATAACAGAGACGGCCGGGCGTGCCGCGGAGCGTGCCACCAAAGGGGATGAGAATTTTCCGTGGTCGGTGAAACTATTGTCCTCGATGCTTAATCTTAGAAATTCTATTAAAATTATTTCAATGTTGTTGATGATTTTGTCATTGATCCAGACGGATTAGAGAAATGTATGAGAAAGTTTGTAGAGATAAATATTTTTTTTTATTACATTCCAATGGTTAAATCGTTAAATGCGATGTTTGGCAGGATAGACAATTTCAATACGGTGGTGTATAGGGACATGCCCTGCGGGACACGGCATGGAACGGGGTGGTTGGAACGGGCCGCGGAAACACGGAGAGGGCGGGAACACGCCGGCCGAGCGAGGGTTAGCGAAGAGCATGGAGCAGAGGGGCAGGTGGGGTGTCGGGGGGTGAGACACGAAGCGTAGGATGGTGACTGTGGTGGCTCCGTGCAAACGCACGAACGTGTCTCTTTCTCTCTCTCCCTTTCTCCCCCTGCACACACACACACACATATATAGACACACATATACGAGCACGAGGGTGCGCTTACGTACACATATACATCGTCGTACACGCAAACGCTTTTTCTTCGTATGGTTGAGCTCGTGTTCACTCGTTCCTGGTATATGGTATATGTCTGTGTCTGTGTGTGTGTGTGAGCGCGAAATAGAGGAATAGAGAGAAAGAGTAAGAGAAAAAGAGAAAGAAAGAGAAAAGCACGTACGAGGGCATGCGGAGAGTCGAAGGGTATCTTCTATGGTCGAGGGTGCCTCCGATGCGCTACGTCGAATTCCTTTCTCTTCCGCATATACCTACCTACCTACCTACCTACCTACCTACCTACCTACCTACCTATCTACCTACCACTGTTTCTTTTTCCCTCTTTCTCTATCCTATCGGACGTGTTCAGTGGTGGTGGCTTTCCTACTGTCACCTTTCCACGCGGAAAAACTGTTCGATCTTCGCCGAGAAGTTTTTCAACCGGCATGAGAAACGATCTCTTGATTGGAAAGACGTACTACTCCGATATTTCGATCTTTCCATCTTTTTCTTTTCTTTCTTCTTCTTTTTATTCTTCGTGATATATAATATTATCTCGCGAAAAACTTACGCCACGTGGATTTCGTTCACCGTTAAGCGTCTTTATTATTACTTCTTGTTTTTCTTTTTTCTCTCTTCTTAATTGAACGTTGTAATTTCACCTTTTCTTTTCTCTCTCTCTCTCTCTCTCTCTCGTTCGTTGGATAAAAAGGCCTCATATATTTGACGTTCCTAGTCACTCTAGTCTTGGTACACATCTCTCGTGGGAAAGAACGTTGGCTGACCTTGTAATTACCTACTGCAGTAGAGTTCTGCGGATTTTCGTATCCGACGGCGCTTTCTTTATCTACTTTTTCGATCTCTTCTATCCTACGAGTCTCTCTCTATCTCTACCGAACTTTTATTCGCATGCCGCGAATTTGCAAGATCTTTTTCTACAGATTATTCGAGTGAAAATAAACGATAGGGGAAAAAGATATTATATGTATTTAAGTGGACATTTATTTATTAATAACTATACATTACGAAATAATTGTCAAGCTACAAATATATATATATATATATATGCATTTATGATAATACCTAAATATACAAATGATGGAAATCCGCAATTGAACTGAACAGCTCATTCAATTTAATCGGACGTTAGCGTAACAAACAAATGTCCCCATAAACATTTATATATCAATCAGTAATAACCATCGATAGGGAGGAGGATGATGAGCAGGGGGAAAGGGGGGCGGGTAAGGGAAATAGAAAATAAGACTTAAAGAAACAAATATACAGATATTGTTTTAAATTTGACGCTAGATCAAGGTATCAACAATAACAAAAAAAATAAAATGCGAATAAAATAGTATCGGCGAATTTTCAACACCGTTTTATCCCACGAAGTTCCCTTGCTTTAGAAAAAAAAAACAAAAAAAAAAGAAAAAACAAAACGACAAATTTTCTAACACCGCGTTGCGTATTTCTGCCATCGTTGTTGGACACGAGAGAGAGAGAGAGAGAGAAAAGAAATATTACACCAAAGTCGTTACTTGCCAAGTCGAAAAGAGGTTTATATATATTTCGTAACGGTGTTATCGCGGTGAAGATAGTTGGTACGTGCGAACCGCGGGATCGCGTTTACTTCCATTTTTTTTTTTACTTTTTTATTTTTTTTTCTTCATCGTCGTCGATAATCGATGAACGTGCCCTCGGTGTTTCGTAAGCGATTACTATCTTTTCTGTCTTTCTATACAAGCTCGGGTTTTACTAGTGGAGTAGCAGTACCATCGTGGTCGTCGTCGTCGTCGTCGTAGTTCTCATCGTTGTGGTGGTAATGGCGTCGTTCGGTAAACTGGCTTCCCACACAAGTATACGAGAAACACTCATATACGTGTATACCTTCGTAAATATAATATGTACATATATATATATATACATGTAGAGAAATATGGACGCTACATATATATATATACATACACACATATACATATACATTTAGTAGAACTACGACGCAACGAGACTGGGTACTACGTTCACTCTTCTTACAAACAGAAACACATACACATATATACACACACATGTGTATATTCACACAGAAAAGTAATACTCGGTATAGAAGCGTAGAGAAACACCGTGAAGCCATCTCGAGCGTAACGGTTATACCTTAACTCGTGCGCTTCTTCTCCTCTTCCTGTTCTTTTCTTTTTCCAAGGTTCTCTCTCTCTCTCTCTCTCTCTCTTTCTCTTTCTCTCAATGACGAGAAGACCTTATCTTAACTCCGCAGCGCCGTCGCTTTGCCACAGCCTTTTACGATTGGCTCGATCGTTAAGCGAGACCGTAGCCGCCGCCATAAAACCGCTGTCAATCGTCGTGACGAAAGGTTCGAGCGTGTGCGCGCGTGCTCACGAGGAAGAAGAAAACAGAGAATGAAATGGAAAAAAAAAGGAAGAGAAGAAGAGGAAGAAGAAGAAGAAGAAGAACGAGAGAGATCGTGCAAGGTCGGTTTAATCGGCTGGCATGAACTCGAGGAGCTCTGGTAATTCGATTCTCCAAAGTCTCTCTCTCTCTCTCTCTTTTTTTATTTTTTATTCTTTTTTATTCCTTTTACCCCCCAAGCATTTTTATTCTCGACCGTTGTTGACGATGATAATGATAATGATGATGATTATAACAATGATGATGATTATGATAATCGTACGAATTATCTTGAAACTTTTTTTTGACGATTGAGAAATTTGAAAAATCTCGGGGAAAACGAAATGTGTAATATCATGAAAATGCGGAACGTGTAGTAATAAAATTTGATGATTGTAATTGTAAAGAAGAAAGTAAGAAATAGAAGAAGAAGAAGAATAGGAGACGAATAAGACATGAACATTATTTATATAAATAAATAAATAAATAAATAAAAAAGAAAATAAGAGCATAGCATCTCGTTTTTATAGATAAAACTAAGAAAATTAGACGATTGTAATTGTAAAGAAGAAAGTAAGAAATAGAAGAAGAAGAAGAAGAAGAATAGGAGACGAATAAGACATGAACGTTATTTATATAAATAAATAAATAAATAAATAAAAAAGAAATAAGAGCATAGCATCTCGTTTTTATAGATAAAATTATGAAAATTAGACGATTGTAATTGTAAAGAAGAAAGTAAGAAATAGAAGAAGATGAAGAATAGGAGACGAATAAGACATAAACGTTATTTATATAAATAAATAAATAAATAAAATAGAAAATAAGAAGGTAGCATCTCGTTTTTATAGATAAAATTAAGAAAATTAGACGATTGTAATTGTAAAGAAGAAAGTAAGAAATAGAAGAAGAAGAAGAAGAAGAAGAAGAATAGGAGACGAATAAGACATGAACATTATTTATATAAATAAATAAATAAATAAATAAAAAAGAAAATAAGAAGGTAGCATCTCGTTTTTATAAATAAAATTAAGAAAATTTGACGATTGTAATTGTAAAGAAGAAAGTAAGAAATAGAAGAAGAAGAAGAATAGGAGACGAATAAGACATGAACGTTATTTATATAAATAAATAAATAAATAAATAAAAAAGAAAATAAGAGCATAGCATCTCGTTTTTATAGATAAAATTAAGAAAATTAGACGATTGTAATTGTAAAGAAGAAAGTAAGAAATAGAAGAAGAAGAAGAATAGGAGACGAATAAGACGTGAACATTATTTATATAATAAATAAATAAAATAGAAAATAAGAAGGTAGCATCTCGTTTTTATAGATAAAATTAAGAAAATTAGACGATTGTAATTGTAAAGAAGAAAGTAAGAAATAGAAGAAGAAGAATAGGAGACGAATAAGACATGAACATTATTTATATAAATAAATAAATAAATAAAATAGAAAATAAGAAGGTAGCATCTATCTCGTTTTTATAGATAAAATGTAAGAGATTGAGAGAAAACGACAGGACGATAATATTTGCCGCAGTTCTTGAGGAATTTAATGGGCTACGATACCATGGGCAGGTAGTAGTAGTTAGCTGTACGAGGCCGCAGCCCTTTAAAGGGTGTCAGAGCTTTAGGTGCCGACGACTGTTACGGCGACGACTACAACGACGTCACCACCAAGAGGGAGATTTAAAGGGATATGTAACGGGGATGGTGAAACAACTCGCAGTGGGGTTTCTGTTTACGGGCATCACTTCCGATGTCGAATTAGAAATGATCCTTTATTTTCATCCTTCTTAAACTTTCTTTTTTTACAATTCGTTCACATATGATCCCCCCCCATTTATTTCTTTCGATTGAAAGACAATTTTTTGTTTTTCTTTCTAAATTTATTTAATTATATACATTTCTCATATATGTAGGGATTCGTGAAAAAAATTGACTGGACCGGGACTCGAACCCGGATCTTCCGCTTTCCGGGCGACTGCTCTTTAACTATTGAGCTATCCAGGACCCACCGTCCAATCTCCTCACGAACGCCTATTTAAGTTTGGCTTGGAGGTGCTCGCATCTCACATATATATATTTTAATAATACAATAGTGCATTGATTTCAATTAATTAATTGATAATCATTTTAACGATAGTACGATTAGTTTGACGTTTTTAATCGACCAGTTGAGTACATAGAAGAATCTTGAAAACATTTAATATATATATATAATTAGTATAATATTATTTATATTATGTTTCAAATACTATGAATTCTTTTTTATTTAATTACGAATAAAGTTTAGTCTATAGAGAGGAAAAAAACGATGCAGTAACGTATATGCATATATATATATGCTATTTCAACATGGTTAAGAGTCCAAGGTAACGTGTAATGGCCTTGAGAACGGCAAGTTCTGTCTCGTTAGGCGTGAAAGAGAAGAGGAGGGTGGTGAAAGCTTTCGGTGTGTTGAAGCTTTCCCTCGGTAAAGGGTAATTTCGATGGGTCGTAGGACGCACCTGTGCTCGTCTCTTCTCAACATCTCAACATCAAGGAAACATTACCGTTCTTTACACTACAGAGCCACTTTCAGCTATTTCTACAATTACAGAAACAATAACGTTTCGTTCCTTCTTATCCGGGATGGTAATTCTGTCCTTCCATTCTTTCTCTTTCTTCCTTTTTTATTTTTTATTTTTTTATTTTTTTTACTTTCAATCGCTTCTCTCCTCCCAATAGCTTTTTCTGCTCTATTTCCTTCCCTTTCAAAGCTTTAAAAAAGAAAAAAGAAAATAAACAAAAAGAAATAAGAAGAATCGGAATGGAGGTGAATTTTTTCGGGAAGAGTGCAGCGAGGTTTTTTTATTTGTCAATTTTTCCAGATGAATTTTAACCATTTTATCTGTTTTCTATCTCTCTCTCTATCTTTCTCTCTCTTTCTTTTTTATAATTGGAACATAAAGATCGACGTTTACTAATTCGCGAACAATTATACCGCGATGGATAATTAGAATAATTAGCAAACGAGGTGTGCGGATGATATGGAATGGAACAGAACGGAACGGAACGATCGTATTTCTTCGTAGAAATTCGTACACTTATACGCGAACACCCTAACTGTCGTTCTCTCTCTCTATCTCTCTCTCTCTCTCTTTCACTTTCTATCTGCATGTAGTCGATATCATTCGATACTAAATCACTAGGAAATTGTAACGATCGTTGGAGAACAGTTAACGTAATTGCGATCTCCGTGGCGTTTTCATAATTCTTACGTTAAATTAACGTGGTCTATCGTTGGCTGAAAAACGGTTAGAAATTTTCGGAGGAACCTTGTCATTTGATTGACCATTATAGTGAAACAACGTGTGTATCATACACATATATATATAAACAAATGTATATTCGATCTAAAGATTCTGTTCTCTTTGCAATATAATATATTACAAGTTTGTATCGCATAAAATCTGTTGAAAAAAGTTACGAATAATAATTGTAATATAAGGTAAAAGCCCCCTCGGTTGGCCAGTTAAGCCGTTTTCTTTTTTAGAAAAATTATATTCATTCAATAAAATAACTGACATCTAAACTAATGGTTTAACCTGTAAGCTTGAGCTTTCAGCTTTGAATAAAAATAAAGAAAAGACAAATTATTCATAAATATTTTAATAATAAATTAAAAAAAACATAGATTTGCAATGTCCCTATTTTTAGCCAACTTTCTCCCTCTTTTGGCCACGCATGTCCCCTCATTTGGCCATGTTTCCTATTTAAAATAAATAATTAATTAATAACTAATTTATTAAATAAATCAAAATTGAATAATTCAAAACTCGTGTACAAAGAAATTAATTACTCATTAGTATTAAAAAAAACTAGTTGAATACTTTATGTACAAATATATATAACCTCAAAGCGAATAGCCATAAGTTGGCTAATGATAAAAACAGAGGCAATAATACTGTCTCCATGCTTGGCCACCATATTTTTAATGGAGAATAATTAAAAATCACTTAATTTTCAATTTCTATAATAATTTTAAGCTATGTTAATTGCAGAAAAAAAAAAATATTTTGGTTGCTATTGTCAACAATGAAATATATAGGTTAATAAAAATCACAGTATCCTTACCTTACTTAACAAGAAACCATCCAAAAACAGAAGTCTTGCATAACTTTATTTGTTTTCGTTTTTAAATATATTTTTAAAATAATCCGAATTACTTTCAATGATATTTTAAAATTAGAATTTTTTTTTTTTAAAACTGTCACCATGTGCACATCAGCATATAATTTATAATCACTGTTGTGGCATAAAGTGGCCAATAGAGGGGGCCTGGCCAACCGAGGGGGCTTTTACCTTAGATCGTTCGTGAAAAGAACAAAAATAATCGTATATCCAATTCAAGTCATGAGAGTAAGAGAAGAGAGAAAAAAAGAAGGAAATAAAGAAAGTTAATAATAAATTCAACTAGTTCTCATTCTAAATTAGATAAGTAATAATCGTAAAAAGATAAAGTAATTATATTTAATAACATTTCACACCTGGACCGGATCTCTCCTTTGTCAAAAGTGTCTCCCTCTCTCTCTCTCTCGTTCTTTTCGGGTTTTATTTTATTTTTCTTCAATTTCTATTATTCTTTTTTTCGGTCTTTCCTTCTCTTCTTCTTCTTCTTCTTCTTTTTTAATGACATCTCTCTCTCTCTCTCTTCTTTCTCTCATTCGGTATATGCTTCCGACAGTTTATTTTAGCGTTGATTAAAAAGTCCCGGAGTACGTTCGTCATCGAGATAGGTTTTATTTTCTTTCTCGGTTAAGCGGCCACGTAATTCGTCGTTCGAAAATCCCTCTTCTAAACGGGATAGGAAACTCGTCGGGGTATAAAAGCTCGAATTTATTATTAGGTGCTATTCTGGAATACGGCTAACACGTTCGGTGGCCGTTTCGTTCGATATTATTTTCGTCTCATCGTTCTCTCTCTCTCTTTCTCTCTCTCTCTCTCTCTCTCTAGTTATCGCTCTCATTCTGGAACGAAGAGTTAGTTATGTACGTGCGTCCCTGAGAGCGACTCGGTAACGAGACCACCGGCGCGACGTTAATTGTTAGCTCGCAAGTGGGCTTTAAAGGTGTCCTCACATAGCTAGAAAGAGAGACACTATATATATATATCTCTCTCTCTCTTTTTATATCTTTCTCACTCTCCAACCCATTCACACACTCCCCATCTCTATCTCTCTCTCTCTCTGTATCTCTTTTTATCTTTCACGTTCTCACTCCTATTCCTTCTGTTTATTTCTCACCGGTACTAGTTTTTCCCAAAGAAACTTCGAGATAAACTCTAGAGTTTCTTTTTGCGAATAATTTATCCTTCTGATCGTTAGACCCAAGTAACGGTCAACCAAGCTCGTCAACCATAAACATTTCGAGAATTCGTTGTTCCGATCGTTCACGGATCGACGACTACGATGAAGATGAAGATGATGACGATGATAAACAGCAACATCATAAACGTTGCTGGATTTAGTTTAATATATCGAACGTAGGATAAGTGATGGTAGTAATCGTGGTTTACGGTGAGGTCGTAGGACGATGGATAAGGGTTGCTAGTATATAAAGAGGGGGTAGTTTCAACCCTCGCTATTTGAATACTCGAGAGTCATATGCCACACATGGTGAAGCACAAGCAAAAATATATACATTCATATATGTATGTATGTGTGTATGTATATATATATATATGTATATTAATTACGCGTCGAAGGTTTGGAAACGACCCTTCGGAGAAATATGTCACGCGAAGGGAACTTCGTCCACTTCGGAAAGCATCATTGGAATATCACGGAATATCGAATCCTGTCATGGAAACTGTCATGGATCTTTCTTTTATCGAACGATCGTTATACTTCCTACCCTTTTTATTTTTGTCCGCATATTCGTAACACAATTCGCGAGCATTTATCGCACTCTCTTTTTAAATACGATGCGTTTTAGTATACACGTGTTTTAGTTTTGAAAATATGATTTTTTTTTCTCTTTTTTTCTTGCATATTAAATATTTAGAAAAATATTTAAGTTTCAATACGTTTGCTATCGTGGTGTAAAATAGAAAAATTTGAAATTACAGTTATCACGAGTTCTCGCAATTGTTTTATACGAGAAGAAAAAAAATACGTCAATAATATTAGTTTATATACTTGACGCTTGATAACAGATTGATTATTTATCACCAAAATATCTGTTATGCATAAAGTTAAAACGGCCAATAAACAGTGTCATACATATATATATATATATATATACATGACGCGTGATATCGTACGTATTAATCAGCCTAGAATAATAAAACGTATCGATAATCATAATTATAGATAAAAAATAACGATCGGAAGATAATTTCTCGCTAGTTTAGAGAAAAATTATTGCAAACGGGGGAAAACAAAGACAAAAGGAGAATTTAAAATTTCAGGAAGGATTATACACGCGACACTCGTGAAATGTTCGAGTATGTGTCATTTAACGTGACTCGCATGATTGCACGAACGAAGAGGAACAGACAGAAAGAAAGAAAGAATGATAATAATAATAATAAGAAGAAGAAGAAGAAGGATGGGAATAAAAGTAAAAGAAGAAACAGGACACAGTAAGCTGGCAGTAAGCGAAAGAATAAAAAAAATGATAGAAAGAAAGAAAGAAAGAAAGAAAGAGAATAGGTCGACGTGTAACGGCGGGCGCGCATCAAAGTTATTTATGCTTGGGCGTTTATGAGAGTCGTTTGAAAAGAACGTGACGACGGTACGCTCGTCGTAGCCGGCCAATAATAACGGTTATTAATCGCCCTGGGAAACGTTAAACGATAGCATTTTCATAGTTTGTCATCCGGCTCGTTGTATGGAGCTTGTGACCACCACCAGCACCACTACCAGCACCAGCAACAGCACCAGCACCAGTACCAGCATCGCTGGAACGTACGAGTCTCGCAACGGAACACAATTTTTATGGCGTTTTCTAGCGAAACCTATCGCTGTTTTGCGACGTCAATGTTTTCCTTTTAAATCTCTCTAGGGAGCACATATCTCTGTCCTTCTATATATCTTTTTCTTTATCCCTTTATCTTTCCCTTTCTCTTCGTTCCAGTTAACGTTTATCTCCTATCGGTCTTTTCCTCTCTCTCTTTCTCTTTTTCATCGCATCGATTCGATTATCCGTGATTATCAATCAGCAAGGATTTGCTAGTCTCAATTATTCTTAGGCTTGTGAACAAGATCTAAAATAAGTCATTCGAATTTGTATAAGTATCTGTAAGAAAATTTGTTTATGAAAGAAATTTGTGAAAATTAGAATGAATCAAATAGGAAATGACTAAGAAAATAAAAAGAGAAAGAAGAAGAAGAAGAAGAGGTCGAGGAAAAGGGGGATGGGGGGATGGGGGTTGGGGGTAAAGGAAAGAGAGTCGTCGTTGTCGTCGTCGTTGTCGACGACTAAGATCGGATTCCGCGGTTGGCAGGCAACGCCGGCGTCGTGGCGTTGATCCGTGTACGGCGATATGAAATAATTAAACTCGGTCTCGACGGTGACGCCGTTAGAGTTAGAGAGGAAGAGAGGTAGAGGAGGTGAACGCAAGGAGTCGGCATAGAGTAGAGTAGAGAAGAGCAGAGCAGAGAAGAGGAGAAGAAGAAGAAGGATGAACAGAGGTAGAAGGAGGAGGAGAAGGAGGAGGAGGAGAAGGACGACGAGGGTTAGGGAGGGAGGGAGTGGGTGTAACCGTATTTCGTATAGCGGTATATGAAAGGCAGCCGCGTCGCTCGTTCCACCGGAGACTCGAAGCACCGAGGCTGCTGCCGTCGTTTCAGTGCGAAGGAAGAGGAAGAGGAAAAGGAAGAGGAAGAGGAAGAGGAGGTTGAGAAGGAGGAAGAGGACTGGAGAGGTGGAGAAGATTGGGTCGAGAGGGAGAGAAAGCGAAGCCGAAGGCGAAGGGAAGAAAACGCGTTCTACGGTTAAAGAGCGAGAGAGAGAGAGGGAAAGCATCGAGGACGTGGATGGAACGAGCGAGTGGAGAGAGGATGAGGACGAAGGAGGAAGAGATCGAGCTGGTTGGAGAAGGGTAAGAAGGGGGTGCTGCTGGAGGAGGATAGCGGCGCTGCGGCGTAACGACGCTATAACGCGAGCCGCCGGGTGATTACCTACCACCTCCACCCCCCTCGTACCTCTTCGCGTGGCGTCGAGTGGCGCCCTACCGAGCCACGCCGAGCTTCTACTACTACACTACTACTATTACGACTACGACTACGACTACTTCTACTTCTCTACTACTATTACTCCTATCACTACCACTGCCACACCATTACTTCTCTGCCACGCCACGCTTCTCCACTCGTTTCTGCTGGCGCTTGTGCTGATGGTAGTAGTGGTAGTGGTGTTTCTGCTTCTGCTTCTGCTGCTTCTGCTGCTACTGCTGCTGCTGCTGTTGGCGTGGCCAGCACAGTGAATCGCGTCAGTGCCATGCCAACGTCACGCCGTTCTACCGCGCCAAAGGAGGGACCGATATTTCCTCTTCCCACTCTCTCTCTCTCTCTCTCTTGCTCGTGCGCGTCGCTGCCACCCTATACTTCTCCTCCTCCTTCTCCTCCTCCTCCTCCGCTTCCTCTTCCTTCGCATCAGCGACGACCACCGCATCGTCAGGCTCCTGGTGGTGCTCCAACGTCGACGCTCTCTAAACGCGACGCCCCTCGTAACGACGCCACCAGGGACGCAGCCTGATGCGCCGACCATCTCTCTCTCTCTCTTTCTCTCTCTCTTTCTCTCTCTAGTAGTTCCTTTTAAAGTAGGGAAAGAGATGGTCGTCGAAGCACGTAACGTTTCCGTACGTCTGCCTGCGATATCACGAGAATTTCCTCAAACCCCCTAGCGCCGTTACTGCCATCGTCCTACTACGCTCTGCTCCGGCCAACTTATTTCACAATGGTGATCGCTTTTGTCGGTCACTCGAATCCTTCCTCATCCACTACTACTACTACTACTACTACTACTACTACTACTACTACTACTACTGATACTACTACTATTACCCACCACCACCATTATCCTCGAGAAACTTGACGTTTTCTTTCTTTCCCAAAGGAAAGGACAAAAAAAATAGGATGAAATGAAAGATGAAAAGAAAAAAAAAATTGCGGGAACGCTTTAACGCTTATGACGCGAGACGTTTTATCGTGTGGGTGGTGGACAAGGGGTGGGAAGGTGGCAGACACTTTGCTAACGATTAGGGTACTTCGTTGTCGAGGTACTTCGATTAAATTTTAAGGAAACGCCTTGTTATTTATTTTGTTTTTTTCTTCTTCTTCGGTGGAGGAGGAGGAAAAGGAATGTATGAATAAGTAGAAGGAACATACGTTTAATTTTTGTTTAATCGCGTTAAATAATATTTTACGTTCCAAGGGGTGGTTTATGATAAGATATATAATCATTGTTAATCCTTGTGTTTAATAATTCGATTTAAGTTAGATTTTTGTGTGCAGTAGATTGTCGTATAATTTGAATTTCCAGTTTATTGGTAATTAACTCGAATTTAAAAATGATATTTGCATTGATTCGACATTATACTGTTGTCCTTGATCGCTACCGATTTTTTTCTCTTTCATAATTGTCTTTTATTATTTTTTTTCTTTCGACCATTATGTAATGAATAATAGTTTGCAGAAATGAAAAGTTTTTCTTCGATATTTATTTCTAATACATATGTACTCGTGAATTAATTGATTATTCGAGTAATTAACAATGTATTTATTTCAAATAAAAAAAAAAGAAAAAGAATTATGTTACTTATTAAAACTTGTATTTTTCAGTTACTCCAATTACGATTATTTGCGAAGAATAAAACAATTTTCTTTAATTGAAATTCATACACACAACGTTGTACAGATTTAACACCGTGCGTTACACGGAAATCTACCGTACTATACAATTTTCAAGTAATGCTGATATCTTTCGTGCTATCTTACGATAAAGCAAGATTACGAAAGCTATATTGCAAGAGATAAGAGAATAAGAAAAAGGAATAAAGAAAGTCAAAGATATAAGATCGAAGGACAACGAAGAGAGTGTGTGTGTGTTTGTGTGTGTGGGTGGGTGTGGGAAGAAGAAACGTGCCCTATCGTTAGAGAGCCGACTGTAAACGTTCTTGTTTCGTGACGGTCTTTCTCTTGGAATTGAGTGGTGGGGAAAGAGTGGTGGCCAGGGAGAAACAATTGTAGCGTGCAAATTGAAGGGTCGTAGGGTCGTTCGTGAAGGGCGTACGAGATCCGGAAAGACGAGAAGGGAGGAGGACACAGCCGTGAATTCGAAGTGGGGAACGTCAAATGGCCCAGAAAACGTATACCTCTCTCTCTCTCTCTCTCTCACTCTCTCTCTCTTTCCACGTTAACTTCACCGACGAGACTCCGACTAATTAATTAATTATCCGAACGAACGCCGTCTGCTAACAGCGAAGAACATTTTCCCGTAGCAAATGCACTCCGGATCCAACTTCTTCGTCTTTTCTCTCATCTTTTGTGCGTGGGATGAAAAATTCGCGAATACAAATGTACGGAGAGATGAATGAAATAAATGGAAATATATTTCCGAACGATACTCTCATTGTCGGGTGAGCGATTAAACGAATGATTACTTAAAAAAGTTTACTTTAAAATCTTCAGCTTACTTAAAAAAATATTTTATTTCGCATTGATATATTTCTTTTTTTTTTTATATATTATATATATCGAAACGATTCTCGTAATCTGATTGATTAGAACGAGAAGAGGTTGTTTTTCCTATCCATATCTCTTGATGGAAAACAGATTAAAAATAAGAAAAAAATGAATAAAGGTGGGAGAAAGTAAACATACGATCGAAAGGTGAGAAATCATTTTTTTCTTTGTTTTTTTTTTTTCGTTTTTTTCTTTTCGCATTACTTTCTTTCCCTTCTCTCACCTTTCTTGTCTTTTTTTTCTCTTTTACCCTCTTATCCGTTCCAAGAACCAAGGACGAGGAAATGCAACTGCCGCTACGAGACGATCGAATTAATAAACGCGAATCGTCGTCGTTCCGGTTTTATTCAATTAAACGCGAACGTGCCTCGCGTCGAGGGACGATAGAAGAGAACGTTCGTTCGTTCGTTCGTTCGTTGGTTCGTTCATTCGTTGGTTCGTTCATTCGTTGGTTCGTTCGTTCGTTCATTCGTTGGTTCGTTCGTTCGTGCGAGAGAGCGAATAGCAGACAGCCTTTCTCAATTTACCTTCGAGTGCTCGTTAAAGAAAGCAACGGGCGACGCGTTCGTTTCACCTCGACGGTCTTCTTCTTAATTGGACCTTCCGAAGATTCAACGTTCTTCCTTCCTTCCTTCCTTTCTTCCTTTCTCTCATCTTAGATCCTTTTTCGGATATTTCTTTTTATTCATCCATCTATCCATCCTTCCATTCATTCATCTATTTATCTATCATCTATTTGGTATCTATCTTTTCAAAATATAATATAACTTTGAAAAATAAAATGAAACACAAAATTCATTTTATATTTTCAAATTATATACCCAATTATACATTTGTTAGTTAGGTCGCGCATCATAATGAAAAGATTTTTTATCTTTTTTCTTTTTTCTTTTTTATCAGCCAGTTCATGTGGCACGGTACTCTCTCTCTCTCTCTCTCGCACAGTTGGATTTTGTACATTTCTTTTTTTCTTTCTTTTCCGAACTATATTGGGAAAAAAGGGAAAGGAAAAAAAAAAGGTAGAGAACGTTTGATTAGAAACGCGATGCATCGTGAAAAATTATCGATAGAAATATAAAAGGTGAGAGATCGAGATAAAAAAGGGAGAGAGGGAGAGAGAGAGAGAGAGAGATATCTCGAAGTCTCGGCGAGCTCGTTCTCGTCGAGATAAATTAAAATTTCTACGAACTAGATTGCGCGGAAAAACAGTAACGGCAGCGACGGTTCTCACGGTAGGAAACGTCGCTTACCACGCGACGACGAACTTTTCGCGTTACGCGAGCTTTTTCCAATACTTCGAGAGTGCAACGTTCTCCTCCGTGGAACGAGAATATGCTGGAAATAAAAAAAAAAAGAGAGAAAGGGAGAAAAAAGAGGAAGATAAAAACGCGTTTTTGAAATTCGTGCGTTGGACGACTGTCCGCTCGCGTTTCGTACAAATTGCGACACGGTCAATTTTCGTTCTATCATCGAACATTAATCAGTCAAAGAAAAGAAGAGAACAAAAAAATATATATATATTTTATTATTAACAATTATTATACGATATTAACACATTGATGAGTTACTTAAAATTATACATTCAAATTTATTTTGATTCTCCAAATTAAGAAATAATCTTTGAATTAGTTCTAAGAGAAATTTGATGTTTCATATCATCGAACATTAATCAGTCAAAGAAAAGAAGAGAACAAAAAATATATATATATATATTTTTTATTATTAACAATTATTAGACGATATTAACACATTGATGAGTTACTTAAAATTATACATTCGAATTTATTTTGATTCTCCAAATTAAGAAATAATCTTTGAATTAGTTCTAAGAGAAATTTGATGTTTCATATCATCGAACATTAATCAGTCAAAGAAAAAAGAGAACAACAAAATATATATATATTTTTATTATTAACAATTATTATACGATATTAACACATTGATAAGTTACTTAAAATTATACATTCGAATTTATTTTGATTCTCCAATTAAAAAATAATCTTTGAATTAGTTCTAAGAGAAATTTGATGTTTCATATCATCGAACATTAATCAGTCAAAGAAAAGAAGAGAACAACAAAATATATATATTTTATTATTAACAATTATTATACGATATTAACACATTGATGAGTTACTTCAAATTATACATTCGAATTTATTTTGATTCTCCAAATGAAGAAATAATCTTTGAATTAGTTCTAAGAGAAATTTGATGTTTCATATCATCGAACATTAATCAGTCAAAGAAAAGAAGAGAACAAAAAAATATATATATATTTTTATTATTAACAATTATTATACGATATTAACACATTGATGAGTTACTTGATTCTCCAAATGAAGAAATAATCATTGAATTAGTTCTAAGAGAAATTTGATGTTTCATATCATCGAACATTAATCAGTCAAAGAAAAGAAGAGAACAAAAAAAAATATATATATATATTTATTATTAACAATTATTATACGATATTAACACATTGATAAGTTACTTAAAATTATACATTCGAATTTATTTTGATTCTCCAAATTAAGAAATAATCATTGAATTAATTCTAAAAGAAATTTGATGTTGTTTGACGCAATAGAAATAAAATTGGATAATGAATCAAAGACCGAGACTAGGATAGCAAAAAAATTGTAAGGAAGACGACTAGAAGAAGAAGGAGAAGAAGAAGAAGAAAATGAACGAATTAGAATTGGTTCCTTTTTCGTTTCGAAGATATCAACTTTTCGATAAACATCTATGAACGAGTATCCTCATCTCCTATCGCAATTCTCTGCGGCCACGTTCTCGTAGAAAATATTCTCGGTTACACGAGAGTACGAACGAACGAACGAACGAACGAGCAAGCAAGCATCAGAGAAAAAAAGAGAGTGTGCTAGTGAGTGAGTGAGTAAGTGAGTGAGTGAATGAGTGAGAGTAAAAAAGAGAGAGAGAGAGTAGGACGAAGAACGTGGGAGGCAAAGAGAAAGATGATCAGCGGGAGGGATATGAAACTCTCCGCTTTTTGCCAAAGGCCTTCATCCCCGCGGGGCTTAACCCGAGTTTATCGCGGCGTTATTAATAACCGTCGTCCCAGCATCCCCCTCGTTCTCGAAGAGGCAATAGCCGACGAGAGTTCCGTCGAGAGAAAGAGGAAAAGATAGAAGGAGGAAGAGTGCACGCGAGACCGAGTGAAATAGAGCGAACGAGAGAAAGAGAGAGAGAGAGAGAGAAAGAAATATAAAGAGGTTGAAAAAGAGAGAGAGAGAGAGAGAAAGCTCTTTCCTTTCTCGTAAACTGTGCGACGAAACGACGCTCGTGCAATAAAGGATCCTGAGGAAGAGCTGGCCGCGAAAAAAAAAAAAAAAAGAAAAAGAAGAAGAAGAAGAAATGCGAGCAAAGGCTCCGGCTCCTCCTCCACTTCTTCTTTCTCTTCTTCGTTTTATCTCCTTCGCTTAGGATTTTTTTTATCTCTTTTTTCCTATTTTTTTTAAATATATATATATATTTCTTTCATTCTTCCTTTATATCATCCTACGATTTCTCTCGTAATTGTCTCATACTATAGAGAGAGAGAGAGAGAGAGACAACGTCAAATCGGCTATTTGTGAAAATTCCACTCTGACGGAGAGATTCTTAGCCGCAGTCAACGTCACCGCGAGAAAGAAGTTCCTTCCTTGGTAGTGGTGGTGTGCCGTGTCGAGGGGGTGTTGTTTGCGACGTTCGCCACCACCAAGTCGTTCATTAATTACGTAGAACGAGAGACACGACGGTGAGAAAGAGAAAGGGAATGAACGAGAGACGGAGAATGACAAGAATATATAGATAGAGAACGTGGAGTAAAGCGAAACAGAAAGGGAGGGAGAGAGAGAGAGAGAGAGAGAGGAAGATAAAGAGGCACGAGCCACGAATCGGAGGCATCCATTGAATTAGCCTCGTTCCCCCTGGCTACGGCCCTGAAGCTCACCGCCCTCGTTCGCCACGCTTCAAACGTTCCGCCTCGCGCCAGCAATATATACTCACTCTCTCTCTCTCTCTCTTTCTCTTTTTCACTATCTCTGTCATTCTCGCCCACCCACTCACGAACAAATACAAGGACGAGAGAACCGCACACGTAGTCTCATATCATCACGCTGCAGCGAACTCCGAGTCGAGCCTACTATAGCGATATCTAGTATACATATACATATATATATATATATATATACGTACATACCATATATATATATATATATAGATATATGTACGTTTGCTCGTACTCATCTCTATGAAGCGATCGGTTAAGCGTTCCCGTGTGCGTGGATGGCATCAAAAAGAGATAGAGAAAGAGAGAGAGAGAGAGAGAGAGAGTTGGGGTGCTAGAGCGTATATAGATAGGACAGCGAGAGGGTAGCATCGAAGTGAGAAGGGCAGGGGGTTTGATGGGGGTAGATTGGGGGGTTGGTTGGTTGGTGCCGTATTCGTTTCGTTCATTTCGCCACGCCGCCAATCAGCCGGCTGATCGGTCGACGAGGTCACGCTTCGAATAAAAGAGAGAGGGATGGAGAGAGGATAGGCCAGTGGTACTAGCGGTTCAGAAAGGGGAGAAAGAGGCTGCCTGGTCAGGCAGCTAGCTTGCTAGCCAGTCGATGAGTCGACCTATCTACCTGTCTCTCCGCCTGCCCGCCTGCCTACCTGCTTTCCTATCTACCTGTTTACCTGCCTACCTGCCTGTCTGCTAGCTAGCCTACACCTGCCTGGCAAACGGTTCGCGACGTCAACACGAGCACCAAAATTCGATTACTCGTACCACGCCGCTTTAAATGCCGTTACCACGTGTATGTTGGACGGCTCTTTTGTGAATGGTCGCGTGCTCCCAACGACAAACTCGATCTTTCTTGACGACGACGACGACGACAAAGACAACGGCAACGATGATGATCATACTTTTGCTTTTTTCTTTTTGTTTTCCTATGTTTTTTAGGATTTTTGTCGACGTTTTATTGATGACTACACGCGTCATAGATACGATACTTCGATAAGTTAGGTACCCGATATTTTTATTCCGATGCGATAACGAATAGAAATGAATCGGAAAGGGATCGGTTTTTGATACTCGAAGTTTTGCAAAGTTGGCGAGAAAAAGAACATATCTGACATGAGAAAGGAAGGAAGAGAGAAGTACGAGGAGGAAAGGTACAACAAGGTTGACCTTTTCCAAAGAAGGAAGTCGATGCGTTTCTCTCGCCACGCCTCGGGGCGGACCAAAGCTCTATTCTTCCTTCTTCCTTCGGGGTCGTGTCGTGTCCCCTTTTTCCGGGGTCAACTCTCTTTACCGAAGTTCCTTTTGGTCGAGAAGTTGGAATGACTGGGACAAAAACGATGATGACAATGATGACAACGATGACGACGACCGGGGGATGACGAGATGACGAGAACTTTCCTTCAAACTCCTGTCCCCCTTTTTCGGGGTCACTCTCTTTAAAGAAACTTTCGTTTGCTCGAGTAGGAAGATTGACGGTAACAACAATGATGACGACAACGAAGACAACGACGACGAAGAAGACGATGGCAATCGTGTTGGTGTTGGTGGTGTTGGCGTAGTGGTGCTGGTGGTGGTGGTGCCGGCAGTGGCAGTAGCGTTGGGTTAGCCGGGCATAGAATGATGGATACTACCTGTTTTTCGCTCGTTTCAGCGCCGGCTAGAGCGCCGGGGGCTTTCGCCTTTATCCTACCGCGTTAGCGGAGCTTTTCGCTGATCCTGGAAGCACGAACCGCTCGAAATCGTCCGGAGGTGGAGTCAACACCCCGTGTTGGCTCTCTTCCATTTTCTCTCTCTCTCTCTCTCTTTATCTCTGTCTCTCTCGTGTAGAAAGAGAAAGAGAGAAAGGGAGAGAAAGACGGACGGAAAACGGAAGAGCGAGAGAGAGAGAAAGAGAAAGAATATGTATGTGTGAAAGAGAGTGTATGAAAGAGACAGAGAGCGAAAGAGAAAGAGAGAAAGAGAGAGAGAGAGAGAGTATAGCACACGAACACACGGATCTCCTTTTCCAGCCTTTTCTCTCTCTCTCTCTCTGTCTATAGCGACGCGCACGGAAAGTCTCGCAGGATCTCGCCGTAGATATGTATGCGCGCTCGCGTAATAGCCTCGTTCCTGCCGTGCTCGATGGCAGATACGTGCCGCGTCGCCCGGCACACGGCTTCGTGAGAGAGAGAGAGAGAGAGAGAGGGAGAGAGAGAACGAAAGGATGTGGAAGGCAGAGAGGGTGTGAGAGGTGGGAAGAGGGGATTCGCGCGATAAACGGTGCCGCGCTACGGGAGTCGAGTCGGCGGTTGCCACGCCAGACATCGGAGCCAGGCAACCGCTACGCCAATGCCAGCGCCAGCGCCAACGCCAGCGCCAATGGCAACGCCAGCGCCAACGCCAGCGCCAACAACGTCGTGCCGAGCCAGAATCGCGCCAACTACGACGACGACGACGACCAGCAACCGAGCGCCAGCACACACACACACACACACACACACATATACGTGCACACAGCACACTTCTTTCTCTACCTCTTCTCTCATACTCACTCCCACGTTGGCTTAGCTTGGCCTGGCTTGGCTTGGCTTGGCTCTACTCGCTCAACTCGCTTACGACGACGCCAACGACTACGACGACTACTACGACGACAACGACGGAACGGTACAGCCAACGGCAAAAAGACGCAACCCAGGGAGCCGGACGTTTTCGGTCTCCGGTGAGAGTTGAGACGATTTCCATCCGGTGTACTTCTCTCTTTCTTTCTCTCTCTCTCTCTTTCTCTTTCTCTTTCTCTCTATTACTCGCTTCCTCTTCCTCTCTTTATCTACTTCTATATCTCTCCTTCTACCCTCCTGACCGCGATCGCTCCTGGATATATCGGCTAGACTTAGACGTCTTGAAATATCGATCCTCGAGCCACCTCTCTCTCTCTCTCTCTCTTTTTTTCTTTTTTTCTCTTTCGTTCATTTTCTTCTCACTCTCTCTCTCTACCTTTCTCTCTTCTTTCCTTCCATTTGTCTCTTTTTTCCCAGCAGGTCCTACTAAGAATTTTTGATCCACTCTCGATGTCATTCCTAGAACAGAAGACTCCTTGAAAATACAGGGACCCAGGGAGTCGTATTCATGTGACTTACATTGTCCCCGCGTGTTCCACCTTTTCTCGTGTCTTGCATCAAAATTATACAAAAGTAAGGGAATCGTAGAGAAAGGAGTTGGGAAGATATTATTCTATATGAGAATTTTTGTTCCCATTGAACCGAGTCACAGTAGTCATCGGGCTAAATTCGGACAAAAAAAATCCTACTCTTGGTAGATCTCGTAAACGTAACGAGGAGTTGTCATCGTCGTCGTCATCTTCTTGCTGCGCATTTCTGGCAAATGTTTATAACTGGATATATGTTTGTACGTATGTAAGAAAAGAAAAGAAAAGAAAAGAAAGAAAGAGAGAGAAATAGAGAAGGATAGGGAGAAAAAGATAAAGTTAAAAAGTAGGAGAGTAGCTGCAGGAACTGTTCCCAGTTATTTATCACGCGCGGCGGCGTGGTTCGCCGATCGTATCCTATGTATCCATCCCTTTCCTTTTCTCTTGCTCGCTGTTACTCCCTTTGAAAGTTCTCCTTCCCTCTTCTTCTATTTCCTTGCTCTCTCAGGACGAGAGCCTACATTCCACGACGATCGAGACACGCCAAGCAAAAGCCCCCATTGCGACTACCAAGAGGGACTCGTTACGAGCGTCCTAGTATCTCCCTTCCACCTTTCTATTCCTCCACTTTCTCGCCACCCCTTCTTTCTCCTCCTTCTACGCTGCATCCTCTTCCTCATACCACCCTAAACCTTCCTTCCTTCCTTCCTTCCTTCCTTCTCATATAACTCCCTCGAGGGATCGGTTCCTCTCGCCTTCCGTGTTACCGACGTATCTATGTATTTGTCTGTGTATATATCTTTACCTGTCTCTATGTGAATGTATCTTCCTTCGTAAATATGTATGAGTAAGCGTATCCGTACCTGGTCACTTCTAAGTTCCTATTAGAGAAAACAAGAAGTCGTGAGAACTAAATCATTTTGACTTTAGGATTTGTTTCTGAGATCTTCAACGATGTTTTTTTTTCTTTTTATTTTTATTTTTTCTCTATCGCTTTTCTATAGTTCTCAATTATTCGAAATAAGATCGTGGGATTGGTAATAAAAGGAAAAATAAAAATTTCGAAAATAAAGAAAATAGAAAGATATCGCGTTAAATTAGAATTCCAATGGAACAATTGGATGCTTACAATTAGTGATATTGCAATTAACAACTTGGAAACTAAAAGACTCTTCTTATCCTACTTTTCCCCCCTTTCTCATTATCCGTATTACCTGTCTCCCTTTTTATTTTCTTTAGAATTGCGCGTTGTTTTTTTACAAAAAAAAATAGAAACAAGAGAAAGAGAGAGGCTTGTAAATATCTTCGTCGGTTCATCTTTTTTTTTTTTCCGCTCGAAAGAAAATTCGAAGACTTTCTTGTTCTCTCGTAGACGAGGAGAGATTCCGCAAGGGCCTTCTTCCGGGAAACATCCGCGTGCGTGCTTACGAAAAGAGATGGAAGTAACGAGTGTGTGTGTGTGAGAGAGAGAGAGAGAGAAAGAGAAATAGAAAAGGTTTGTGAGACTTTCAGACTTTCGAAACGACCAAGACGAATGTTACAACTCCATCTTGGATTTATATATATATATATATTGGTACGCGCTAGTTCTACGGGTTCTATCCTTCTACGAATCTTAGACTATTTCCTTCCTTCCTTCCTTTCTTCTTTTATCCCGTTCTCTCTCTCTCTCTTCTCTCTTATTTTCTCTCTCTTTCTGTTGCTGAAGAAGCAGTAGCTGGGTAAGTGCCTCGGAGGGCGATGAAAAGGTTTCTCTTTGATAACAACCGACCTAACGCGCTAGCCTTACCTTTTCTCTCAACGAACCTTTCCTACAAGAATCTGACCTTCTATTCTTCTCGTTGACTCCTAGTTCCCCGTGTTACGTTGATGACGAAACTCACCCTTATCTCTCGTCGTAGACGATTTTAGTCGATTCCAAATGATACAAGTAACGCTGAATATTTGTTTAATTGTAAAATGATGATAAACAATTATTAATGTTCGACTGGTAATCTACCTAGCAAGGATATAACTGATGACGTCAAATCCCTAGGACCCTGGTATCAAAATTATGTCTTCTAATTTGTTTTTTTTTTAATCTA
Source organism: Polistes fuscatus (assembly GCF_010416935.1). Classification (NCBI taxonomy): domain Eukaryota; kingdom Metazoa; phylum Arthropoda; class Insecta; order Hymenoptera; family Vespidae; genus Polistes; species Polistes fuscatus. The sequence goes on from NW_025113140.1 coordinate 3,197,986, forward strand.
AATGAAACATAATTTTTAAGATTTATAGAAATATTAATAAGTTATTTTGATATATGAATATTTGTTGAATATTTGTTTAATTGCAAAATGATGATAAACAATTATTAATGTTCGACTGTTAACCTATCTAACTGATGACGTCAAATCCCTAGGATCCTGGCATCAAAATTAAGTCTTCTAATTTGTTTTTTTTTAATCTAAATGAAACATAATTTTTAAGATTTATAGGAATATTAATAAGTAATTTTGATATATGAATATTTGTTGAATATTTGTTTAATTGCAAAATGATGATAAACAATCATTAATGTTCGACTGGTAACCTATCAAGCAGGGATATAACTGATGACGTCAAATCCCTAGGATCCTGGCATCAAAATCAAGTCTTCTAATTTGTTTTCTTTTCTTTTATCTAAATGAAAAATAATTTTTAAGATTTATAGGAATATTAATAAGTAATTTTGATATTAGAATATTTGTTGAATATTTGTTTAATTGCAAATGATGATAAACAATCATTAATGTTCGACTGGTAACCTATCTAACTGATGACGTCAAATCCCTAGGACCCTGGCATCAAAATCAAGCCTTGTCTAATTTGTTTTTTTTTTTAATCTAAATGAAACATAATTTTTAAGATTTATAGAAATATTAATAAGTAATTTTGATACATGAATATTTGTTTAATTGCAAAATGATGATAAACAATCATTAATGTTCGACTGGTAATCTATCTAGCAGGGATATAACTGATGACGTCAAATCCCTAGGATCCTGGCATGAAAATCAAGTCTTCTAATTTGTTTTTTTTTTTATCTAAATGAAAAATAATTTTTAAGATTTATAGGAATATTCATAAGTAATTTCGATGTTTTTTAAAGTAAGAATATTTAACTTAGTCTTAAAACAAGATTTGAGATCAAATATTTGTAACTCAGAGTTCACGTAATCCTACGTTATCAGTAAAAGGTTAAATAAAACCTATTCAATAATTTAAACACATATTCAACGTATACTGATGATTGTCTTATTACGAGAAAAAAAAAATAAATAAATAGATATTTCTATGTAAAATAATAAACGAGGGGCTAGAAAAATAATAGGATCGTTTATAAAAACGTGTGTTCTATTTAATAATTCACTAACAGATATGTTACAACGTGGCATTTCAGCGTTTCCTAAAAATCTTTTGTTAAACGAGATCCGTACAAAAATTGTCGTAGAAAAAATGAGTACTTCTTTTTGCAAAAGAAGAAGAAAAAAAAATAAAGAAGAAAAAAAAGGAAGGAAGGTCGAGAAGTAGAGAAACGAGCTGACTTGTCACGCGGCAGGAGACTCGCCACGCGCGATCCTTAATCAGACACAGCGCGTAGCTGGCACGTAATACGGGGGTAGGTTCACCCCTACGACCCTTGCTAGTGTCGTACTACCACTAGTTCAAGTTATATCGGCAGGAGTTTCGAGACGACTACGACGACTACGACGACGACGACGACGACTACGTCGTGAAATCGTCGTCTCCCTTTTCCATTCTCCATCGTCTTCACCCTTCGTCGTTGCCTAGAACGTTAAAGTTTCTCAGAGTGGTGTTACTCGTGAGAGAAAAGAGGCTAGGGGTTGTCTAGAAAGCTAGGATAACGGGGGTGGCTTATGGATCGGAGTCTTACGCCAGCCGTTTTACGAGGCACCGTTAGCTGCTGTTGTAAAGGCCAGTATACTCCCACCCCTTACCCCCACTCCTCACCTCTCCTCTCTCTCTCTCTCTCTTTCTATCTCCCTCCCGTTTTCTCTACTTTCCTCTTTTTCCAGCGTCCCTTATCCGACTGGTAGCGTGTCCGCAACGAGCGTATTTTTCAACCCTTCAACCACCCAACCTTTCCATCCCCTTCGCGTGTTTGCCGCGAAGGGAAAGAGAAAGAGAGAGAGAGAGAGAGATAGAGAAGGAAAAAGGAAGAGAGAACTCGTGCCGATCCGATGGACGCAGCTACGAATACTCTTGTTTCACGATCCCGTTGCGTGTAGAAGTGTACCTATAACCTACGTCCACGTCTACGTATTTCCAACGTATATTTCCAACAATTTTCCTTTATATATTCTTTTTTTACCTCCACCCCGCCAGCCCCCCGTCAGCCCTCCCCCGCTCGAGCCCCGCAGCCCCGTTTATTTCTTTATTAAGTGACGATAAGATTATTATTCTCGAGTGAATTCGTTGGACGTAGCCTTAGGGACGAAAAAATCATTTCCATAGAAGCGAATGATTTCGTTTTAATATCAGTCACGACTGAAAAAACGTTGCGAATAATATCCATAGAAGACCCCCTATCGTCGATCGATTTTTGTTGTGTGCTCGGTAATGCAAAAAGAAAAATCTAAAACACGGGACGAGTCTTAAACGATCCTGTGTCTGCTTAGAATGATATTTTACTACTTGCTCCTGCCAACGCATTTCGAGATTATAATTTATACGTTAAAAGATTTCAAATAGATCGAACGAACCTGTGTGTATATTTATTTTGTTTCAAAGGTACGTGATTAAAATGATCATTCACGTGGTTCGCAATCTCTCTCTCTCTTTCTCTCTATTTTCAGTTTCTATCCCCTATATATTTTCTTTGATTCTTTCAAAATTGTTCGCATTATCCTTAAAGCTATCAGTAAAAGCAGCGCCTCTCATTATCTTTCGGCTTGGACTTGGAATAGGACTTGCCGGGCTTATCGAGCCGTAGCCAATGGTCTTCGATGCCGCTATACCGGCCGGGGGTGGCATCGATCCAGGTTCGAAAGCAGATATCAGGATGGCGTATCGTCCCTCCTCCTCCTCCTCCTCCTCCTCCTCCTCCTCCACCTTCACTTCCTCCACCTAGAGCTCCTCATCCTCCTTTATCCCTCCCTCCCTCCTCCTATCCGTTCTCAGTTCAGCTTCGGTTTCTACGGCACCTTCTCGCTTTCTCCACTCCCCCCTCTCCCCAAGCAAGCTCCTTCGAAGCTTACGAAGCGTTGGGAGCAGCTTTCGCGTCCTCGGGTATTATCGAGCCCGACACGGAGCCACCGAAGCATTTCCACCACCTCCACATCCACCTCCATCTCCGGCAGCTTCATCACCATCCTACCGTACTACTCTGTTCCAGCTTCCTTCCCTCTCTTACTCTCTCTCTCTCTCTCTCTCTTCCTCTTTCTTTACCTTACACTCTACTTGCATCTCACTCTCTCTCTCTCTCTCCCTTTCTCACCAACTCTCGTGCATGGCTCGACTCTCGAGGCTCCTTCAAAACCACCACCGGCACTAACACGCGCCTCCATTTTCACCTACGAACTCACCTTCATCCTACTCACTCTCTCTTTCTCTCTCTCTCTCTCTCTTTCTCTCACATACCACACCGTCACGTCATACCGCAGCCCGAAGTCCCGTTGCCTCTTCCATCACCGGCGTCTCTGACACACCTACGTTCTCTCTCTCTCCCTCTATTTTTCCTTTATACATATATACAGACACACACAGACACACACACACATACACATACATGAAGCACGCTTCTACAGCAGGTTGGCATACGGATGGATACGGATGTCACGCTAGTAGCAGCGGGCTTCTACGTCTCGTCGTTTTCTCTCTCTCTCTCTCTCTTTTTCTCTCTTTCTCTCTCTCTCTCTTTCTTTGTCGCACCGCACCGGTTCTCCGCTCTTTTCGATTCTTCTCTTCGCTCTCCTTCTCTCTCTTACTCTCACTCTCTCTCTCTTTCTCTTTTTCACATTCTCTATCTCGCTCTTGTGCTCCGAAAGGAACGACGCGAGTCGTCCGATAAAGTGTGGGAGAGTACGAGAGAGAGATAGTGGATAGAAAGAGAGAACGGAATTGAGGCACCACATCCCTCACGACTGCCATATATACCGGCACTCCACAGTTCCAACCCCGTTTCCACGCCAAGCGGTCTTCCTCGACTCTCGTTCTACCGTGCCGCAAGAGAGAAAAAGAGAGTGGGAGAGAGAGAGAGAGAGAGAGAGTCTCTCCGCACGTTGGATTTCCTTCTATATCCGTCTCGCTCGCCCGCTCTCGCTCTCGGTGCTAGCAGCGAAACGATATAACGGGTGTCTCTTCAAAATTAAAACACATTTTATATTTATAGATTATATTCATCGATATTCCGATATTCGGAAGTATATTATGCGATTAGAGATTTTAATCGATCTTACAAAATAAGCATGTAACGTTATTCCGATTTATATGATTTTTGGAAATTTTTAGTTACGTTCGGAATAATAAATGTTGACAATTTTCTGATTAGTTCATTTTTTTTTGTATGACGTATTATTACCGATGTTTTCATCGACGAATATATGTATCAAGTATTTTATTTAATGTAGGATAATAATTAAAAGTGTCGGATAAATTTTTAATCGGATTATTTGGAAATTTTAGATGAAAAATTATATAACGATGTATGATTGTTATTATAAATTAGAAATTTTTCTTCTTATATTTTTTCTATTCGAATTAAGAATCTTTGTAAAATGTCGTATTATGGGGGTCACCCGTTAGATAGCACGAGGAGAGTCTGGCTACCGCCTAACTGCGCGCCACCGAGTTCGAGTCTGGAATGGCTCGAGGATGGGAGGAGTTAGAGGATGGGTTGGAGAACGAGGAGGATGAGAGCAAGAGAATGGGTTGGGGAGAGTGAGGAGGAGGAGGGGGAGGGATCTCGAACGTTTCGGAATCTCCGTTGGTGCTCTCTCCCGTAAGGGCGACTCTCTTGCGATATTCCGCCAGTCTGAGTTTCGGGGAATCGTGTCGTTGTTGAAGAAGAGAGAGACAGAGATAGTATATAGATAGATGGAGAGAGAGAGAGAGAGATAGAGGGATCGGACGTTCCCTGGGAAAAACGTCGACGTGGGTTTCTTTCAAGAATCTCCTGGCTCGATCTTCGTTCGAGAACCCGTTTCTGCTCCCTTAAATATTAGATTGTTGCGTCATTTCTATCGTATTCCATCCAACTTATGTCTGCAATTTAAAAGAATACAAATTTGATGTACTCCTTCATTAAAAGAAAGGAGTATCAAGGACATCAATCGTTGTATGATCGTTTCCTAATAACCCGTGACACTTTTTGAAGTTATATTTCTTTTGGCGCGTTGGGGAAAATGCAAAATTGGGAGTGATTTTGTTCCGAGCGTCTGGAAAAAACGACACCATGAAGTTTGTCGGTATTTACGACGCGCGGCAAAACGATTTCAAGTATACTGCATGAAGTTGTCTTCTTTTCTTCTTCCCCTTTTTTTCTCAGACGGGTCACCCATCCAAATACTAATCGTACTCAGCGCTGCTTTACTTAAATGATCGAGCGAGAACTAATGCTGTAACCGCGCCATGGCCGTTGACGTGTGAAGTAATTCGATATATCTCTCTTATATTTATTTTATATTTTGATATTTTCTTTTTCTTTCTTTTATTCTTTCTTATATATATAATAATAATTATTTTTTTTCTTTAAGTTAATTTTTTTCTTTGAAGTTTTTTTTGAAGTTATTTTGAGGTTATTGAGGTTATGTTCGTTTTGGTACGGCAAAGAAGTATAACTTCTTACGTGCGTACATAAGTACACACACCAGTTTTTTTAAGTTATTTACTATTATTTCCTATTATTTGTTCATAATTAAAGTATATATACGTCAATACTCGATTGTTTCAGAGATAATTAATAAACAGGTAAATACCAGTAGTACCATAAGTCGAACCATTTCATTTCAATAAGATAACACGTAAAACGTTGACAAGGTTTCAGAAAGAAAATGATCTTTGATAGATCTGGGGAAACTATAGTCGAGTAATAACGTCACTCGTTGATTGCTGATCTTACCAGGAAACTGTCCGTACGTGTGGGAAAACAATCAAGATGAATAACATTTCGCTGAATTCGAAGGTAACCGAACTCGGTTCCGACATTATCGTCATCGGACTAGCGCTAATTCGACGTCGAACAGACGCGTCGCGACGCTTGGCACAAGCCTGCCTTCCTACCTGCCTGACCTGTCACAGTTGGCCGCATTCGCGTGTGTCAGCCTGCCTGCTTTCGTACGACTACCATCTACATATATACACCTACGTACACACACACACATATATACATTTTAAAACGCGAGTATGACTGTATCGAAAGCTTCCTTCGTGCAGATGAAGTCAGCTTGAACATACTTGCACACATAAACGCATACACTTTTTCTTTACACACACGCACACGTGTGCACATATACGACAACGAATTAGATAGAAACGTTCTGTTAAGGACAGAGCTCGTTTCAGTCACCTTCTTTCTCTCTCTCTCTCTTTCTCTCTCTTTATCATACTTTCCGTGTATACACTTATTATAGATATATATGCCTATCCATTTTTCTCTCTCTCTCTCTCTTTCTCTTCCTTGGCCTTTCTATCTGTCTTTCTCTTTCTATCCATTTATCCATTGCCGTTTGCGAGAGTATACTTCGCTAGTTCGAGTAGGACAATATATATTCCATAGTCTGTTTCGTTCTATCACTCTATCGTTTCTCTCACTTGTGCATTAACAGACTGTAGACACGCTGTCCTCGTTAGGCCTCCTTCTATCGTGCTCGCTTCGTAGTAGTTGTCGTCGTCATAGTAGTCTCCGTCATCGCCCCCGTTGATCGAGGTCAGCCGGACGTTCGTATGTAACATGTATGTACATATGTACATTTAAGTTTCTGTTTGTAGTGTCGGTATACGATGAAATCGTGCAAAACGAACGATGACAGTCACCTTCGTCAAAATTCGTGCACGCACCTGCATTACGTTTTTGAATATATCTGTGTCGAAAAAATCGTAAGATATATTTATTGCGTTTTTAATTGTCACGTGTGTAGTTATCTGAATTTTTCTTCTCTTTTTTATATATCTTACTTTTGGAAATATTTTGTCTACAAAACTATCGATCGTACAATCTGATTAATTATTATAAGTATATATCGGTTTAAGTATTAAATTGGATAACATCTGTAAAAAAAAAAGAACATAGAAAGGATAATAATTTTGGACCAGCATAACCACCTCAATTTTCTATCTTAATTCGAAACAAACCAACACACGTGGCACTTTTAAAACACGCGTACACGTACATGGAAAATAATCACAGTAGTAGTGAGGTGGACTTTTAAACTCATCGTTTCCGACGTCTGAACAGACCAACAGCAGCAGGGATGATCCCCTTCGCCACTTCCGTAGGGCACCCCTTGGCACGCTTATTTATGGGGTGACATCGGGCAACGATATTAATTTAAGCCCTTAAACGCGAGAAACACGGTGGGCCGCGCACGAGTCGACACGTGCCGCGTCTCGAAAAAAGGGCCGAAGGGTGTTAGAGAAAGATAACGATAGGGATTAAGGTGCAGCCAAAGTGTCAGGCGGGAGGAGAACACAATGTTCAAGGTAAAACCACGTGGGCACGTGTACTACGCATATTCACGCTATAATACAATGTGGTTTTATACTTTCGTCCACTTTTCCACATCCCTTTTTTTTTTACGAACTGATTTGTTCTGGGCTGATAAGCATGATACATGCGACCCTTGGTATAAACCTTATAATAATTATAATATAATGTAATCGGTCATATTCACGTATCGATAATTTCATCTTTGTTTTATATTTAAATGCATCATGTTTTATAATAAAATGCAAGAATTTTTTAAATATAAAAATGATATTTGCATTAATTGAACATTATATTGTTGTCTACTGTATTCCTCAATAGTTTCATATATTTTTGATTATTACGTTATTACCAATAGTTTGCAAAAAATGAAAAATATTTTGTATGAAAATTGTAAATCATTTCGAAGATAACACAAATTTTCTCTAATTATGCGAATTCATATAAATGTCTAACATATTAAGTTATACAGAAATCTCTCTACTGTATTTTATTTTATTAAAGAAGATAATTTACGCGTGAACATTGTATTTAGCGATACGATAACACGCGTATAATTTCGTCAATAATTCTTTCGACAATAGAAATATTTTCTTGTTTTTCTTTTTTTCTTTTCTTTTCTTTTTTACCATTCGCTTTTGTTAAAAGAGACCGTAGTACACACCTTAATCGTTCGAAAATAAAATAAATAGTTCGGGGGATCGATCGATTTCGAAACGCCCGTTTCGGGTTTTTCGAATGTGAACGTAAACACGATGCGCGTGCATTTTGGGGTTGCACGGTATAGAAAAAGAGAGAGAAAGAGAGAGAAAGAGAGAATGAGAGAGAAAGAGAAAATTGCGCTCGCGCGGTTAAGTGCGAAACTGTTGTACGCACGTGCGTGTCGAACGATACGATCGGGAAGGGTGCTTCTACTCGAGTTTGTGCATGTGGGCACCAAGTGCGGCAGGTGCCGAGAGCAAACAGGCTCGTGCGCCTTCAGGGTTTATTCCTCTTCTTCTCTTTCTCTCTCTTTCTTTCCCTCTCTATTTTCATCCCTCCACGAAAGACGTTCTTAATGCTTTAATCGCGTATCGGAGGATGAAAGCGTCGAGAAAAGCTCGGGACGATGATTCATATCCCTGGCTGAATTATTAATAACGCGACTTTCGAAACGAATTACTGATAAATCCTTATTTTTTCGGATAAAAACGAATTTTCCTACTCGTTGTTTCAACTGTATAATATATTATTTATCTAACGTAATCGATAATTGAAGTATTTTGTAATCAAGTACACGATTACGTGCGAGTGTGAAATTATTATCGTATGATATAATTTTGGAAACAAAACGAAATTTATGTATATTAAAAATATTCATCTAATAAATATATATATTTATAAATCAGCACAAACTTGTTGAACAATTGAATTAAATGACATATACATATACAGAGTTATTTCAAAAGTTTAAAATATAATCCATAAATTATTCTACGTAAATAAAAAAAAGATACAAATTAATAACTTAATATTTTTCATTTACAAAATAACAAATACCGAAAAAAGAAGAATAGGGAAATAATATCACCGTATAGAGAAAGAGAGAGAGAAGGAAAAATTCTATGTAAATTTAGCGGACACTCGGTAGAATTTCCAGACGGTGTGGTGTGCACGTTCTTTGAAGGATCTCGGAGACGAGTGGTTAAGAGGTGGGTGGACGACGAGCCAGAGGGATGGAAGCTCGTTCAAGCGGTTGGAGAAACGAAGGAGGAGGAAGTTGGAGGTTGGAGGTTGGAGGTTGGAGGTGGCAAACTGGAGGGCGGGGGAATAGTAGAAGAGGGAAAGAGAGACAGAGAGAGAGAGAGAGTGCCAACGGCATTGGACGACGCGTCGTTACCGTTAACGACGGCCACCGATTGTCCCAACGATGCCACCCCTCACCCCCCCGCCAAGCCGACGACGACCGGCGTCGAGTCGCCTTATTGCTGCGATAAATATAAAGCCTACTCTCCGCAAAAGCTTCTATACTATCACCTCACTCCCACTCAGACTCCCACTCCCACCCCTAACTACCCCCCAACCTTTCCCCTCGCACTCCCATTTTTCCTTTCTTTTTCTCTTTCCCTCTCTTTCTCTCCTTCTATCCTTTTCGCACTTCCTTCGTTTCCTATTTCCATTCTGAACTGGTGACTCTACGCCTACACCACACTTTACCCTGCACACCCCTAAAAGCCATCCCTAAAAGTCGAGATTTAGGGTAGCTCCGACCTTTCAACGCCTCCGAACAAAAAGAAGAGTATCGAACGTTTAACATTTTTCTCTTTCTCTATACAAAAATATTTGCAATTATAGATCCCTTTATCTTTTTACTTTCTCTCTGTTTATTGTTTTGCTCGTAATTGGTATATCCAATAATTATTACAATTAAAAATTAAAGTTCGTCAAACTTAATCGTAAGAGTAAAATATATGTTGAAATAAAAAGATAGTTCCGATCGTATCTCCTACTACGTCTTTTCTTTTCGTAAGACATTAAAGATATTAGAAGCGTGTCGAGTAGATAGAAAGAGAGAGAGAGAGAGAGAGAGGGATAAAAACAGCGACCCTTCCGACGTACATTCAAGGGACATTAAAGATATTAGAGACGTTAAAGAAGATACGCATGCTTGTCGTAGGGTGGCACGTTCGGTAGGAAGGGCTCGACACCACGTGCACTATCCTCTTTCATACTTTCACCCCTCTCTCACCCTCTCTCTCTCTCTCTATCTCTTTGCCGTCATCCACGTGCCCGTTCTTTCCCGCGACGTGCGTGCAAACACACACACATATACGCACACTATCCCCATACGCGTCCATATCATCCATAAATACATACACGCATACATACATAAATATATATACGCACACATATGCACGGACGTCGCGACGTGCAACGAGACTTGACAACGCGCCAGATGTCACTTACCGTTTTACGCCATTAATGAATAGGCGATGCCCGGCTAGGGTGTTCGCTCGATTACCAAGATTAAAGAGTCCGCGCTATACTAAAATCGATAAACGTGATATGCGACGAAAGAAGAAAGAACGAAGCGTTCTTTATACGATCATTAATCATTGTAAACTAATAGGACACACGTTTTTCCCTTTTTTATTTCTTTTTGTATACATATAAACGACGTAGCACGCATCGTATCACAGCATTCGGTAAAAATAATTCAATATTCATTTATTTCAACAGAGTTAGATTATTAAATCTTAATAAATCGTGATTATTTGATATATTTTCTCTTCTAATAATTAAAAATTATTTCATTCGATAAGAATAAATTTATAACAAATAACAAATGTATATCTAATTTAGTTCTCGATAAAAAGTACCTACAGATATTTCGAGACGTTAAAAAACAAGAAAAGAAATAAAGAAATAAAGAAGGACAAAAATCAAAATAAAACGGATTAAATATTAAAAAATGTCATCGTCGAACTAGTAATAGTAGAACAAATAAATCGTATTTATTATACTTCGCGGAAAACCGAAAGAGTATTTCCGCGATAAGCATTTTCACAGAGGATCGACAAGCATCACCACTTCGTAGCCACCCGTAGTGTGAAACGGTTGGGGAAGCGTCGTCGCGAGCCGAGCTGCCAGCTTCCGTTCCGTTGCCTCCGATTCCTTACACATACCTATATACATATACATAGAGATGAACACGCCCACGCAAGCACACATACACGTATAGAAATCGCCAACACCAACAGCAGCAGCAGCAGCAGCAGCAGCAGTAGCAGCAGTAAACCTACCGTCATCTCTCTCCTATTCGTGTCTCACTCTCTCTCTCTCACACAAAAACATATACATATATAAAGAAGCATACTGAACACGTTTACACAGACACAGGGAACTTTAAACCTTGCTTCGTCCTCGTCCTCTTTCCCCAGTCCAGCCAGCTTTCCTAACCACTACGAGCCAGCACTCTGCACGCCGCGTTTAAGTATCCCTCATCCCCCCACCCCACCCCCGTCGTTCATGCTAGCAGCATCACTGGCAGCGAGAGTAGTACCACATTCTCAACGTGACTAAGAAGAAAAAGAAGAAGAAGAGGAGGAGGTGGAGAAGTTGGACTAGAAAGCACACTGATATATACCCTAACTGTGGACGAATAACTATCACCATCAAAGGAAGAAGGAATCCTCTTTCTACATCCACCTACCTACCTACCTACCTACCTACCTACCTACCTATTTATCTACCTATTTATCTATCTACCCATCTAGGTGGAACGCGCGTTGTCCTGAAACTTCGACCGTGCCACATGAAATTTCAGCCCTCCTCTCATCTTCTATCTCTGTTCTCCCATCTACTCTTCTCTTTTTATCGAATACATTCGCGATCATCAAAAGACCGAACGAGAAGGCTAAATCATAGATTGTATAAAATACAATCGTTGTTTGTGGTAGTAGTGTCTATGCTTTTTGCGTTATACTACTAGTACCTACTAGTAGTCAACGAACAACTAGGATGAAAGGCTACTCAAGAGAGAGAAAATGAGAGAGAATGAGAGTGAAAGAGAAATATAGTTCGACTATAGGTCCAAGTCAAAAGAGATCCATCTCTGAATTCAGGACACTCTACGAATGATGCTTTACTGAGAAACATCGAACCGTTTCAACCGTGGACTAAACTTTTGCCACGGTGTTTTAGATGGCCAAAGAGAAACGGAGATAGGAATAGGAGTAAAGGGATGCAAGTGTAGGGTAAGGACGAACTCGGTCGTCCCGTAATAAGCAACCGACGACTCTCTTTCGTGTCATTAAACTTTGAGAGTGTCTTCTATCTTTAATTTGAACATTTTGTTCTTTTGTTCTTACCTTTTTACCCTCTTTCAAATTCATCATCTTTTCGATTTCATTTAATCATGCATCCTAGTTTCGCGGAATAAAGTGAGTATTATCCTTTTCTAAAAACGATAACTATTATCAGAAATAACGAGAAAATTTGTTCCATTTTTGGATACGTTTTTTGATAGAGTGCAACTTCGTTTTCACAAAATCGTACGAAATAGATTTAAATGATAATATTAAGTGATGCACTTTTTGTGATATTATTAAAAAGTTTCTTTTTTTTGTTTTCTCTTGCAAATAGTTAATCTTACACGTGAACAATATTTGTTAATTTATATTATTTATCCATTCCGCTTTATTATCTTTCTCGATATCGTATAAAACTCACGATCGATTAAATAATATTAAATAAAAAAAAATAAATATTTTTCGCGTGTAAAATTTACTTAGGAAAAAAAATAAGCACAACACACGTTTGGCCCTAGCTATTATACTTGTATATAAAATAAGAAGGAAAGAAAAAAAACACAAATCGAACGAAGTAATTTCTCGCAATAAACTTTAATTAAGCCATTCGATAAAAACCACCAACCCCTGTCTCCCCCGCCCCCGTTTCTGCTTAAAACTTCACTTCGCGAATGGTGCATTGTAACCAACCGGTTTTCGAAGTGAAAAGTACCAATAAGGGTGTCGTCGTACGAATAGGAAAACTTTGATGTAGGGTGAGAAATAAAAAGAGTGGGAGATTAAAGTGAACTTTTTCAAACGAAGGTCGTAGAAACGTCGTAGTATCCGGGCATCGAGCGGTCTAATCTCTTTGGCAAACACTTTGCCAGGACGAGGTCGTCCTTGATTTTAGCCACGAAAAGGGGACTTGCCATGGCTATCGGGGATAGAACTTAAGCGTCAATGGTGACAGCCACAGATGGCACTTGCCGGCTTGTTTGTCCGTAAAACTTTACCCCTCGCCTATGAAAACTCTGATCCACCCATTTCACCCACTCCCAAATCGCCCCCCCCCGCCCCCTCATAGTGCTTCGTTATACTGATCGATCTAAACCCACGTAGATTGTTCGATATTTCGTCGATGACGTAATCCAAGATAACGTGTTAAATATAAAAGAAAGAGAGAGAGTTACTAATTCAATTGTCCTAATTGAGAATGATTTTGCAGTTAACAACTATTAACAAACATTATTGCTGTATTCGGTATTTGTAAAGAAAATCATTCAAATGAACAAATAATTAATCTAACTGATTATTGGAATATTAGACGAACAACTTTTTAGGTTATTATTTTAAATCCATTTCATAGTCTCACGTGATTAAAGTTAAATATCCGAGATATTTTCTATTTTAATTAACTATTTTTCCTTCCTTCGCATATATATTTTTGTATGATATATTATTCGATAAAAATTAATCGAGTATCTTTAAATTACAATTAGATTTTATTGTTTGTTCGTATTAAGTGATTAATATATTTTCAATGTTTCGCGTTGAAATTAAAATTGCTTTATAATACAATAACCCCAAAAAAAAAGAAAGAAAAGAAAAATTTCAGTTACATGGAGAATCGATTAATCGAACGCATACGTAATACTTTCCTCCAGTTATATTTCATTTTCGATTTACCTAAGATTTCAAAGACAATATTGAATTATTAGATTCGCGTTACGAAAGGATGGCAGTGGCGTAGAGAGAAACGTCGTCAATGTCATTCGATAACATCCTAGCTGGTAGAACGGAATCTCTGTAGATGGGTTCTATCAGCTGGCAGACATGGTGGCATCTACGGTCCGTCACAGACGTTGTTCTCCATTCGGTAGAAAACAATGACGACGTTTGAACGATGCGATAGGATGCATTACGCGTTTCATAGTACTATACATATAAAACGTATATATATACATACACAGAAACCTACATATATACGTGTTGGTAGATAAACATCGCGTAGCACGAGACTTTCGAATAATATTGGTATAATAAAAAAGATTTAGTCATTTTATTATAGGAGTAATATAAAGAAAGTATAAAATAGAGATAGGGAATGTTTTAAAATCGTTGTTGAGTATTATATGTAGAAAAACCGAATGTTAGGATATTTGATTTTCCTCTCTTTTCTTCTTCCTCTTCCTTTTCTCTTTTAACCGTCCAATTACGTCAGAAAGAAACTCTTGCCAACGGGGAAACAAACACATCCCCCGGACGACGGTAAGAACACGCAACCGACGTACTCCTTCCTATCGTTTCTATCGTTCTCCATCGTTTCTACGTTTGATGCTACTGCTGTTGCTTCTGTTGCGATCGAAATTGGAGGAGTCCTCCTCCAATTTCAACGTAGAACAACGTTTGTAACGAGAACGTATCGATCCTCGTTGTAGTAGTAGTAACGTAGAAAAAGGCATCGTATCACCAAGAAAATGTTCTACGCGGGAAGAGTATCCTACTCGTTTACCCCACCTCGTCCTCGTCCTCGTCCTCGTCCTCGTCCTTGTCCTCGTCGTAATGCCGATTTATCTCGAAGGAATCGAACTCGTTCGGTTAGAAAAAGAGAAAGCTTAGACGAGGAGAGTTAGCAACGAAAGAGAGAAAAAGAGAAAGAGTGAGTGAGTGAGAGAGAGAGAGAGAGAGAGACTTTGCTAGTTTTCTTCGATCTCTTTCTCTCTCTCTCTCTCTCTCTCGCTCTCTTTGACGGTAGTCGACGGAGCGTCGTAATTTCAGCAAGAATAGAACGAGGTCGTGAACCAGACGTCGGACGAATGGACAAGAGAGAAAAGTGGGAGGGGAGGGTAGAATGAAAGAGAGAGAGAGAGAGAGTGAGAGAGAGAGAGATAGGTTGGGAGAATGGGAGGGTACAGAAGCCAGGAGAGCCTCGTTACGAAATCATTTTGCCGGCGGTGCGATGGATCGATCGCAGCCATTTTGCATGCAGACCCCGAAGCACCGTGCTCAATGATTAATCCCCGAGGCTTGCTCGCTCGCTCGCGCTGTTTCCCTCTTCCCGGTATCATCGGATAGGACGAAATTTCGGTTTAAAGTTGGGATCTTCCATGGCGAAACGTCGTTCCAACGACGACGACGAGAAAAGGGTCTTCTTCCCTTTTCCCGGTGGTGTCTCCTTGCAAACTAAATTCTACTCGTTTCTTTCTCTCTCTCTCTTTCTTTTTGTTTTGTTTTTTTTACCATCGTCGTCATTCATTGTTACGTATCTTTGATAATATTTATATAAGTATTGGTATTCAGATTATTTATATTTTATCATTATATTATTTATATATTATATTTATATAAGTATTGGTATTCAGATTGTTTATATTTATCATTATATTGTTTATATTATTATATTTATATTTGTATTTTATTATTTATATTATTATTTATATTTTTATATTATTTATATTATTATATTTATATTTGTATTTTATTATTTATATTATTATTTATATATTTATATTTTTTAGATTATTTAAGTATGGAAATATGATTATAATAATAGTAATAGTAATCTATTTGTAGAGCAAAACGATTTACGATTTTTCGTACGACTATTATATATAATATATATATATAGAATAATAATGAAATGAAAAAGAAAACGCGACAAATATATGATATATTATTTCAATCGACTCTCGCGCGTCCCATGACAGGTTAACCAGTATCCTATCAAAGTATACAAAATTAAACTCGTATCAACGATTAATATAACAACGAACAATTTTTATAAGCCCGAGGAGGATGTAAATGAAAAAAAAAAAAATCTGCGATGATAGGTCGCGCGTACTTTGTATATAATTTATTTTCGCTGTTATTGGTGTTGACATTTCTTGTTTCTTTTTTCTCTTTTTTTTTTTACACGATGCAACCGCGTAGATTTAAAAAAAAAAAAATACACACACAAAAAAGGGAAAATAATTTTTATCCGATGGAGGAGGAGGAGGAGGACGAGAGGAAAGAGAGTGGAAAAAAAAAAGAGAAAAGAGGAGGACAAGTGGTTATCATAGGTCGTCGTCGTATCACGTTTCGCGATAACGATATACCTCGTCGGTCCTCCTCCTCCTCCTCCTCCTCCTCCTCCTCCTCCTCCTCCTCCTCCTCCGTTTTTATCGTAGTGCGATCGAGTAGTAGCAAGGAAAACTAGCGGACGACGGAGACGATATTCTCAGAGTCGAACGATTTCCTTTAGCAAGCAACTACCGCACCGATTCACTTTCTACCTCTCATTTCGTACGATTCTACCCCCATAGCGCAACATCGTCACCACCATCGTTGCATCAACTTGAGAGTAGTATCTCCTCCTACTCTTAACTTGCCGACGACCCTCTCGTTACCTCTCGTCCTCTCTCTTTCACTCTCATCCTCTTCACTCTTCTCTCTCTCTCTCTCTCTCTTTCACCCTTTCGACCTCTATCCGTGGTTCACCCTTCCTCTTTTCTTCGAGCTTTCGCGGAACGGAGTAGTCCGTGCCGTGCCGCATTCAGATGAGCCTATTTTCCGGCCCGTTGCGAACGGTTCTATGCATGCTCGTCTCTCTCTCTCTCTCTCTCTCTCTCTTATACTCTCTTTTTCTCTCTTTCCTTTAACCAAGATAAGTGGAGGTGGAGAAAAGGCGTTCGTGAGAAGACGAAAAAAAGGGCTCACGGGAAAAGCAAAAAGAGCAAGACGTGTTCTAAAATGAGAGCGGATTTCCCTTCTCTCTTCCTCTCTCTCTCTCTCTCTCTCTCACTCTTTCTTTCTTTATCTATCTTTTTCGATCTCTCTCTCTCTCTCTCTCTCTTTCTCTTTCTTTTACTCTTTATTCGTATTATTAATACTTGTAAATGTAACATAAAGATTGATGTATCACAGAGATATTATCTTTCAGAATATTTAAGAATAAAATTTTTGTTAAATATACCAAATGTAACAGAGAAAAAATATATATTAGGATACGAATAATAAGATCGACGAATTATCCTTTTTATTTTTATTTTCATTCTCACCTAGATGTAATATGAAAAATTTTTAATGTTTCTCGTTTTTTCTCATCTTTTGTGTTTTTTGTATTTTCTTCTCTCTCAACCGACATACGTTGTTGTTTTTTTTCTTTCCATTCGCGTCGTACACACACACAACAACTCAAAGTATTATTTTCTACAGAGAAACTTAGAGAAATTCGCATCTTGGTTCTATAAAGATAATTCCTGCGTACGTTTAAAACGAGCTTCGATATCTTCCATCTCTCTCTCTCTCTCTCTCTTCTATCCACCTTTTTTTTTGTACAAAGAAAGCCTTTCGATAAATCAAAACGGGACATAAATTCTGACAGTGGAAAAAAGCATTTGTTTACAGAGGATAAGAGATAGAGAGAAAAGATTGAAAGACTGAGAGAGAGACAGAGAGAAAGAAATAAAGAAAGAAAGAGAGAGAGAGAGAGAGAGACAGTGAGAGAGTGAGTGAGCGAGTGTGTGCAAGGGCAGAAGCATTTCGAGATTCACCTCGAACGTTTCATCGTGTTTTATCGATATATCGATGCATCGTACGATTCTCCGATCTACGTACTAAGTAGTTATAAATGCACGTGCACTCACATACAAACAAACACACACACACACACACATACACATATCTATGTGTATCACGTGTGTGTATGTGTGTGTGTGTGTGTATATATATATATGGTCGGAGATAGCAATCCGATACGGAGGAAGGAAGAAGCGTGAGGGGGCTAGAGGAGGAGGAGGGGGAGGGGGAGAGGAATGGTACTCAGAGAAGGGATGATCGGAGTGGAATTAGAATGCGCTACAAGGCTCATCGAGCGATTCGACGTGTACGCTTCGAGCAATATTGATCGTAACGTCGGCCGCGAAATTAGAACGGGATGGCAGGAAATTAGAAGTATAATATAAGAAATATATTATATATTTTGAGATCTTTTTCTTTAACGTTAATCGCAAAGATAGTCATATATGAGATTATTCATTTCTTTGAAGCCAATAATACAAAGGAATCGCGTTTAATATCGAATGATCGATGTCAAACAAATATATATATAATATCTAGTGTTGTGGAATTAAAAAAGAAAAAAAAAACAAATGATATTGTAAATTTGATATTTCTTTTTTCTTTTTTTTTTAACCTCTAAAATCAATATATCGCATTAATTAAAAATTACGCGCAAACGCGTATACACGCTAATATATTTATTATACATTTAATAAAACATTCCCACACGCGGTTATTATTTACGTTGTAATTTTGGCAATCGTATGCATTTTTAAAGGTTTAACCAGCGTGTCCTGGAAAATTTTACAAGCTCGATATATATAAAATATAAAAAAAAAAAGAAAAAAGAAGTTAAAGGAGGAAAACAAAAAGAGACGGGGAAGAGACGAATTTTTTTTTCTTCTTTCTTTTTTCTTTTTTTTTTTTGGTGAATTATGCTTTAGCGTAGAATGAAGGCAAACGAAAAAATAAAACATATATAATATAACGGGTAAAGTTTTGAGGCGGGGAAATATATTCGTGTGTCGCTAATCGCGGTATGTGTATACATTTCTCTCGTTCTAGAAGGAACAACGTGCGTTTTACTCCTATACCATATACTATACCGTATACTATACTATATACTATACCGAGCGTCGAATTTTGTTCGTTGAAATCGCGTAGGCGAGAGAATAAATTTGCAGTTTGATGAGATACGTAGAGAGAGAAAGAGAGAAAATGAAAGAGAAATAGTGAGCGAGTGTGTGTGTGAGAGAGAGAGAGAGAAAAAGAGAAAGAGTGGGATAGACGAAAAGTAGGCGGGGGAGGAGGGGGAGGGGGAGGGGGAGGGGGACGGGGGCGTAAAAGGAGGAGGGGGCGTAACGCGCGTCACGGTTTTACCCGGCTTTTCGCGTTCGAAAATTCGCTTCGTACTTGCGGGAACGAAATTGCTAACGGCGCGTGATAATCGATGTCATCGGTTTACCGGCATTTCGCGGGCTCGAAAATCGACCCAACGAGGTCAGAGTAACGACGACGAAGATACCGTTCAATGTCGTTCCCATAAGAGCCGAGCTTTTTTCCTTTCTTAACGATACCAAGAAGTCGTAACATACCAAGGATATTTTTATCGATAACGATTTCACAATTTCTTCTTTTATCTCCCTCTCTCTTTCTTTCTTTCTTTTTCTCTTTTTCTCTTTGTTTCTTTCTTTTTTACCTTCTAAGCACGTTCAACGTCTCGCGATATTATTTCATCCTGGAAAAGACGTTCGTTCTATTATAAAATAAAAAAAAAAACTGGTGTGTGTACTTATGTACGCACGTAAGAAGTTATACTTCTTTGCCGTACCAAAACGAACATAACCTCAATAACCTCAAAAATAACTTCAAAAAAAAAACTTCTAAGAAAAAAAATAACTTAAAGAAAAAATAATTATTGTTATATATATATATAAGAAAGAATAAAAAACTGGTGTGTGTACTTACGTACGCACGTATGAAGTTATACTTCTTTGCCGTACCAAAACGAACATAACCTCAAACCTCAAAAATAACTTCAAAAAAAACTTCAAAGAAAAAAAATAACTTAAAGAAAAAAATAATTATTATTATATATATAAGAAAGAATAAAAAAACTGGTGTGTGTACTTATGTACGCACGTAAGAAGTTATACTTCTTTGCCGTACCAAAACGAACATAACCTCAATAATCTCAAAAATAACTTCAAAAAAAAAGAAACTGGTGTGTGTACTTATGTACGCACGTAAGAAATTATACTTCTTTGCCGTACCAAAACGAACATAACCTCAATAACCTCAAAAATAACTTCAAAAAAACTTCAAAGAAAAAAAATAACTTAAGGGAAAAAATTATTATTATATATATATATATATATATATATATATATAGAAAGAATAAAAAAAAGAAAAAGAAAATATGAAAATATAGATATCAGTCCACACTAAATATAAGAGAGAAATATCGAATAACTTCACGCGTCAACAGTCATGGCGCGGTTACAGCATTAGTTCTCGCTTCGATCATTTAAGTAAAGCAGCGCTGAGTACGATTAGTATTTGGATGGGTGACCCGCTTGAGAAAAAAAGGGGAAGAAGAAAGAAAGACAACTTCATGCCGTAAATTTGAAATCGCTTTGCCGCGCATCGTAAATACCGACAAACTTCATGGTGTCGTTTTTCCAGACGCTCGGAACAAAATCACTTCCCATTACATTTTCACCAACGCGCCAAAAGAAGTATAACTTCAAAAAGAAAAAGAAAATAAAAAGAAGAAAATAATTACAAGATATATGAGTAAAGAATTGATTAATATTTAAGTAATATTATTTCGTGTCTTCTCTTTTTCTTATCTTTTCGTTTAGTTTCGTTTGTTCGTATCACTTTTTTCATTGGCAATTTAAAGAATAGTCGTAGTTTATTATAATTATATAGAAGATATGAGCCGTTTATTTAGAAAGTGGCCTAACTCCATTTAACCTTAAATTGAGATATTTAAAGGTTTGCGTTTCAATGCAACTTAAAAATATACGTAAAGAATAACAATGAGTTATGTTGCTTAAGTGTATCCTAAAGGTGTTCAATTTACAGTTCCTATTAAAATAATGGCAATTATTAAGTGAATAATATGCGTTTTCTTACCAAGAATGGGGTTAGGCCACTTTCAAAATAAACGGCTCATATGTATAATAATTAATAGATTATAGAACAAAAAATAAAAAAGATAACAAAAAAATCACGATAATACGTAGAAAAAGAAACACAAATATAAACGTCGAGGATCGATTTGATCGTTTTTATCTTTATGAAAGATCATGCCGTCAAATATTATTCTCCTTGGAGGAGAGACTCGAGAGATAGGTATGGGGATCAAAAGGGAAGGTGTACGATGGTGATGCTGGGGAAGAGAAGGGTAATAGTATAGAAATAGGAGGTGGTGGAAGGGAAAGGGGGGAAACGGGGAGGGGGGGGATATAACGAGTCACGTCCATTCCAGACGAGGGCAATGGCACTGCCATTGGCGCCCGAGGCTTCTGGAAACGCGTGTGTGTCCACCCTCTCGCTATCCACCCTCTTCTCCCTCCCACCCCCCTCCCCTCATCTCCCTTCCCTCTCTCTCTTTTCTCTTTTCTCTTTCTCTCGGTCGTTCTCTCGCGTGCCCTTTTTACCCCAGCATCCCCCTTTTTCGAGCGTCACGCAGTGGTAATGATAGCCAGCGCATTATGTTTTACGTGGGAGTGGCAACAGCCGTGACCGAAATGTCCCCTTCGCTCTGTCCACTGATGGTAATTGCATTTTACTTTTCCTGGGAGATCTGCGTTTTGGTAAACATACGTCCAACCACTACTAGCATTGTCCAGCATCACTGATGGGATCGACATCGCCACTAACGTAGGCGTCATCTCACAAATTCGTATGAACGAACGAACGAACGAACGGACGAACCAACGAACCAACCAACGAACGAACGAACGAACGAACGAATGAACGAACGACGTGTACACTTCGTTGATTTATACTTGCACGTTTCATGCATACATACATATACATATATAGTATATGTATATATATTGATATCCTACGCGTATACATGTAAAGTTTTATAAAACCTGTATCCATAATGTACATCACGGTATTTGGATAATGGAATACACCGATCTCTTCAAATGGATATATCTTAACGTTCCACCAGTGCTACTACTTTTCTATAAATATATATATATATATGTGTATATATGTATATATTCTATCCTTTTTTTGTTTTTTGGTTCATTCGAATTTTGGTCTTTTTTTTTGTTTGTATTCTTTTCTTTGTTTCAACCAAAAAATCCCAACGACACTCCTCTCGTGTTCGAATTTGCCAGGAGGAGACAAACAACAAGACGAATTTCGATTCGGTAATCCTCCACCACCACCACCACCACCAACGCTTTTTCTCCGGGGCCATTCCTCGCATTATTTTAGGAGGGTCGTTGACTCTTCCTCCTTCGTACTTGGATCCCACGAGAGATCGGACGTGGGTGTCTAGATAAAAGCGTAGATTGTTCGAAATTCTTTGGCGTAAGTCTGACGAATGTGAAGTGGAGCGTGTACGTTTACTCTCTCATTATCTCTCTCTCTCTCTCTCTCTCTTTCTCTTTCTCTTTCGATATACATAATCGTACACGTAAATATCTAGTATATATGTATATGTATATATAGATGTGTTTATTACATTTGCGCGTGAAAATATGGGTGATATCCCTAGAGATGTCATTTGTGCGTTCACGTGTCAGGAGAAATATGCACGTGCTGTTTGTACACATTTTCGAAAACATTCGCTCGTTTCTGAACGCGTGACCATGTGCATAAGAATCAGATTAAAAGGTAAACATATCTACTAAAGTTCATAAATATTTACAAGCATTATTTATAAGTAGAAAGTTTATTACAATGAAACAACATTGATATTAATTATTAATCGGATTAACTATGGAAAATTAATTTGACCGAAAACGAAAAATAAATGTGATTAGATATATAATATCGTATTAATTAAATGAAATTCATACAAAACGACATTGATTTATTATTTATTAATGGGATAAACTATGGGAAGTAATATGAGAGAAAAAAAATGTGATTAGATAATATCGTATTAAATGAAATTAATTCGTATAATATTGATTTGTTTAAACAATAATATATAATATATATTATAGAGCATGTTCCAAAAGTAGTATCACCTCAACCAATGAATTACAAAATGTATTTTTTTGTAGCAAGCATTTGGAATGGCAACCGATCGTGGACCCGTATTTTTGAAAACAACATTGCAACTGGAGATTCGTCGGTCTCGAAAAAGGAAAAAAAAAAAAAAAGAAACGTTAACTCCGTCGATAAATCAGTGTATTGATTTTTGTTTTATTTTCGTTTTATTTTTCTCGATAAAACGACTCTCGTGACACATCCTATAACTTTTGTACTTTCCGATTGTTCGCTTTTGTATCTCGATTGTACCAAATTTAAAGGAGAAGAAGAAGAAGAAAAAAAAGAAAAAGTAAAAATGTAAACGTGAGTTATCATACTTTTGTATTCAAAAGTAAGATACTTACTATTGTAAAAAAAGTAGATATATATAGATAGAAAAAGAAAACCATTTGAGGATGTAGTATAATCATTGAACCGGGATTGAGAAGAGGACGGACACCCACCAGCGGTTTAACCAGCTGTGAAAATCGCTCGTTACCAAGTTTCGTTGGGCCCTTCGAAAATCTCGTTACAAGGATGATACCCAGTTCCCTTCTTTACCCCTATGGGAATATGGTGACCTTTCTCGTAAAGTGAATCTCCAGTCTCACGAACGCTAGCTATCGTTATCCACATCCCGTTTCTCGCGGGATAGGTGTACCTTGATGAAATTGCGAAAAGAGATGCCCACTCGTACGTTTCCATTAAAATCTAGACGAGTCTCCGTTGCCTCTCGAATAAATCGAGCCGACGGGTCACGCATCTGCTATAAAAAAAGTTCAGTTCGAATTTCTTTTTTTTTTTTTTTTTTCTTCTTCTTCATCATTCTACCCCTTCATTTTTAATTAACTCGAATTCCTATATTGTACGCGAATAAGAATAATTTATTCTCGAGTAAAACATTGATTTCTATATCGATATATACGGGGTGACGTATAAGTTACTTGTAAAAAAATTTATTATTATTATTATTATTATTATTATTTTAAATAGGTTTAATTAACTGACGTTAAACGGTACGGAATTTGTATATTTGATATTGCAAAGAATTGCATGGAAAATTCTGATCATTTTTTGAAATAAAACAAAATCTACGTTCGTTTAATTTCAACGTATTCTGCATCATTCTTAAGATTTGTTCTGTTAATGTCAATTGATTTATGCATTCACCCTTACACATAGAATTTATATTTTTAACATAATTTCTATTAATTTTCTTGAAACCAAAAAATAAAATAGAGAATACTAAGGAGCAGAATAAACAACTAATTTAGATAACGATGAAAAATAAAATCAATCGATCGCGAATGACAATAATTATTTTTCTCGAAATAATAAACGTTAAACAGGTTGATCAGATTGTATGTAAGTATTAAGGAAGAAAAATCAGTGTTTTCAAATTACAAGAAACCTTTGTGGATTTCGTTGGTGTAGGTATCCTTTCTCCAGGTTCATAAATCACAAGGTCCTTGATCCAAGGACCGCGGGCAAGTCCGCCGGAAGTAACTCCGGAAAGATATCTAGCCGTGCCATCGTTCATTTCCGGACAGGCTCCACTTGCAGCCGGCACTTTCCTCTTGCACCAGCTTTTACCTCGGAGCTTTCGACGTTCTATACACACACTCACACATATACACATATACACACACATACTTATATACACGTAAGAGCTTCTTCTGCTTGCTCGCGCTTGCGTACTATGTATGTATATATATATATATATATAAGTACGTGAGCAAAATTCAGCCTGTATGTTCGCATATACATGGTGGTGCTGCGTCTTACGGTAAAAATAGATCTGCGCTTAAAGTAAACTACGAAATATTGTACCCGGATTTAGGTGTTTCTTTTTTGCTCATCATTTTTTTCAACGACTAGTTACCTCAGCTTTACAATTAAGTTGATTTAAACAAAACGATTAAAAAAAAAAAAGAATACGAAAGTAACGCTAACCCCATTGTTTTGTATATAATATTATTTTTAATTTGATTACTCTCGGAGAATCATATTTTTATATTATATATACTATAATTGAAATAATAAAAATGCATATGTACATTTTATACGTGTGGAAAAATTTACATATAATGTAATCGCGTAAACGAATGTTTAAAACATGATTGTATTATCACGAAAAATTAATTGATTTCATCGCAATTTGAAACCAACGAATCACTGATTATCGTCATTTAATTTATCATTATCGACAGTGTTGGAAATATCGAACATCAATCTTCCAATTTACATTATATCGTAATATGTATCTCGATGCATCAATTAATCATTTTGTTTTTCTCTTTTTTTTTTTTTTTTTTTTTATTTCTCTTACTTTCTCCATCTCTTTATCCATTTTTTTTTCTTTTTTCTTTTCTATTCATTTCGACTTTTTGACAATTTTCAAACGAACCACTCCGTGTCGAATGTTAAAAGTCAGTTGAGCCAGAAAAAGAGAAATTATTTTTTTTTTTCATTTTCTTGATTTTTTATCTGAAATGAAAAGGTAGGAGTAATGCTATGTCGAATGGAAGGATCGTTACCTTTTCAGTTGCCCTATCACCGTGGAAAAAAAAACAAGTCGAACGAAAGCCGGCCAGATTTCATCTTCGTAATCGTCGTTTCTATTTCAAAGGCGAATCGTGATTAAAACTAACCCCTTTTACCAGAGAGCTTCAACGATCGATGCATCCTTCTAAGACTTAAGAACAATTCTTATACGCGTACGTTTCTTTTTTCATTTTATTTTTTTATTAATTCAATTGTTTTTTTCTTTGGCCATGAAATTTGTCAGAAACGTATAACGTGTTATCAAAAATAATAATGTAAAAACATATGGTATTATGCTGACAAAATACGTCGTATATAATTTCTAGATGATAAGAATATTGTTAAATTAATGATTATAAAAAAAATAAAAGTTAAAAATTATCTAATTGTAAGTAAAATGAATTTAGTTTGGAATGATATAATTTAATTATAATTTTACCAAAATACTTTATTACGTACATACTAGAATTATTTCTTAGTTATTATTTTTCTCTCTAGATAATAACAATATTGTTAAATTAATGATTATAAAAAAAATAAAAGTTAAAAATTATCTAATTGTAAGTAAAATGAATTTAGTTTTGAAATGATATAATTTAATTATAACTTTACTAACAAAATATTTTATTACGTACATGCTAGAATTATTTCTTAGTTATTATTTTTCTCTCTAGATAATAACAATATTGTTAAATTAATGATTATAAAAAAAATAAAAGTTAAAAATTATCTAAGTAATATAAATTTAGTTTGAAATGATATAATTTAATTATAACTTTACTAACAAAATATTTTGTTACGTACATGCTAGAATTATTTCTTAGTTATTATTTTTTTCTCTAGATAATAACAATATTGTTAAATTAATGATTATAAAAAAAATAAAAGTTAAAAATTATCTAAGTAATATAAATTTAGTTTGAAATGATATAATTTATTATAATTTTACCAAAATACTTTATTACGTACATACTAGAATTATTTCTTTGTTATATTTTTCTAAATCGTACGTAATCTTTGTAATAAGAAACAAGAAACGTTGAAATTTAAAAGAAGAGATAAAGAGAAAGAGAGAGATAGAAGAAAGATATTGGTGATATAAAACACGAAAGAAGAAATAAAGGGAAAGAAAATAAAATAGGAGGATGAGGAGGAGGAGGAAGGGGAGAGGGGGAGGGGGAAGGGAGTGTACAGCAATCTGCAGGTACCTCGGCTTTACCTGATTACGTCGCCAGTTCTCTAATTACATAGAGAAACCTGAAACGATACTCGTCTCTCGACCCCGTTCAACAACGTTCGTGCAACCTCCCAAAATCGAATCTTATTCCGGAAGAAGTGTAGAAAACGGAAGAGTTCGGAGGATGATGGAAGAAGAAGAAGAAACAGCAGAGAGCACAGAGAAAGAAAATTTGTTGGGCTTCGTTTAATATTTAAACGACCAACCTAGAAAAACTAGTCTACCTCGTTTAAATAATTCTTATCTATTCGTTGTTTTGGATGTTTTATTCAATTTTTATTCAATTTTTTATCAATTTTTTTTATTTATATTTTGTCGATGAACCTTTTTTTCTTCCTCCTTCAATCTCGACTAAATTTATATTTATTTAGAAAACGTTTCTTTTTTTTTCTTAATAGGGGAATTATGCTAGGTAAAGCATTTTACATTCCTTCCCTTCCCCCTCCTCTTCACCACCACCTTTTGGGCGGTATTGTTTAATAAAAATAAAGTACAGATATTCGAAGGTCACGTGTCATATCAAAAATATGAATTATACAAAAAAAAAATTTATTATTATATTTTATTATATTATTATTAATATTTTAATTAATATTTAATTTTATTTATTATTATTATTTTTTATTATATAAATATATGAATGTAATTATTTATTATAATATAGTAGTATTATATAATATTAGGTATTATACAAAAGTATGAATGATTTTTAACAATACAAGGGTGGGAGGAAGGTAAGGTGCGTATGCTTCGAGAAATGAAAAGTAAAGTAACGTATTTTTTGTTGGTTATTTTCATTTCTACTAAATAATACATAATTAAGGAAAATTGGGGACGTTTTTCTTCGTATTGTTCGTGAAATAAATACAAAATGTAAATAACTGTATGTTAGCATAGAAAGATATATTATATATTTGTACGTTCTTGAATAATGAAACAGGTGTAGAGGGAATACGGGAAGTTGACAGAATTTCTCGAAAATCCTGTATGAAAAGGATTCTTATAATTTATTGTCGTCTATAACTAGTCGAAATATTTCTTATCAAATATACCCATGTATATAATCTCTTAGACCAGAAAAATAATACTTCATGCGTGCATGTGTGTGTGTGTCTGTGCATAAAAATTTTATTATATTATATTATTATATTAAATTAAAATAAATTAAATAAAATAATTATATTAAAATAAAAATTATATTATATTATTATATTAAATTAAAATAAATTAAATAAAATAATTATATTAAAATAAAAATTTTATTATATTATTTATTATATTTCATTATATTTAAATTTGTTCTTTTTATATTTTCTTCTTCTTCTTCTTCTTCTAATTATTATTATTTTATATTTTCTTCGTGGATAAAATTTAATAAAAATAAACCGTTCATAAATAAAATAATAAATTTTGTTCAAATACACAAACACGTTACATATTAATACCAATGTAAATATATTATAGTATAGAAAAGAAAAAAAAATGTATGTACGATCACGTAAAAAAATGTTATTTTTCTTTACTTTGTCGCGTTGCGTTAATCCACCCACCCACCCACTCGTTCCTTCCTTCTATTTTACATTTAAAAAGTTGTACGTATCGAGAGAATCGAAAATATAGGAAGAGGAGTTTTCTCTCAAGTTCTCGTAATTTTAGTCACGCGTTTCTTTAAGACACCTGATAGGATAGGTCACATCGAAGAACGAAACGAAAGTAGTAAATCGTATTCTCGGCCACGAACCTAGCTCCTCTTCTGACTAGCATCACTCATACATATATAGGGTGAACGTGTAAGCTCGAGGGATATATACCTATAACCCCCATCCCCTTAGTGGCATTCAAGTGGAATCAGGAATGGGGTGGGTTTGCTCGTAGGGATGCTTCGTGGAAGGGATAAATCCGTGGTGCTTCACGTTAACCCCTACGTCGAAGTCGCGGCAATCACTCCCACCCCTAACCCACCCCCAACCCCATCTTTCAACGTGGCTTCTATGGGACAGTTATTCTTATTTTGATTCTTCTTATTCTTATTCTTATTCTCATTCTTATTCTTATTCTTATTCTTTGACATACTTTTTGCGTTCGTTTCATTCTGTTTTTTCTTTATTTATTTTTTATTCTTCTTCTTCTTTTTTTGTTTTTTCAATGTTCATTCATTAAATGTCACGTCAACGACTGATTCGTTGGATTATTATCGATTTAAGGCAACGTATTAATTTGATTTTTTTGTTTATATTATATATAATTATATTTATTTTAAATATAGATATATTATATTAATTTATATTAATATATACAATTATTATATATATAATAATTATATATTAATATAATTATTTTTTATTTATATAATTTATATCTAATTTATATTTATATTATCTATAATTTATATTTATTTATTTATTTTAATTGTTTATATTACATATATATATATATATTTCTTTTTATAGGTATCATCTCGTTAAATATTTCGAGTAACGATTCTACAACGTTTATCTTGACAAAAATGATTATTACGTTTCGTGAATTAATTATAAAATTATTCGATATACAATTTGGAATATTAAAATTATTATTTTATTCCTATTTCTCATAAAAGAGTAAAATCTAATGTATATAAAGTATAACTAGGATTTATATCACACGTGTATCTTAAATCAGTAAGAAAAAACAAAAGTTACGAATGATATCGCATATAAATTGTTTTCCGAACAAAATCGATTAATCAATCGGAATTTCTTTTTAAGAAAAATCGTAATAACAAAAAACGTATACTAATCGCTCATTATTATAAATATATATACTATCATTTTTGTCTATTCGTTGTATTTTTAATTGATCGTCAAGGAATATCGGATAGGATCAATTTAAATAAGTCAATTTAATCGTTTATCTCGAAACAAATTTAAATATCTAAATACAAATATACATACACACACACACACACACACATTTTCCAATTCATTTACTCTTTCGTATTTCTCATATTCCTGTCCCAGTTAACTTGCATGCGTTTCCCGTATTCATCCTACAAACGTTCGTTCCGTATCCCGAGATTTTACGAGTTCTTTAAACTAAACGCCCAGCTAAAAATGCTGATCTCTCTCGACGTATATCACGGTAGAAATATTTTCCACTCGCATATATATATATATATATATACACACACACACACATATATATATGTATGAGAAAGTTTACTGTAATCGATATAGTCCTTTTCTCTTACTCTCTCTCTCTCTCTTTTTCTTTTTTTTTTCTCTTTCCCTTTTTCTGTTTGTACGGATCGATAGCTTTTAGAAGGCAAACCGGAAGTATCCTCAAACTCATGCTTGAAACAAATGTCTACGACGGACGTAGGTACTCCCTCTCCTTCTCTATTTCTCTTTCTCTTTCTCTCACACTCTCGTTGAATTTTCAGGAGTCATCCCTTTGAGTTTCTCGCGTATCTTGATCACCCGACTTGAAATTCCACAGAAGTTCTGAATTCCACTCGGTAAGAGTTAAACCACACATTAACCTTTTAGTTCTCCTTGTTCACCTAGATTTTCTGCCGCTTCAATCATCTCGCGGGAAAAGAAACAAAAAAAAAAGAAAACAAAAAAAAGAAAATAGAAACTTAATCAAAACTGTATTATTACATCTGTACATTATTATGCTACTTTAATTTATTTCCTTTTGTTTTTTCTTTTGGCTTTCTTTATCAAAGTGAAACACTTTTTTCGTAATGGTACATCGGAAATGTTCGTTTAAATGATGCGAGTTAAAGGTTTCGAAGGAAACCCTGTTTGTTTGTTTGTTTGTTTTTTTTTTCTTTTTTAGAGCTGTTCAAGAAAAATTAAACGGACAAATATTGGTCGGGCAAAATTTGCGAAAGATACAAGGTATTCGTGCAACGAAGTACGAATAATTTAAGGTGGGACACGAAAAGTGCAACGAGGTCATTGATAAGAATGATCGTAGACATTTTTTTTTTAGCTAGGACAATAATAGAGAATGAGAGAATAAAATGAAATAAAAAAAAAAAGAAAAAAAGAAATAAAATCACTGGGGTATCTAAGTTTGTCACATTCTTTTTACGATGGAATTTTCAATAATTATAATTTTTGGAAAGAGTATAAGTATGTGTCTGTAGAATAAAATAATTAATAATCTAATAATTCAAGAAAAAATTACACACCAATGTATAAAAATCTTCAGAAGTTTCATTTCGGTCGTTTGAGGGTTCTGCAAGTATTTCTTTTTATATTATATTATATTATATTATTTTAATTTATATTTTTTCATCATTATATACTATTAGTTTTTTATTTATACAGAAAAACATATAAAAATGAAAATTTATTATATTTATATATTGTATTACATTAATTCATTTTTTCCTCATAGTTATTAGTTTTTTTTATACAAAAAAACATATAAAAATGAAAATTTATTATATTTATATATTGTATTACATTAATTCATTTTTTCCTCATAGTTATTAGTTTTTTATTTATATAGAAATATACAGAAAATCTAAGAATTACATTATAAAATGTCATTATTAATAATAATATGTTACAAACTCGTATATATATATAACACTAATTTTCTTTTTTTATTCGTGAAAACAAAAAAGAAAAAAACAGAGAGAGAAAGAGAGAGAGAGAGAAAGAGAAAAGGAAAAACAGTAAGAATATCATTATAAAAAAAAATATACATATATATATATATATATATAAAACTTAAAAGAAAAGAGACAAAGATAGATAAAAGAACCTTGCAATTTTCGTCGAATATTATCGGAAAGTGAAACGATCGATATCGTCAAAAACTGCACCAGTCTTTTCTCCTTCTCTCTCTCTCTCTCTCTCTCTCTCTCTCTCTGAATCTTTTTTTCTCTCTTTTTCTCTCAGCATCCAGCGCTAATATCCAGACGCGACTCGCTGCTCGTGAGAGAAACTCGTGGAGGAGTGGATGAGGTTGAAAGGAGGAGGAAGAGGAGGAGGAGGAGGAAGAGGGGGTGAGGAGAAGAGTGGGATGAGGGTGGTGGAAAGGGCGGCGATGACTCGGGGGCGGAAATGGAGCAGTTCGAGTCCGGCGGGTCGGCGGACCACCCTTCTCTCGCTTCCCCTCCCCCTGCCCCTGCCCCTTCCCTCTTCTCCGACCCCCTAAACCATCCTCAACCCCTCCCACCACTCTACACAGGCTCTACTCGGCACTCCACCCACACGACGAGCACTCCCAACGAGCCGTTCAAGTGGAGAACCGCGGCAGCGAAACGAGGGACGGCACGAGCCCGTTTCAATCCAATATACACGGTGATCCTAACAAAAAAGAAAAGGAAACTACGAACTGAGACACGTTTATAGTTAGTCAGTAGTCTCGTTTAAGTAACATATTTTTTTGTACGTTTGATAGTCGTAAATGGTACGAATGTATTACTGGATTTTTATAATTTAGTTTTGTTTTATTTTATTTTATTTTATTTTATTTTATTTCTTTACAATTTTGTTTTTTTTTCTGTTAATTATATGCGAAATTCTCTATCGTTAATATGCGCATTTAAGAAACTTCATTTATTAACAGGCATTCCGTTAGTTTTTGATTAGATCTTGAACGACGAAAGAAATGTTTCATTATATTTATTTCAGGACCACCCGGTATATGAGAACGCGTATCGTGCGGTACGCATTAAAGTGGACCGTTCCTTAAAGTGGATAATACCAAACGAATATTTTTGTAAGTTCGTAATATCGAACGTACGGTATGTTTTATTTCTTTACATTTATTTATTTATTTATTGTTATTAATTTCTTTTATAATTTCATAGATAGATTGTTACTTTTTTCTTTTTTTTTTTTTTTATAAAAAAATAATACAATTTGTATAGAAATTGTTTTAAATAGTACGCACATGATTTTAACATATTTTTCATCATGAGTATGTAACAAATGTGTTTTGTTCAATATTCTTTTTAATATTTCTAGCAATTGAATAAACATTTTCCACGTTTTTGTATGATTATGCGCAAGACACAATTCTCGAATGTAAAAATCTAACAAATTTTCATTATTTAATCAGAAATGTAACATTTGTTGATATACGTTAATAAAAAAATGTTTTATTATTTAGGATCAGTAAGAAGATACATTTAAAAAATCTGACAATTCGAGATTATTAAGATACATTTTAAAAATTTGACACTTCGTGATAAAAAAAATATAGAACAAGTGATACAAGGCTTAGATTTTTCAAATTTGGGTGTGGGCGGAATAGGAAAGAATCGTTTCGCAAAGAACACAAAGGCAAGAAGAAGATAAAAAGAAAGTAGAAGTAGCCAAAAAAAAGAAAGAAGTAGAAGTAGTAGAAGTAGAAGAAGAAGAAGGAATACTCGTCTTTGTAATGGATCGAGCAAATGCATTTCTATTCCACCCACGCGTCACAAAGACGCGAACGTCTGTTTTCGTTCGGTTCGGCTTCCGGACCGGTTGTGAAGGCCCGGACCTTCAGACCGGTCCGGATCGTCTTTCCGCTTGCGAACTACCCAATCAGAAAAAACAGAACGTTCTCCCTTAGCACGACTCGAATAGATCTGACCGTCTTCGAATTTCTCGTTAAGGAAAAGTATTTCTCTTTTTTGCTTTTCTTTTTATTTCAAGGTCACGTTTACTCGCCATAATTTTTCTCCCATTAGACCATTGGGTTTAATTTTGGATCAATTTCTTTGAATTAGTTGATATTTTTCATAAATCGCGATGTTAATAATCCTTTCGTTATCTGCAATAACATCTGGAAGATATTTAATACCTATTTATTATTTAATAATGTTATTTAATTAATGTCCAATAATATTACATATCAATCTCATTAACACAATTGTTCAACGAGTCAAATTATCTAATATTTTCAGGATACATGGAATAACGTTTAAGGGGTTATACGCAGTTAGAATTTTTAAAAAATCGATTTTTTTTTTTAATTTTCGGAATGTACATATATTTAAGTATATTCTCTGAAAATTTCAAATCGATCCGACAAATATTCTTCACTTCATGTAAGCTGCAAACAAAAATTTTTAACTATGCGTAAACGTCTCTTTGAAACTTTAAACGCGTTTTTCTCAAAACGGTATTTTCAAAGTCGGTGATCTCGATTTTTCAAAAACGGCTTAACCGATCGGTTTCGAATTTTTACACAATCTTCTTAGATATATTCCTAAGGTATTAAGTATAAGGAATAATTTTTAAAAAATTTATTACTATTTTTTTGTAACAATTTAGAGCGAAAATTTTAGTCAAAAACAAGAACTTATTTTCAAATAGACGCCATTTTGTCAAAAATCCAAATTTTTATTATTCCTTGGTTTTAATACCAGCATTAATCTATCCTTTAAAAGAATCCACCATATTTTTTAATTTCAATAATCCAAACCGCCAAAATGAAGATCACCGCCAAACGTCTTTTTTTAGAGGACGTTCAGGAAATCATCTACAGGAGCGGTGCAGATTAATATTTTTACATAATCGACGCGCTATAGTATTCTCAAAAGTTGGCTCTATTTGAATTACCATTACTTTTGTTTGAGAAATAAAAACTGTTTCTATAAAAAATTCATGAAAATACGTCTTTTTCGAGCCTCGCAACTGCGTATAACCCCTTAATTTAGATATCGCAGATTGGATTAATATATTGCAAGACTTCTAACGAATGATTTCGAAAAATTGTTTAAATTAGTATTGATTCTTTTTCAAGGATCTCTAACTGAATAATGTGAGAAATGCGCGCGTGTTGTCAGTTTGCTATCGTCGCATAAATTTTCAGTTTTTCCTTTTTTCCGAAGGAAATAGGAAGGATCCAGTTGGGGTCCATCTTTGTAGGTTCCAGTGGGACATTTCGAGGGATCGAACGATTCCGAACGTTGGCGATTCCGTATTCTTCGAAGGTTCGGGTTTCTCTCGGTGAGATAAGGGGGTTGTTGGTATGAGGAATGGTAAGGGATGTGTGTAATTCGATCAGACCCTTCGCTTGAACGGCACTTTCCATTGGTAAGACGACCAGCTCTCTCTCTCTCTCTCTCTCTTTTCTTTGTCCCTTTTCTTCTCTCTCTCTTTCTCTTCACTTTTCTTCTTTTATCTTTTCTCCTTTTTCACGTCAATTTTCCTCTTCCATTCGTTTGTCCTTTCGCGTTGCGAACGGCAAACGATCCAAAGACGTCGTCGACACGCTTCGTCTCGTTGAAGCCTTGAGATAAAGGGAAAAGGGCGACTCGTTAACGAGAGATGAATCATAAGCCCGCATTTTCCGTTACTAACGAATATAATATCATTTAGATTCTAAAACGATATACGATCTATGGAAAATAAATTATCAAGAGTGATATTTGCATCGAACGATTTTCATTTTCTTCTGTTTTCATTTAAAAGAAAGAATTAAACATATTTACGAGACTAAAGATAAAGTTGATTAATCTTTCTATAACCCTAATTGTTTAAATGTATACAACATGTAACCAACAAGTATCAATTTTAAAACTTGCGATCGAATATCGAATTAAATCATGCGACATCGTACAAAAATGATAAAAATTATTGAAATTTTTTCGTATTTTTACGAAAAAAGAAAAAACATTCGATTATAAACGAACGATTGTTATAACACGTTAATTCAATTTATGGCTAGTTAATAATGAAAAATTACGATAGAAAAAGAAAAAAGAAGAAAAACAAGAAAATATCAATAATTTCGATAAATATTCTTTTGTACTTTAACGTGGAATAATAGTTGAAAATTGAAGCATGTTCCTTTCGTAAAAATCATTAATACGAGGCTTGTAATCGACCACACTACCTTCTCTCATTGAACTAATTCATATAACGGTTTAGAATCATCCTAGCGTGACATGTCATTTGCCGGACGGTCTCGATCACAACACGATTCTCGTTTTCAGTCGTTTGTAGGGATGAGGTGAGGAGATAGGAAGAGGAAGAGGAAGAGGAAAAGGTGGTGGTGGTGGTGGTGGTGGTGGTGTTAGAGAAGGGGGAGAGAAATTATGGGAGGTTGGAACAAAATAAAGTGCTCACGGGCTTTTTCATGCTGTCCACTTTCTAGGTGTCGGAACGTGTCTATGTAGAAGGACGGGTCGGGTACAGGCACATCGTTCATTTTCAGGTACGGAAAACGGTAGCTCGTGTGCTGCTGCTGCTGCTGTTGTATCACAGACGAGGGAAAAAAAAAATGGGGAAAAAAGTGTCGGCGAACGAGGTGCTTCCGAATTACGAATGCATAGATCGTTGAATAAATAATGAAAGGACAACGGATACGTTAGTGTATGCATAGGTGTATATGTATGCATAAGTATACGTGAGTGTGTGTACGTATATATGTGGTTCGATAGATACGCTCGAACCAATTGCTTCAACGACCACACGAGTATTTTTGTTCATATCCTACTTAGAAATTCTTTTGAATGATTTCGATCTTTCATAAATGATCAAAGTGGATATCATTTAACGCGTATAGAAAATTACTATCATTTTATATTACCGTTAAGATAATATATAATCTAATATATATATCTGTATATGTGATAAGTAAAAGAGAATTGAAATATAAAAATCGATGAAAATGAAGAAAGATGGACGGTCGAAGGGTGAGATCCTAGTTTTTCGATGTCACAAGGTTCGCATGCTATTATCGCGTGGCACGTCAATACCTAGCTAGCTAGCTAGCTAGCTAGCTTGCTAGTTCCTGACAAAGGGGATGACGTACAAGGAAAGAAGGAGAAAGAGAAAGACAGACGAACGACGTAAACTGAATGACGAGAAGATAGTCGCAGCGGGTGGTAGTTATGTTGTCGCTGGCTGCGTATGACAGCGACAGAACCGAAGGCCAACCTCCTCCTCCTCCTCCTCCTCCTCCTCCTCTATCTCGTCCTCAAGCTTTTCCTCCACCTCCTTCTCTTCCACTTTCTCCACCTCCTCTTTTGCCCGGACTCGACTCGACTCGACTCGACTCGACTGAACTCAACTCAACTCTCCCTCCCTCCCCCCACCCACCCCCTACCACCCTTCCTTCCTCGAACGTCCGCTTCGAATCCCTTCCAACCCCTGCGTTCGGTCAAACTTCCCAGACTACCGAGGCGCACTCGACAATTACGATCAATTTCCTGGTCGTCGCACTCCCCTCCTTCCCTCCTACCCTCTCTCTCTCATTCTCTCTCTTTCCCTCTCTCTTTCGTATTTTTCTTACGACGGACGAATTAAAAAAACAAAAAAAAAAAAGGAAAAACTCTTAAAAAATGTATCATTTTATTTTCCACGATATTTCTAATTGCTACGGAATTATCGCATCATCGAGATATAAAAATCATATAAATAAAATAAATATATAAGAATGATTTTTCAGAAAATATACGCATGCGTGTATATATATAGTGAGTTGGGGAGAAAGTTTTTTTCATATTTTCCCGATGGATTACCTTAAAATCGCATTAACCTGGATAATGTTTAATCGGATCTGACAATACTCCCGTGCGTTCGAAAAATGACGTATTTTAGAGTAATTGGCTCTAAAAAAAAAAAAAGAAAAAGAAGAAAAAGAAAAAGAAAACGGAAAAAGAAAAAAAGTGCAAAAAAAAAATTGGCACACTTTCGTTCATTCGATCAAAAATGGTCGCGCTTATATCGAAGATAACGAACGAAAAGTAAGAACAATTGTGTGTGCGTGCGTGTGTGTGTGTGTTAGATTGATTTGGAAATTTTATTAGAAAATGAAACAAAACGAAACAAAATAGGAAGAATCAAATTCGAGAATATTTTATACAATATTATTATACTTCACGAATGTTTGTTTATAAATTTTAATTCTCCCTCTTTCTCTTTCCCTCTCTATTCCTATTTTTTTTCCTTAAAGTAAAATCTTTCTTGAAATAATTTCGCGGTTAAAATTTGAAGCGAATGACGACAACAGGGCTGGCTTCTATGCCATTTCGACGTCATTATTCTTCTTTTTTTGCGAAAGCTTTCAATTAACTTTAAACGAATATATTAAAGGGCGTGGCAAAAGATTATCTCTCTCTCTCTCTCTCCTTCTTTTTCCTCTCTTTTTTTTTTTTTATTTTCTAACTGCTTTCTCTCTCTCACTCTTTCCTTTTTTTCTTTCCCGTCTTTCACGGAAACCAACCTGCTGTATTTCCTTCGCGACAGGCTGCTCCTTTCGTTGCTCCTGCTACCGAGAGTTCTTCTTTTCATCTTTTTTTTTCCTCTCTCCTCTCTCTCTCTCTCTCTTTACTTTTTTCGTTTTTTTTTCTTTTTTCTTTTTCCTCTTTTTCCACTACTTTTTTTTTTTCTTTCTTATTTCCTTCATCGAGCTTCCCGTACCTTCGCTTTTACCTCTTCGTCTCTTGGAAAGACACCTTGACAACGTGGAGAAGTAACGAGAGAAGAGAGAGAGAGAAGAGAGAGAGAGAGAGAGAGACGATAAGCTCACGGATATTATCGATCAGCTTCGGAACGATGATGTTTGAAGGGATAAAAATCGTCGAAAAGAGTCCAATGTCGTCTCGCTTGATATTGCTGCCCATTAGCGATAATTACTTATATTATTTCTATATGTTATTTCAACTATATTCTCTTGAAAAAGTCCAACGTCTAATACTAATAATGATAATAATAATAATAATAAATGGAAAAAGAAAACGTAGTTAATGATAAAAAAAAGAAATAACAGTCGCATACTCATACGAAAGTCGATCGATCGATCATTTTTCCATAGACGAAAAAAATAAATTAATGCAACGACAAACGTACAAAATTACGTTTAAATATAGATACGTCTTTTTTTATTTGTCTTGCGAGATCAATGTCCGATAATAACGGATATGTAAAATGAAAACCAAATAAAAAAAAACTGGTGTGTGTACTTATGTACGCAAGTAAGAAGTTA
Organism: Polistes fuscatus; assembly: GCF_010416935.1. Classification (NCBI taxonomy): domain Eukaryota; kingdom Metazoa; phylum Arthropoda; class Insecta; order Hymenoptera; family Vespidae; genus Polistes; species Polistes fuscatus. Next base: position 3,236,673 of record NW_025113140.1, read on the forward strand.
TACTTCTTTGCCGTACCAAAACGAACATAACCTCAATAACTTCAAAAATAACTTCAAAAAAAACTTCAAAGAAAAAAATAACTTCAAGAAAAAACTGGTGTGTGTACTTATGTACGCACGTAAGAAGTTATACTTCTTTGCCGTACCAAAACGAACATAACCTCAATAACCTCAAAAATAACCTCAAAAAAACTTCAAAGAAAAAAAATAACTTAAAGAAAAAAATAATTATTATTATATACATATATATAAGAAAGAATAAAAAAACTGGTGTGTGTACTTATGTACGCACGTAAGAAGTTATATTTCTTTGCCGTACCAAAACGAACATATCCTCAATAACCTCAAAAATAACTTCAAAAAACTTCAAAGAAAAAAAAATAACTTAAAAAAAAATAATTATTATTATATATATATAAGAAAGAATAAAAAAAGAAAAAGAAAATATGAAAATATAGATATCAGTTCACACTAAATATAAGAGAGATATATCGAATTACTTCACGCGTCAACAGTCATGGCGCGGTTACAGCATTAGTTCTCGCTTCGATCATTTAAGTAAAGCAGCGCTGTGTACGATTAGTATTTGGATGGGTGATCCGCTTGAGAAAAAAAAGGGGAAGAAGAAAAGAAGACAACTTCATGCCGTATACTTAAAATCGCTTTGCCGCGCGTCGTAAATACCGACAAACTTCATGGTGTCGTTTTTCCAGACGCTTGGAACAAAATCACTCACTAACGGAAATGTTGACTAAAAATTTCGAATCGATATTTTATATTTCAAAAATTAATTCTACAAATACAAAAATTGTGTATATAAAAATGTCTATATATGTTATTATACGTATATTCGTTAGAACAGGGACAAAATGTCAAAAATTAACAAAAAAAAAAAGTGACGGATAATAAAAATACAACGGGGGTTGGGGAGGGGAGAGGAGAGGAGGGGGAGTGTATTAAAAAGTTCATCGATTTAAATCGATTTTTAATTGTTGTTTCCAAACAATTAATTCAACACGCGGTAAAAATTCTATAAAAATTGTTAGCAAAATTGGAATGGAATAAAAATTGTTAATGAAAATCTAAAAAATATGTAGCTGTTGAGTTAACATGAAATATATTTTTATACTTGATTTCGATCAAGGTCGCCGTCAAGTATTCCGACGTTTCAATTTTTTATTCTCTCTCTCTTTCTCTCTCTCACACGCAAGCACACACTCTTTCGTCACGAAACTATCCGCTTTTACGGATTTATCGAGGGGAATCGTGCGAGAGAGGGTTGCACGCGCCAACGACACAAATACGCGAATGCTAGTGCGAATCCGAGCATGAGTATGTGTATTATACACACGTTACGTACGTGTATACATACATATACATTTACAGTTATACGGGGAGAGGGTGGTTGACAGCGAGACGACGAACGAAAATTACAAGTCGGACCGGAAATGACGAGGCACCGGAAGTGCTCGTGGCGCTTCGCTTCCGTCGTTCTCGTTCGCGCGATCGAAAGCATGCTTCGAGGGAAAATCCATCGGGGGAAGGGGGGGGAGTAGGTGGTAGCTGAATGGGAGGGAGGGAGGGAGGGAGGGGGTGGGCTATCGAACCGGCTCGTTCGACGAGATAAAATCGAGATGGATAAAGGGTTAACGCGTTGAGTGTTCGGCGCAGGTATCATCACTCGACTATGCAAACTTCATTTTCAACGTTTTTCGAAAATATCTCTTGAAAATCAAGGACACGTTTCGCGTATCGCGTTTAACGCAAGGACACGTTTCGCGTGTCATTTTTTTTTCCTTCTTTTTTTTTCATTTCTTTTTTTTATGTTTAACAACGAACGTTAACGTCGTTTATTATAAGTAATATGAGAAAAGAAAAAAAAAGAAAAAAAAAGAGAAAATCAAAATACCGCGTGAAATTATTTAGGACGGGAATGAATCGTATAAGAGAACAAACTCACCCCTGCCTTATAAAAAAAAATGATACCAAAAGGAAAACAAAAAAAAAAAGAAAAGAGGGGAATACGTTTAATAGTAAAATACTAAAATGTGTCGGCTAGACGATTATGAACGGACCTTTAGGATTTCCCCGTCCGTGACGTCGTTGATTCGCGTGGGCGATAGCGGACACGAGCTGCGCGGCAGCTCGTTTTCGGTGGGTTGGGTTGGGTTTTCAGCATCACGAGCAAGATCCGTGCTTACTTCCTTTCCACCACCTCTCCTGGCTTCTACCTTCAGCCGCAGAAGCAAAGCGAGGCGAAGCAAAGCGAAGCGAAGCAAAGCGAAGCGAAGCGAACCGAAGCCTCGTGCTTCATCCACGAGAGGGTGGAATAGAAGAGAGAGGGTTGGTGGAGTGGGTGACGCTGGCTGAGGAGGAAGTGGATGAGGAGAGTCAAGAAGGAGGTGGAGCTTACCAGAGTTACAGTCGGAGTTGCTTGAAAGAGGTGGAGGTGAAGGTGACTCGTGCTCAACGTTGACGACGTGCCTGACGTAGAGGAGATGGAACTGGCCTGTTATATCGAGCGAGTACGAGAGAGAGAGAGAGAGAGAGAAAGGAAAAGATAGAAAGGGATGGATAGATTTACAACGAGACCGATGAAAAGCCACCCAGTCAATCGAAAGGGAAAGATAGACTACTGCTATTCGATGCAAACCGATCGTTGCTTATTAACGAACGATAGTTAGTTAAACTGTCGTATACCTTTCAATAATTTACTCTCTCTCTCTCTTTCTCTTTCATTCGTTCTAGTCTTCGTACGATACCGTATGTACGTGTAACGGATAGAAGAGCATTAATATTTTATAAAAGGATCTCGCGCCCGATGCATCGGGGGGAAAGGGGGGTTGGAAATCGATCCAATCCTATCGCAAGCGATTAAATCCTCTTTAGTCGACTAGACTCTTTAATGCACTTTTTTTTTCCCCTACTACTATTACTACTACCTACTGTGATAGCAATTTTTTAATGGCGAAACGTACCCCCCCCTTAAAAGAAAAATAAAAACGAGAGAAAATTCTTGTTTCGTCGATCCTCTCTTATTTAAGGATACCCGAGTTTGGCCTAAATATGGGGTCATCTTTTTGTTTTTGTTTTTTTTTCTTCAATCGTTTCGTTCGATTTATTTTTCTTCGTCTCACGTCAATTCGAATTCTTATCATGAAGGTAGAAGTAGGAGGAGGAGGAGGGTAATAGAAATTGTTAAGTATTATACGGTGTGTTCAAAGGTGGAATGACGAAAAGCAGAGCGAAACGATTCATTCCTTTTCTTTGTATCGTTTGCTGCGACGTTAGTAGCAGATAGGTACGTTTCTCTCTTTCCTTTCTTGCGTTGCCCGGTGTGGTCCACTTGGGTGGCTCGATGAGAATATTTACCGCACGCGGCGACTCCGATCTGTACCGTTCCCTCCTACAAGACGTTTCAAAAACTAATTAACAAATCTGACGAATAATATTCACGAAAGAGTATACAGTAGTCGAAACGAACAAAGTCACAGATACAAAAATTAATTATTTTCAAATAAATACGTGCACACGTACATTCGCGACAATGTATAAATGAGTTTTATTCGTTGAAACAATGAATAAGAAATTTCTAAATTCTTATACTTAGAAACGTATTTTCAATTTGATATAACTGAGATAAGAAAATGAACCATTATCGTTGTATTCATCACTTTTATCTTTACTGTAAAATTTCATTTTAAATCAAACTCTGCTACGACTTTTAATATCCAATTTCAACTTTATACGTTTTAATAAATGTAGTATTTACAAAAATAGTGACATATTTTTCTCGTAACAAAATATGACACACACATACACACACATATACATACATATATACATATATAAATTTTTTTAAAAAATAACAAAAAAAGAAAAAAAAAGGAAATTATTCGCAATATTATACACTTTTGCTAATACTATATTTTCAACGCTCTGTATAATTAACCAGTAGCCACGATGCGTGGATAGAAGTAACAGAGAGAAAGAGAGAAAGAGAGTGAGAGAGAAAGATAGAGAGTTTCCTATTACCGGGAATCCGATTCTAATTCTAGAATCACGACCGCATGAGAATTTGCACGCGCTACAGCAGCAGCAGCAACAGCAGCAACAGCAGCAGCAGCAACAGCAGCAGGAGAACGCGCTAGGTGAATTTCATTTCCATGGGAAGTAAGTAAGTAAGGGCAACATAATATATCTATCCTACATAGGACTTCGCCAAGGAACGAAAAGGAAACATGAGCTTTTCTATCACCCTTTTTGATACTACGAGATCTGACTTTGGAGGTTAGCAACGTAGTACCTGCAGTAGTAAGTATACTACTACCCCCTATACAGTGGAAAGTTCGAATTTGAAGATAGACTGAACTTTTCGTAGCGTGTTTTGGTCTCTTTATCGATGCATTTCTCTTTTCCTGTATTATATCTCCTTCTTATCTTCTCTCTCTCTCTCTCTCATATCTTAGATGCAAAAGATTCTTCACTTCCCTTGCGTTTACTCCTTCCTTAGATAAAAGCAAAGGAGAATGAGTCCTCCTTTTCTCTCTCTCTCTCTCTGTCTCTTTTTCTTCTAGTATTACCACTCACCCACTCACTCTCTTTATCTTCATACTTTTTCTCTCTCTTTCCTTCTTTCATACACACGCACACATAGACAAATGCAAACGCGTTACTAACACAGACGCAACTAATACACATATTCTTCATCCTTTTCCATCTTTTTTTCTCTCAACTTTACTTCCCTTTACCACTATTTCCTCCTTTTTCTCTTGGAAGCTTCTTCTCGGCATATACTCGTTCTTTTCTCTCTCTTTCTTTCTTCCTTTCTCACTCTCTTACTCTTTCTTTCTTTCTTTCTTTCTTTCTTTCCCACTCGTGTTCTATACCACTAACCACGAGGAGCAGACGAAAGAGGTAAAGAGAGAGAAAAGAAGGTTGCAAGCCAGAAAGGCGGTAGCGCCTCTTCTCGCTCTCCAACGTTCTTCTTTATCCGACAGGGTGGACCCAGAATAAAAGGCGAAAGCCGCTCGACTCTTTTCAAAGGTCGTCGAGGATGCTGCGTCTGGTTCCACGCGTTCTGTTCTGTTCTTTTCTGTTCTTTTCTGTTCTGTTCTGTTCTGTTCCGTTCCGTTCTCCACTCATCTGTTCTGTTCAGTTCAGTTCAGTTCAGTTCAGTTCCGTTCTGAAATGTTCTATATAGTCTACCGTGTTCTGCTTCTTACGTGTGCACGCGCCCTACAATCTACCGGGTGGTTTATTCGAATCAACTTTACGAGAGTTTTTGTTAGAGGCTTAAAGCCGATCGTTTCTATCGTTTCTTCGAACGTAAAACCAAAAAAGAGAGAGAGGGAGATGGTTTTTATTGAAGGAGAACTTGTTAACAGTTCGAGTAGAAAGAAAAATCGAGAAGAAATAATAGAAATCATTTTAAATTGTAAAAGTATTTCATTTGTTGATAGAATATTTTTGTATTTTATAAATAAATAAGTTATTATCCTTATATGAATAATAGATATAAGATGATTAGATTATATTGTGAAAAATAGATATCAATTGCTAATGATTTGAAATTGAGTTTATTTTATTTAATATAATTTTCGTTTAGATTTTATAATATTTTTTTAATTGATTATTTTATTTTGGATAATATAATTAAGTGTTAATTAATTTGTAAGGGTAAATTAGACCTGTGATTTGGTAGAATGTTAATTATTCTATAATGAAAGAATTTGTCTATGATTTAATAATACATTTTTCAAAATAAATCTAAATGCATTACAACTATTTTGAGGATCGATAATTGCAAGTTTACCAATTATCAAAATGATATAAATAATTCAACAGTAAACCTATCGATACCTTATTATATCTATTCTTACCACGAGAGGTCAAATGACCACTTTAAAAAAAAAACCATTTATCTTAATACAGAATGAGATTTTAACCAATTGGATAGCGAATAATATAAATTTTATAAGTTTCCATTGCATTTTTTACAAATTACAAGATTATTACAAGATTCTTACAAATTACCAATCACGATCATTTAACTGCGGGTGATATAAGTTTAGTGTTAACATTATAAAGATCTCATAAATTAATAATTTTTATTTTATACAAAAATTTCTCCTAAAATATTATAATTTATATATATATATATTTTAATTATATAATAAATATATATAATAAATATATTTATTTATATATAATAATTATATAATAAATATATATGTAAATAAAATATATATATATATATTTTATATACAATTTATTACATATATATACACATACTATAATAAAAAGTATCATCAAAAATCGATGAGATATTTCAAAATCGTGTTGGAAATAGTAGCACAAATCGAAATATACTTTTAACAAGGAATTGACCGTTCCTCTCTCTCTCTCTCTCTCTCTCTCTCTCTCTCTCTCTCTCTCTCTCTCTTCAGATCGAAATCTTTTTCTTGTCCTTTTTTCTTTTTCCCTCTCACAGTATCCCTCCCTTTGCCATGGTATCCTGAATCCTCTACCCGCACGGTATTAGCTGCCGACGACGTTATCTTCGGGGACAGGGACAGGGATGGGAATGAGGATGGGGGTGTGGGCGGCAGCGGGGACGGGGGCGGGGGAGGATGTGCGCGCGCGCGCGCACGATTAATAAAACGAGGATTCGCTTGTGCTGCTAGCCGGCAACGGTAAAGGTTTTAATCTTTTTTGTTCGTACCGTGCGGAACCCTGCTCTTTCTGCTACCCCCACCTCGCTAATGGTTGCTGTAGACCTCAGCGCGATATTGTGCGAGGGGGTTTAGTAGGATTACCTCGGTCCACCTCGACGACCCACCGGAGATATCAGCGTTTCGACCTTTTTCTCTACTCTTTTTCCTTTCTTTCTCCTTTATCTTTCTCCCCTCTTTCTTCCACCATTTTCTCATCTCTTTCTCATTTTTTATTTTGTTTATTTGTTTGTTTGTTTGTTTGTTTGTTTCTTCTGGCAGCTAATGTAAGTACGTTTCGAGTTCTCGCGTCTCTTACTGATGATATTGTGAATTTTTCTTTCTGACAGACTCTACGTTTTAAATTATATGTAATTGTTATATTAGTCATTTTAATATTTATTTAATAAATACTAGGGTTACACTTTTTTTTTTAGAATAATATATTATTATAAATATATGTAAGAAATGACAAATATTTTATCCCACGAAATTAGGACATTTGTTAGATTATATTTGTCGCATAATAATCTCTCGCAATCGTACATTTGATTAAAAAGAATATTAAAATCATCGGTTTCATAGTAATTTTGTTGATTCTTTTTTCAAATATCCAAAATCTCGGATTGAAACCGAAATTGTTGATGTATCTCCCCCATTGCCTAGAATATAATTTTACTATTCTTTTCTTGATTTCTTTCTTTTATCTTTAATTTCTAACCAAACTATTTTTAATATACGATACTTAATATATTCAAAGTTTTCAACATTTCTTAACACCCTTTCTCAACGTTCTAAACGCAATAATTGCTCCAACAAAAACATAAAAAAAAAAGAAAAAAAAAAGAAAAACTAAAAAAGATTTCCCATTTTGTTTCTGTTTCTTTTCCAGAACATCGTCAGGATATATCACCGATATCATCGTTACGTTTCAGTTCAAACCTATCATCATATCTTTACAACATAATCGAAATTGCATTCTGGAACGTGACGATAGGGGAAAAAAAGCGAAACGAAAGCAAAAGCAAAACCAAAACCAAAACCAAAACCAAAACAGAAACGAAACGAAACGAAACGAAACAAAACGTTTTATCCCAGCAACGATATTCCCCCTCTCTCACTCCCCTCCTTCACTCCCCTCTCTCAACCCCTTTCAGTGTTCCTATTATCGGCGACTTTTAATTCCCTCTCTCCAACAGACTTTCGTCGTCGCGAAATACCGATGCGAATGTTCGTTCGCGTCGATATCTCTCGCTTTTAGCATGGTAATAGCCGATCCATTTAAAAGGCACGCGCCCGCCATACTATTAACGTTAAAAGGGAGATGAAGATACGGAAAGCGTTTCGCGGTGGTGGTGGTGGTGGTGGTGGTGGTAACTCCCTCGCGTGACTGAAACGCTTTATTATATTATTCCCTATCCATCGTGGGAGCCACGTTCGTGGCCGCCAACGTACGGCCACCATCGTCGTTTCTGTTACCACCCCCATCATACTCTCTCACACCCTTTTCCATCTCTCTCACACCCTTTCCCATCTCTCTCTCTTTCTCTCTCTATGTCTATGTCTCTATGTCTGTCTATCTTTCTGTCTCGCCATTTAGTTAATTTTAAATTAATACCGTCAAATTTGATATTTGGCCGCCGTTAATGCAATTTCATTCTATCCCCAACGTATGTCCTATCCCTATCCCTTTTCCTCTATCTCTCTCTCTCTCTCTCTCACTTTCGTGTCTACCGCGATTCTAGCGTTTGATTAAGCTATCTTTCTCTCTCTCAGTGATTTAGTGTCCTTTAAGTAATTAGATTAACGCGTTCGACGCGTTTTCGCGACCTTTTCGTCAGATCACTTTTTTATATGTACTTGGAAATCATTGTTATCCTCTCTTATCCTCTTTCTTTCTCTTTCTCTCTCTCTGTCTCTATTTATCTATCTATCTGCCTATCACAACTTTCTCAACGACTTTTCTTTATTTTCTTTACCGATCGTTCTCTCGAGTCAAGTTTTCGTTCTATCGATGATTATTAAAATGATAATTAAACCAACGGTATATAAGTCGTTGTGAGAAGGGTGGATAGTAAACCAATTAAAATTGACGTCGAAAGACGTTATTTCGTTCGGAGGAACGAATAAAAGCTTTTCGATGGTTTCGAAAGGTTACTTATATTACTCTCTATTTTTTTCTTTTTTTTTTTTATTTCCAACCCTTCATTGGTTTGATTTATTACAAAAAAAAAAAATACTGTAGGAAATAAAAAAATGATAAAAAAGGACAGAAATTAAGAGAGAGAGAGAGAGAGAAAAAAAACGTCGCGTTAAAGCTCGATCCGAATTTTGATATTTTCTCTTAATATTTTTTTTTCTTTTTTTTTGTTTATTTCACGATTATTTGCAATGACCGATATCGATTAAAGTTACTAATCGATAAAGTTACTAATCGACAAAGTTTCGCCGAAAAACGTACGAAGAATTCCATTCGTGCGATCTAACTCGTATTACTACTAATCCAAATCAAATTCGAGGGTGTAAAGAGGGTTGAAAATGGGGCGGAGGCTGGGTAGAGGGAGTTGGGTGGCCCGGCATACGTCAAAGCTATCGAGTTCTCGTTTTAGTGCGTACGCTACTGGATCACTGATTTCCTCGCATGCAAACGACACCGAGTATGCATTCGAGAATTACGTCAAACTATTATCTATAGTCTTAATAAAAAAATATACCTTCTACTGTGAGGGATCAGGTAGGGTGGGGGATAATGGGGGAACAATTATCGTCAATCGTTCCGATCGATTAGTCGAATTTACACGAAAACAATTCTTTTTGACAAATCATCCATATTATCCATATATTAATCTTATCTTATTTTCATTCATATCCAAATCTGAATTTTTTCGTCCTAAATTAAAACTTAAATATTCTATGTTATATATATAATGTATAAATAAATTATTAATTAAATATTCTATTATAAATAAATTAAATATTTCTATGTTATATATATATTAATTACTTTTGTAAATTTTCTTTTTCCCTCGCTTTTGACTGATCATTTTTTTTGGACCAATTTGTTTCTCCTTTTTTTTCTTTTTTTTCCTTTTTTTTTTTTTATTCTGAATAAAATTCATTGGGAACAGACGAAATTCGTATATCGAATTACAAGAGTTAGATATTCACGGGAGTAAAAAGCAAAACGCGTAAAACGTATGCTCGTGTTTAAAAATGAGATGGAACGATAGCGAGCTTCTACGTTTGATATTCGCGAAACGTCTCGTGGTCGAAGTTACGGAGTGTTCCTCTTTAAGGGGAATTGAGAGAAAGGGCGAGAACGAGAGATACGAAGTGAGAGAGGGAGATTGGGAGATTGGGAGAGAGAAAGAGAGAGAGAGAGAGAGAGAGAGAGAGAGAAGGAGTGGAAGCAGGAACGTTAACGAAGCGAATAGTCTCGAAGGGACTCCCGCTCGACGATTACCGTATCGAGATGGCCCTGTCGACCCTCTCAAAATTGCGACTACTTTAACAAAGGTTGCTTGTGTCAGCAACCTTCGTCGCAGTGGAATATCATTTCGTGTATTTTGCTTCAACGAACGCGTGGATCTGTCTTTACGTTTCTCTTCTGCTTTAGCATACATATACATACATATATATATTTAACTATGTCTTAATTGGGCCAACTTATGCGAAAACCTACAAACCTACAAGATTATAAAAACACAATAGTATTTTGTTATATTTTTTTGAAAAGATATTACTAATCCATAAGAAAACTTTTTCGTATTAATTATAATATAAATCATATATTAATTGGATTACTTAATACAAACATTTATAAACTCGTAAGATGATAATACATTACGATTCTTATTATTTTGTTATATCTTTTTCTAATTTATAGAAAAATATTCTTTATATTAATTATAGTATAATTATTAATTATAGTATAATTATTAATTATATTAATGTAATCATATATTAGTCGGACTAATTTATGCAAAAACCTAGAAACCTATAAGATAATAAAAACACAATACAGTTTTCTTAGTATTTTGTTATATGTTTTTCAAAAGATATTACTACTCCATAAGAAAACTTTTTTTCGTATTAATTATAATAAAATCATATATTAATTGGATTACTTAATACAAACATTGATAAACTCGTAAGATGATAAAAATACATTACGATTCTTATTATTTTGTTATATCTTTTTCTAATCTATAGAAAAATATTCTTTTATATTAATTATAGTATAATTATTAATTATAGCATAATTATTAATTATATTAATGTAATCACATATTAGTCGGACTGATTTATGCAAAAACCTAGAAACCTATAAGATAATAAAAACACAATACAGTTTTCTTAGTATTTTGTTATATTTTTTTGAAAAGATATTACTAATCCATAAGAAAACTTTTTTTCGTATTAATTATAATATAAATCATATATTAATTGGATTACTTAATACAAACATTTATAAACTCGTAAGATGATAACAATACATTACGGTTCTTATTATTTTGTTATATCTTTTTGTAAAAAATATTACTAATCTATAGAAAAATATTCTTTTATATTAATTGTAGTATAATTATTAATTATATTAATGTAATCACATATTAGTCGGACTGATTTATGCAAAAACCTAGAAACCTATAAGATAATAAAAACACAATACAGTTTTCTTAGTATTTTGTTATATCTTTTTGTAAAAAATATTACTAATCTATAGAAAAATATTCTTTTATATTAATTATAGTATAATTATTAATTATATTAATGTAATCACATATTAGTCGGACTGACTTATTCAAAAACCTTTGAACTCACATAATGATAAAAATATGACTTCATTCGTAATACAAATGTTATACTATCATTTTATTTTTATATCCTACCAAATATTACCAACACATAGAAAACTAGTATATATTATAAAATGATTATAATTAACAAGACGTAGTTCCAATTTCGTCTGTTTTTTAAATCTTTGAAATAAACTTTATTTAGTAATATAATTTCAGAATATTGTGGGTTGATTGCTTTCCGCATAGCTTGGACCAATTGGAATTAGAATTTTTGTTAATTTCTTTTGATCTCATTTTTTCCGGCGCAAAATGAAATATTAGTTAATAGTATGAAAGTTAACGCCTTGCCGAATATAATTTTTACGTAAAGTAATTTCTTTTTTAGATAGGAAAAAAGAAGAAGAATTTTTCAGATAATTCTAGATAAATAAATTCAAATTATTCGTATTCGCGGCATCGAATTTTGGACGTCTATTTTGCATATGTTATGAAGTATTAATTGTAGAAAACTGATATTATGTGATCGTTATTATCGAAACTGTATCGTATCGATTTCGTGCGTATAATTTCTGAGGATTCGTTCGTTCGTGCATGAAACGTAACGTTACAATAAACGAAAGAATAATCAAGCGACTACAACAAATAATTAAAATAAATAAATAAATAAATAAATAAATATATATATATAGAAATATACACGCATATTAGCTTATATATTTTTTTCTCCCCCGTTTCGTTAATTAAAAGCAAGAAAGTAATCTCAAATTTCGCGTTATTACGTTATGCGAAAATTTTTAAACACAAAAATATTCTATATAATAAATACATTCATATTTTCACATATTATATATTCACAATAAAGTAAAAAAAAAAAAAAAAAAGGAAAAGGAAGTCACGTTTTCATAAGTTTAAACTGTAAAATAGTCGATTAAGGGGTTATACGCAGTTGCGAGGCTCGAAAAAGACGTATTTTCATGAATTTTTTCTAGAAACAGTTTTTATTTCTCAAACAAAAGTGATGGTAATTCAAATAGAGCCAACTTTTGAGAATACAATAGCGCGTCGATTATGTAAAAATATTAATTTGCACCGCTCCTGTAGATGATTTCCTAAACGTCCTCTAAAAAAAGACGTTAGACGGTGATCTTCATTTTGGATTATTGAAATTAAAAAATATGGTGGATTCTTTTAAAGGATAGATTAATGCAGGTATTAAAACCAAGGAATAATAAAAATTTTGATTTTGGACAAAATGGCGTCTATTTGAAAAAAAGTTGTTGTTTTTGACTAAAATTTTCGCTCTAAATTGTTACAAAAAAATAGTAATAAATTTTTTAAAAATTATTCCTTATACTTAATACCTTAGGAATATATCTAAGAAGATTGTGTAAAAGTTCGAAACCGATCGGTTAAGCCGTTTTTGAAAAATCGAGATCACCGACTTTGAAAATACCGTTTTGAGAAAAACGCGTTTAAAGTTTCAAAGAGACGTTTACACATAGTTAAAAATTTTTGTTTGCAGCTTACATGAAGTGAAGAGAATATTTGTCGGATCGATTTGAAATTTTCAGAGAATATACTTAAATATATGTACATTCCGAAAATGAAAAAAAAAGAAAAAAGTCGATTTTTTAAAAATTCCACCCTCGTATCGTTACGTTCAAGTACATTGTTCGAAGAAAAAGATTCAAATCTCGGATAAAGTTTCTCACTGGCTCCGAGTCATTATCGTTCCGATGTCGAAGCCAATGGGCGAGTTCGATTGCTATATATAAGGTGGGAATGAGATGAGATGAAATGACGAGGGGTGGGGAAAGGGTAAAACACTCTAACGAGCCGCATGTGACTCCAAATTTGGCGTTACACGAGTTTATCCCAATTATCGATGTCTCGAGATGACGTTACTCTCTTTCTTTTTTTTCTTTTTTCTTTTCCTCTCTCTTTTCCTTTCGCAAACGCATACATTCATATAAACACATATGAGTGGTCCGTTCTGTGTACGAATGTGTACGTTTATGTAATGATACATATGTACATATATATATATGTAATAAATTAAAGGAAATAAAACGAAAAAAAGTGAAAAAAAGAAAAAAAGAGGCGCGAGTAGTACTCGTTTCATCTCGCTTGTAACGTTTTCGTTTACATACGTTTAATTACACGCTTATCAGGTTCGACGCTCGTTCCGCGTTCGATAAAATTTATCAAAGCATACACGAAGCCGATCGGAGTCGGAGTGTGTCGAAGGGCCATCCAATATCTTTACGTTTCGTTTCGTTTCATTTCGTTTCGTTTCGTTTCGTTTGGTTGGTAGGTACGTTAATTAAAGGCGAGAATTAAAGGAGAAGGTTTCACCAATTTTTTTTTTTCTTTTCTTTTCTTTTTTTTCAGATTTATCGTCAGCTCCGAGAAATCAAGAGTAATCTCAACCTATGTAATAACTATATATATATATAGTATTGTAACGCGTTAATTTATGAAATCCGTTATTTCGTGAAATAATTAACACTATTACGTAAAACTATAAATTGATCAATTAAAAGTACGAATTAAAGCAAAATTACCTATTTCAATTCGGTTATATATGATTTTTTTTTACAAAAAAAAACGAATAATTAAGGTATGAAATATAAAAATTGTATAGATGAGATTTTTAATAGAATAGAAACGACAATATTGAAATATAAACACCGGGTTAGGTGTAATGTATTTACATATGTATGTATAAACGAAATATTAAACGACCGAAAAACTATTCCTTTCAATAAATTTAACGTCTATTCACCTTTTCTTTTTAGATATTATAAATTAGATACAATTTTTTATATCCTCTTTTCTTACACCATGCTTTAATTAATAATATTTTTAATAATAATTCACGTCAATTGTATTTCGTCTTATATACTTATATATACACACGTATGCGAATCTATGTATATTAAAATATTAAATTTGTAAGTAATTGTTACATCTAATACGTCTAACACGTTTCACACAGGATAGTACAATTTCTGTATTTTGAATTATTATATTAATTATTATGTATATATATATATTTGGATACGTATGATTTAACAAATATTTTTATCTTAATATCAAGCTGTACATTTGACCAACGTAACGACGCACGACATATATTCGTTTCCATATTCGCAAAAATATGTTCTCGTGCTCGTACGTAACTACCTGTATACACATATATACGCATACATACATGTATGTAATGCGTAACGTAATGTCACGCAACTGTATATATATATATATATATGTATGTATAAATGAACGGTAAATTTTTCTCCCCCATGACTCTTGCACGATCATTATATTTCTTTCGTATTTTACTATAAAATTCGAAACTCTCGTTCTTCATAAATGTTCGAAGTAATGTAACGCGTTTCTTTGTTATTAACCACAAAAATAAAAACCTAGAGATCTCAACTCTGTAATTCGTGTCGTCAACGATGCAAGGAAAAACAGGTGAAAATAATGGACGCGAATGTGTTTCAATTTTTTTCTTCTCTCCGTTCCGATATTTTTTTTCCTTTCCTTTCTTTTCCTTTCTTTCTTTTTTTCTTTCCTTGTCTCGATGAAAAAAGATCTACGCACGCGGTGCAAAGAAGAAAGTCCAGTTTCCTGAAAGTCGTGAAATTTCAGTTTTTCCCCGGCTAGGAAATTAGAACTTCCTCTGAATAATTCGTCAGATGAGAAGGAGAAGGATAGAAGAAGGATGGATAGAAAGGAACCGTAGAAACGAAAGGAGAGAAACGTTTTTTTTTTCTTTTTCTTTTACTTTTACTTTTTTTCTTTTTTTTCCTTTTCCTTTGGGAAGATTTGCTCGGATTAATTGGGCGGTCGGTGAAACCGTGCACCCTTGCTTGAGATCACGTAACTCACGATCTCTTTTATCTAACGGATGTTCAGCAAATAAAGAACGAAGAAGTAACTCAAGAGATAATTTCAAAAAAGGGGGAAAGGACTCTATTTGTGTCGAACGTTAAGGATTATCTCGTTAAGCAAGAAACTTGATCTCTTCTTTTACGATGAACAGTATTCGGACATCCCGAGAATATGATAAAATATTAAAGGATAAAGTTTAATCTTAAGGTTTTAATTAATTAACATTAGATTGACAAATGTTGGATATAATATACCCTACTTTGTTCTGAAACAAGTTAATTTTACTCGAACATTAAAATTCAAGTTGTTTCAACAAAAACAAATTTTATATTAAAGAAACTTTATATTCCAAACAATTTGTATTAGACAATATTAATTATATAATATTTATATTTATATTATTATAATATAAAAATTGGATTATATTCTTTGTAAAAATTCTATTCCAACAAATAATTCATACAAATTAGAAAAAGGATCAAAGTTATAGGAAGAGAAAGAAAAAATAACGAGTAGAGAGAAAGAGAGAGAGGGAGAAAGAGAGAAAGAAATAAAGCTCATTTATTTAACATAGATAACAATTGTTCGATCGTTTTTCAAACGATCTCTAGGTTCAATGGCAAAAGAAAAATCGTGCGAACAACTCGATGAGGATAAGAAACGTGATCGGTACAGTCCTGTTCGTAATGGATACATTGGTGAGAGGGATCGTCCTCTTCTATCATCTCTCTCTTTCTCTCTCTCTATCTGTCTTTCTCTCTTTTTTTCTTTCTCCTCTTTCGATTCGAAGGGTTTTTCTCACGGCGGAATCCCTTTGATCGCAGTCACGTATCCAACCGACCGTCGAGAAAAGAAACGAAGGACCTGCCTCGACGATACTGCCTAATTAACATATGCGAAGCGAGACGCGAGAGCACACACACCCTTTCTTTCTTTCTTTCTTTCTTTCTATCTATCTCTCTCTTTCTCACACTCACTCCCTTTCTCTATTTCTCTCTTTTACATACCTACGAATTTGTTTCCCATATATCCGTCAGTACGTGATTCAAATTCCGAGAACTATCCGATCCCGATCCTAGCGTCAAAAAGGGAGAAACAGGGTGAGAGGGAGAGAGGGAGAGGGTGAAAGAGAAAAAGAATAAAAGTAGAACATCGAATGCAGGTGTATTTCAGATTAAAAATGGAGTCGACTTTGTCTCACAAGTTGAATTTTGTTGAGGAAGGTTCTTCTCTATTTCATCGACAGAATTATTAATATTATGAAATAATTATAAAAATGATACATTATATGATATTAAAATATTGTAATATTAAATATAATAATATTGTTATTATAGGTCTAGTATTAATTAATATCGTTTCTTTTCTTTTGTTTGTTCTTACAAAAAAGATACTTACGTTGTTTGGATTATCGTGGAACGATTTTTACATAATAACAATATCAATCGTTACTATATTCAATAATTTTCCTCTAAGATTGAACACTGAGGGTGAAAGAGAAAAAGAATAAAAGTAGAACATCGAATGCAGGTGTATTTCAGATTAAAAATGGAGTCGACTTTGTCTCACAAGTTGAATTTTGTTGAGGAAGGTTCTTCTCTATTTCATCGACAGAATTATTAATATTATGAAATAATTATAAAAATAATACATTATATGATATTAAAATATTGTAATATTAAATATAATAATATTATTATTAGGTCTATGTATAGTATTAATTAATATCGTTTCTTTTCTTTTATTTGTTCTTACGAAAAAGATACGTTGTTTGGATTATCGTGGAACGATTTTACATAATAACAATATCAATCGTTACTATATTCAATAATTTTCCTCTAAGATTGAATACTGAGGGTGAAAGAGAAAAAGAATAAAAGTAGAACATCGAATGCAGGTGTATTTTAGATTAAAATGGAGACTTTGTCTCACAAGTTGAATTTTGTTGAGGAAGGTTCTTCTCTATTTCATCGACAGAATTATTAATATTATAAAATAATTATAAAAATGATACATTATATGATATTAAAATATTGTAATATTAAATATAATAATATTGTTATTATAGGTCTAGTATTAATTAATATCGTTTCTTTTCTTTTATTTGTTCTTACAAAAAAGATACTTACGTTGTTTGGATTATCGTGGAACGATTTTTACATAATAACAATATCAATCGTTACTATATTCAATAATTTTCCTCTAAGATTGAATACTGAGGGTGAAAGAGAAAAAGAATAAAAGTAGAACATCGAATGCAGGTGTATTTCAGATTAAAAATGGAGTCGACTTTGTCTCACAAGTTGAATTTTGTTGAGGAAGGTTCTTCTCTATTTCATCGACAGAATTATTAATATTATGAAATAATTATAAAAATGATACATTATATGATATTAAAATATTGTAATATTAAATATAATAATATTGTTATTAGGTCTATGTGTAATATTAATTAATATCGTTTCTTTCTTTTGTTTGTTCTTACAAAAAAGATACTTACGTTGTTTAGATTATCGTGGAACGATTTTTACATAATAACAATATCAATCGTTACTATATTCAATAATTTTCCTCTAAGATTGAACACTGAGGGTGAAAGAGAAAAAGAATAAAAGTAGAACATCGAATGCAGGTGTATTTCATATTAAAAATGGAGTCGACTTTGTCTCACAAGTTGAATTTTGTTGAGGAAGGTTCTTCTCTATTTCATCGACAGAATTATTAATATTATGAAATAATTATAAAAATAATACATTATATGATATTAAAATATTGTAATATTAAATAATAATATTATTATTAGGTCTATGTATAGTATTAATTAATATCGTTTCTTTTCTTTTATTTGTTCTTACGAAAAAGATACGTTGTTTGGATTATCGTGGAACGATTTTTACATAATAACAATATCAATCGTTACTATATTCAATAATTTTCCTCTAAGATTGAATACTGAGGGTGAAAGAGAAAAAGAATAAAAGTAGAACATCGAATGCAGGTGTATTTTAGATTAAAAATGGAGACTTTGTCTCACAAGTTGAATTTTGTTGAGGAAGGTTCTTCTCTATTTCATCGACAGAATTATTAATATTATAAAATAATTATGTATATTATAGGTCTAGTATTAATTAAAATCGTTTCTTTTCTTTTATTTGTTCTTACAAAAAAGATACTTACGTTGTTTAGATTATCGTGGAACGATTTTTACATAATAACAATATCAATCGTTACTATATTCAATAATTTTCATCTAAGATTGAATACTGAGGGTGAAAGAGAAAAGAATAAAAGTAGAACAACGAATGCAGGTGTATTTCAGATTAAAAATGGAGTCGACTTTGTCTCACAAGTTGAATTTTGTTGAGGAATGTTCTTCTCTATTTCATCGACAGAATTATTAATATTAAAAATAATTATAAAAATGATATATTATATATATATATATGATATTAAAATATTGTAATATTAAATATAATAATATTATTATTAGGTCTATGTATAGTATTAATTAATATCGTTTCTTTTCTTTATTTGTTCTTATAAAAAAGATACGTTGTTTGGATTATCGTGGAATGATTTTTACATAATAACAATATCAATCGTTACTATATTCAATAATTTTCCTCTAAGATTGAATACTGAGGGTGAAAGAGAAAAAGAATAAAAGTAGAACATCGAATGCAGGTGTATTTCAGATTAAAAATGGAGTCGACTTTGTCTCACAAGTTGAATTTTGTTGAGGAAGGTTCTTCTCTATTTCATCGACAGAATTATTAATATTATAAAATAATCATAAAAATGATATATTATATATATATGATATTAAAATATTGTAATATTAAATATAATAATATTATTATTATGGGTCTATGTATAGTATTAATTAATATCGTTTCTTTTTTTTTATTTGTTCTTATTTAAAAGATACGTTGTTTGGATTATCGTGGAACGATTTTTACATAATAACAATATCAATCGTTACTATATTCAATAATTTTCCTCTAAGATTGAATACTTTATTTTTAACATTTAATAAATTTCAAGCCAGAAAAAAAAAGAAAAGTATACACAGATACATATTTATCTTAAGTTCAAGTAAAATTGGTACAAGAGGAACAGGAATGGAAGCTTGAAGGTACAAACGAGAGGATGAATTCCAATGGTGGTTCCACTAATATTATCTAACTTCTCCAGTTGGTGGTATGTATATAGGTATATAAGTAAGTAAGTAAGTAAGTAAGTAAGTAAGTAAGTAAGTACGTACGTTGAACGTACGCGACTAGGAAGTAACGTCAACGCTTTATTCTCTTTTCCCATTTTCCCCCTCTCCCCCCCTCTTTTTCCCCCTCTTCAGTTCTCTCTCTCTCTCTCTTTTTCCTTTGTGTTTTTATTTTTATTTCCTTTTTTTACTTTATTTTTTCATTTCTTTCCATTTCTTTTCTTTTCCCTCTCTCTCTCTCTCTCTCTCTCCCTCTCTTTATTTTCTTTTTTTTTTAAATTCGTCGAGACCTCGCGCGTTGCACCACGTTTCTCTCTACTCGACGCAGCCATTTTTTTCGCCCCAACAAAAATGCACTCCGAGAACATGACACAGTGTGGTGGTGGTGGTGGTGGTGGCGGAAGGGGACGGGAGGAGGGTCAGGAGAAAGGATAGAACGAAATGAAGCCATTTACTTCCGGCTAACGTTAATACGCTCACGCTTTTCCTTTTAGCTCGGACTTTTTGGTAAAAAAGAGATAAAGAGCGCGTCGGAAAGAGAGATGATAGGTAGAGAGAGAGAGAGAGAGAGAGAGAGGAAGAGAGGGAGGGGAAGTGCGTTTGTGAACATTTTTTTTTTGTAGTTTTGAGCGAGAAAAAAAGATAAAAAGACAAAGAGAGAAAGAGAGAGAGAGAGAAAGAGAGAAATCATTCGTTATAAAATCTCTATAACGTATTTCAGTGATTTTGCTAAAGAGAAATACTAATAAAAAAAAATATCGAGTTTGAAAGATAATGAACAAATTTTTATCATTATCTCTTTCTCTCTCTCTCTCTATCTATCTCACGGGGGAATTCATGTTTGCCAGCCGATAACAAAATTAGTTTCGCAGATTTTGTCTTTTCCTCCCGTCGCCCCCTGCCTCCCACCCTTCCTCCCACGGTAAATTTTAGCGACAAAATTATGTTAAAAGTAAAGAGGAGTAGGTGGGTGGTGGTGGTGGTGGTGGTGGTGTAGGAGGAGGAGGAGGAGGAATAAATCGAATTTCTGACGCGTATAAAAATGTTGCTTTGTTCCTTCATTCGAAATTCAGTGCTCAGTTTCAAACTCAGGAGCGTAGGAACGGACGGTCACCAGGTGCCACTAGGGGATCGTATCCTCTCTTCCCCGAAGAGCAGATTACGCTCGGAGCTAGCAACCAGAGCCAGTATTACTTCTCTCTTCCTTCTTTTCATTCTCTTGCTCTCAATTCTCTCTCTCTCTCTCTCTTCTTTCTCTTGCTGAACGAACCTACTCCAATCTCATTCCACTTTCAACGTAGTCGTCGTCGTCGTCGTCGTCGTCGTCGTTGGCGTTGGCGTTGGCGTTGCCGTCGTACAACGTCGTTCGTTCGTTCTATAACTAAAGTGCGGTGCACACCATCGGCATCGTCATGGAAACGGCAAAGCCTCGAAAAATCATTTCTACGTTGAGAGTCGGTCGATAATAATAAAAAAGAAAAGAAAAAAAGGGAAAAAGAAAGAGGAAAAAAAATAGGATAGGAAAAAAAAATAAAGAAAGAAAGAAAGGAAGAAAGAGATAGAGCAAGAAAAAAAGGGGGGATGATGGGGGGGAAGAAAGAGAAATACAAAAACTGAAAAGCTTCTCGGATAAAGAGCAACAACGATCGAATTTATTTCGCCGATGTATTTGCAATACGGAAATAAAAAAAATGAAAAGAGAAAGAAAAAACATCTTGCATCTTGCCTGGAAGTGATTTCGAAGGAAAGCGCGTGTTTCGTATATATCTTGTTGGATTTTAAAAATCTTACGGGAACCATTATTCTCTCAACAACATCGTTCTATCTCTCTCTCTCTCTCTCTCTCTTATTCGCGGCAAATGTTTCAAATTTCATTCTAAATTAAATCGATCCTTTTTGCTATACAACCGCGTTCGACGAGGTTTCGTGAAATCGAACGTTAAAAGAAGAAAGATATATAGAAAGAAAGAAAAAAAAAAATAACTATCCCCCGTTTTTTCTACATATTTTGTATCATCTGATACCGAGGAGGTTGGCTCGTTTATTTTAAAAATTGACCGATAACGAATGAAAAAAAAAAAAAAAGAAAAGAAAAGAAAAATCAGAGAGAGAGAAAGAGATTGATAAAGAAAAAAGAAGGGAGAGGGGAGAAAAAGCAGAAACTTCTCGGTGGCGAGGTTAGGGCGGGGGGGGGTTTGAAATAGCAAACGAACGAATTTATTTTGCCGATGAGAAGGAATCTTTGCTTCGAAGAGATTTCAAAGGTACGTCGGGTCTGGACGGTTTGTTAAATTTGGAAAATCTTACAGCGGAATGGGTGGAGAAGGGAGAGGAGGGAGGGGAGGGGAGGGGACCACTTTTCTCTCGGCAACGTCATCCCCTTTCTCATTCTCTCTCATTCTCTCTCTCTTTCTCTCTCGCACGAAATCTTTAGTCGTTCGAGTTTTCTCGCTAGGTCTCGTTTCTACGCCGAAAACGCATTTACGGCAAAAATTTACGGTTAGTCATAACGACGACGACGACGACGACGACGACGAAGACGACACGGGCGCCGAGGTCACCGCAGGAAAACCTTTATTTCCCCGCAAAAGGTTCCTTCCTTCGCTATCCTCGTCTTTTTTCCTACTCTCTCTCTCTCTCTCTCTCTCTCTCTCTCTCTCTCTCGTTGTGTTTCATTGTCCTTTCTTCCACCCAGAGCAAAGAACTTTGCCTCTTTCGGTCTCCTCGTACTCGAGACCCTTCTTCTCGCACGGTTGCGCGTCTATCTCTCCTCTTATGTTAGCGTGACAAGGACCGAGACAAGAGGTAAGAGAGAAAAAGGAAGAAAAACTGTAGAAAAATGGAAAGAGGGAGGAAACTACGAGCTATGTCACACTCTCGGCACTTGACGCTATCTCGGTGGGTTGCTTGCTTGCTTGCTTGCTTGCTTGCTTTCCATGCTGTGTACGATGTATATGTACGTGCTCGATATACCTGGTGTTGAACTAATATTATTATCTACAATTTTTTTTTTTTGTTATATTCTCTCATTTTATAATATATAATATGAATACATATAATTTGGTATAAATATGAATATAAATATATATTAATAATCGATAATAATATTCTTTTTAATTTTATTATTTTCTTTACTTTTTTAATATCCAAAGTTTTCTTTCTTTCTTTCTTTTTATTTTTTTATTTAATATTAAAATCGATTGATAATAATATTAATTAATATTTATATCGTAGACAAAATCTTGATTATATTTTTAATATAATACTTTCATTATTTTTTCTTTTCTCAATATCCTATCCTTTTTCCATATTCATTAATTTAAGAATTATTCTAACGTCATTTGTAAATGAAAAAAAGAAAAAGAAAAAAAGGAAATATAAATCGTCATTCTCATTATCGAAGAGAGTTCGAAACTCCAGAAGAAATATCATTGGTGCAGCACGTTCCGCCATTTTCCAACGATACGGCGAATAACTCGAGGACGAGGACGACGACGTAGATCTTAGAGCTCGCTGTCGGGCGTCGTCATCCGAGCAACGACGAGAGCTCGTAAAGCATCGAGAACGTAAAAAGCCAGCTTTATACCCGGTGTCTCGACGATCACGTGTCGTCGGATACCGCGATAACGAGCAAGAGAACGAGTTTGAAGGGTGAACGCGAGCGCACCACCGTAACGACCGAATATTTTTCCTTCCGACTACCCTTCTCTTTCTTTCTCTCATTTTATCTCTCTCTCTCTCTTTCACTCTCTTTTTCACTCCCTCTATCTCTATCTTTATCTATTCCTTTCTTCAACCTTCCGTGGCTCGCGATAAAACTTCATTCGCTTTTGCGATATATATGCCACTACCAGCAACCATACTGACACACGATGAGAGAGAGAGAGAGAGAATTTTACCTATTTTCTCTGAACCCGATTCTCTTCTCGATTATCGAACGAAAGCGTCAGCTTGCATGAAAATTTTATACTTTGAGAAATAAACTTTGCGATTAATCGCGAAGACGTTTCTACTACTACTACTAATAGTAGTAGTAATAGAATGTTTCTAATTTCGTTTGAAATTAAAATCGATATTTTCCGCGATCTAGTTATACTATCATCTAGTTTTATAAAATAAAAGTTAAAGAAGGAAAAGAAGAAGAAGAAAGCGGGGAAAAAAAAAAGGAACAAATAATCGTAACATTCGATCCATACGTTTCGTCGATTCTCAACACAAACCACCACCAACAGTTCGTTGTATCATCCACCGTTAGCAAAGATAAATCGGGTGCAAAGAATCCTGAAATACTTTACCGATGTCTTATCGTTGACCCTTCTTCGTGTTCGACGAAGCGAGTTGATCTCTCCATCCCTTTTCTATACCGTAGCCCTATTTTCACGTGTTTTTGACGCGGTCAAACGGTATTTTTTATCGCTTTATCATTTCTCTTTCCTTTTTTGTTTTTTTTTCTCTTTCTTTCTCTGTCGTTAAGGATCGCGAGCAAGGACAATTTGTTTCTCCATCGTTGAAGCTTTCCTTCTCTCTCCCTCTCTCTCCCTCTTTCTTGTTCTCTATTTCGAAAGTTTACTCTTTCGTACGATAATCTAGAAAAGACAAGAGAAAAAAAAAAGAAAAAGGGGGGTGGCAAAAGTTCGATTCAGCAGGGAGTGTTTATTGAATTCCTATGCGATCCATTATTTGCGGCCTGCCGAATCCGAGCCCTGGAGCAATAAATCGTCCGAATCTGTGGGCCCAACAAAAGGGAGAGAGATGCTGCTCGTCGAAGGCAAGTAGAAGGGAGAGGGCTTGAAAATCCACGTCGGCGTTGAGAGCCACCACGACCACCACCTACATCACCAGCCCTTTCCTTCTTCTTCTTCTTCTTCTCCTCCTCCTCCTCCTCCTCCTTCTCCTCCTCAGTCAGGAAAACGCTCGAGGGAACTGGTTAAGCGGTACTTCGCTTGGAAGGACTCGATGCTTAAGGGCTCCTCGAGTAGTTCTCTCCTCGATCGAACGAGCCACGCTTTATTACCGAATCAGCCACCACCATCGGTAACTTCGACGAAATCTACAATCGAATTTTCGTCTTTTTGTATTCATCGATTTTTTTTTTTTTTGTTAAATAATATTAGATACTTGTAACTTGTTTCTTCGCGTATATTACCTTTTCCTATTTTTTTTTTTTAATCACCATTTACGTGTACAATAAAATTGAAATTTTATTTCAACAACGATATTTCATATAATATTATATTATTCATAGTTTTGTATAATTAGTTTTTTAAAATTTTCTTCAGACGTAAACAGTATTTACATATAAATAGTATTAAATGATTCCAATTTTTATTTGAATTCCAATTTTATTTGAAATAAATATATTCCACGGTAAAATGATTAAAAATGGGGTACGATTATTAGGGTCATTAAATTCGTTCTTTTATGCTTTACAAGAAGAATATCGTTAACAAAAATATATAAGGATTCATATTTCTAATTAATACAGTTTTATTCGAACTATAACCTTAAGACTAATCTAATTTTCTGTTAAAAATATTGAACTATGGAAAAATATCGAAAAATATCCAACAAATTTGTGTTTCTCGTACGTTTGAAATGAAATCCTGCATCGTTCTTCGTAACTCGCGCGAATGAATAGAAGAAAAAGTATCGTCTCTCGTATACTTACATCTAGTATTGTCTATTATTTAGCGAGCGAGGTACCGTTTTTAAGAATAATGGATTATGAAATTCTCGAGTGATTACGCAGCGATAAAATTTAAGAACGGCTTACGATCTGGTAGGATATAAAAGAAGGTGCTATAACGCACAGATACGGCCATTAATTCGTTCCGTTGAGAAATAATCGTTCGCATAGAATATCGCTAAGAGATAAAAGGGGATAGCGTGGGGTCTGGACCAGTTGGCACCACCCTTCCTTCAATTTGGATCTTGCAGTTTGGCAGAACCCTTGGTACACAACGAATCAGGGTAAAGTGTAGTCGTTAGCATGCCGGTCTCTATCGTTTATCCTTTCTTAGTGGCTAACCCCTGGAAACTCTGAGCAATACGATATGCCATACGAATCCCTAGGAAAATGGTGGCAGCTTGAATCGTGGAGATTCTCTCTCACGCTTGCTTCTATTCTCTTATCTTCCTGGATAAACCAGATAAGAAAGAGGAATGAATCGATTTACGTACTAACGAACGAACGGACGAACGAACGATCGATTCTTCGATGATAGATAGTAAATAAAGATAGGTGATTATGAATATCCAAAAAGAGATTGGTTAAACGAATAAAAAAAAGAAAAAAAGGAAAAATAAAAAAGAAAGAACCTTTCTAACATAATTTTTCATTGATCCTATTGCATTATGATTTCAAGAAATAACATAGAATTTATTTATGGTATGAGAAAGGTTAAAGAAATATTTTATAAGCACACAGAGTTTCATTGATTCCAACGAAAACGGAGAAAGAAACGGAACAAGTAGATAAAGAAAGAGAGAGAGAGAGAGAAAGAGAGAGAAGAGTTTGGAGGACACAATTATAAAAGTTCGTCCTGTCGATGGAGAAACGCGTGCCACCGAGAGAGCAACGAGGAAACGGACGTTCCGATAGCAAGATAGAAAGTGTAAGAGAGAGAGAGAGAGAGAGAGAGAGAGGAAGAAGGGTAGAAGCAGTAGGGTGGTAGTTGCCCCGTTGAATCAAGATGAGCGACAGCGTGGATGGGGTGAGACCAGGAAGGTGGTCGGAAGCGGACAGAGCCGTGGGTTGGGTTCCACGGGAGTGGATAGATGGGCGAGTTGTGAGTTATCAGGGTCGGCAGGCTCGTGGCTCTACTCGTTCTCTTTCTCTCTCTCTCTCCTGTCTGTACTAGAAAGAGAGAGAGAGAGAGAGAGTGAGGGAGAGAGAGAGAGATAGAACTAGTGGGATAGACTGGGGTAGTTCTGGCCAGGTCCTATCCACCAGGAGGAGCCTTTGGTGGGTTGGGGTGATCGATATGCTGTGTGGCAGTACGCCTCTGCCGTACAGCATGGCATGTCGACGTGCGCACCCTCCTAATTAACCCTTTTCAACGCGATGCGTGCCACTCTTCTATCTAACCCTTCCCCAACTCGACTTTCTCTCTCTCTCTCTTTCTCTCTTTCTCTTTCTCTCTCTCTATCTCTCCCACTTACTTTCTATTTCTCTTTAAATTTCTTTTTTTTACTATTAGAGTTTACTTTTTTTCTTCCTTTTATGCTTTTAATTTTTTACCTTTGTAATAATTATTCCAATCCTATAATTTAGCGCTCGCAATTTTACTCTTCGTTAAATCCTTTGTTATCTACCTTTTCGACTATTTGAAATTTCCCGCGGAAAGTCGTCGTTCGAACACTTCTTTCTATGTCGAACGAATGGATGAACGGATGGACGGATGGACGGACGGATGGATAGACAATCGCTCGACATGTCCACGATACTAGAGGCTAACCTTCTCGCGTGTGTCCTATCGTTTTCATAGTTGAAATATGACCCTTTTGTAAATCAAGATTTAAACGCCCGAACTCTCTCTCTCTCTCTCTCTCTCTCTCTCTCTCTCTCTCTGACCTAAAGATTGATGTCACCTTCCTTCGTCATCCCTTTTACGAAAAATATTATAACTTTTCTTCTTCTTCTTCTTCTTCTTCTTTTTTCGTGTCTATTATTTTTTATTTTTTTTTATATTTATTAAGATAGTTAATTTTATTTTATATATATATTTAGATTTGATAAATATTAATAATTATTTGTTCATTTTCAATCGGTACAAATATATTTTATTTTCGAATGATACATGATAGATCTGCGAAGAACAAACTAGTGCATTTAAAAATCAATGAAAAATATTGAAAAAAATATTAAAAACGTTCGAAAAAATAATCTTTAAAGCTTGTTAGCGACTCTAACATCATTCTATTTATTCTCTATTTATCTCTCTCTCTCTCTCTCTCTTTCTTTCTCACACGAATAGATCATATCGATAATTCTACGTGGTAGCATATCTCACGTAGTGTGCTTGGCATGACGAGAAAGCCACGGTGTGTTGGTGAATAAGGGAAGGGGGTAGATGTAGGCTGAAATACGTGAATCGAGGCATGTATAGAAAGAGAATGAGAAAGAGAAAGAGAGAAACAGTAGAAGGGATCGAAACGATCAAAACTACCGGCAGGCGTCACGCGCCATTCAAACCCTCCCTCCTGCTTGCACCCTTGTTCTAATTCGAACCTATATATATATATATATATATATATATACATGTATAAATATATCTGTATGATGTGTGTGAATTGACGCGAGAAAATAAAAAAAGAAAATGAGAGAGAGAGAGAGAGAGTAAGAGAGGGAAAAGAACAACGATTTTCCAAATTTTTCGAAAATAAATTAATCGACTGTGATATTTTCTTCCTTTTTTTTTTGTATCCTTTTAAACAATATCTTCGTTTTCCCTTAATTCGTTTAAATAATTAGAAATATAAATGATTAGGATATTTATTTTTTTTTTTTACAAATTGGATTGCGATACACAGAATGTCTGTAAAAAAAGATTTGTTTTTTTTTTTTTGGAGGGTTCTTTATTGTATTATATAATAATATAAGTATAAACGCACACCGGCATGAATTTCGATAGATATGAGCTTTATATAACGGCCAATTTATTATTACAAATTTATCGATAACCCCCACGTGCGTATATACGTCACTCGGGAATTCGTTTGGAATGATTAATCGACATGATAAAATAATTAACGCTTAATACAATGCATTATTTACGATTTGCTATAATCATTGTGAAATAACGCGATACGAGTGAGTATGTCCCTCTTTGTTTCATCTTATTATTCATATTCATCTCCATATATATACAAAGTGATCAAAAAAAAAAAAACAGAAAAAACTAAAAGTTCCTTTTGTTTTTGCCAAGACTTGAAACTTTTCAACCCACCCTCGTTATTTCCGAACGAAGATAAAATTCTTATTTGTATCATCGAATCTTTGTCGCAGATAACTATATTCATATATAATATTACAAAATTAATAGAATACAAAAACGAAGTAAAATAACAAAACAAAAAAATATTAAAAAAAAAACAAAAATTAAAAATTTTAACATCATACGTTTTAAAGCTACGAACGAACAGACAACGAAAAAGAGAGAAAAAGTGATAGGGAAATACGGCAAGAGCGGGAGAGAGACAGAGACAGAGACAAAGAGAGAGAGAGAGAGAGAGAGAGGAGTAGCGTATGGTAATGGCGCGTAATACGATCTGATTGCATTTATGATGAATGGGGGATTCGCTTGGGAGGGTTTGGGGCGCGTGTCGAGTCGGGCAGTTGGAAATTCTGCTTGCGGTTTAATGACAGCGCCATGGTTGGTCCGCGTACGTTCATTCGTACGAGCCATACACAACCAACCCCTCTTACTCATCCCTCTTATCCCTTCCCTCTTTAGTTCCCTGATTGTATCTTCGTCCGGAACGAGAATGAGAATGAGAGAGAGAGAAAGAAAGTGCTGAGATGATGCGATGGAAAATCGCGTACACGTTCGTACGATGCTTTTCGTACCTTCTTCTTTTTGAAATTAATTTTTATTTGTAGGAACGTGAACCATCTGATAATTACGGGCCACGTATTCGTTACACGCAAACTAACTATTCTATCCTATATTCTTTAAATGAGAAGAAAAAACATTATAAAAAGGAAGAATGGGAAGAAGGAGAAAAAGAAGACGATTATAACGGTGATCCTTTAAAAATAAAAATAAAAAGCTAGTACACAGATTCTTCGGTTGATACCAAATGTTCTTTATTTTATTCGTTTTTGGCGAGACTTACTACGTCATCGTACTTTAAAAATATGTTTTGTTCTTTTTGTTTTATTTCATTTTCTTTTTTTCTTACAAATGGAAGGAGAATGCTTTAAAATCGTATCGTTTATTTATGAAGTTTAAATCAAAATTCGTTTTTATGGTAGATGGAGAAGCTAAAATTAACGACTTTAACCTTTTAACATTAAACCTTCTATGATGATTTGGTAGAATTTTAATTATTCTATAATGAAAGAATTTTTCTACGAGTTGATGATATTGTTCTTTTTTCTTTTTTAAATAAATATAAGTGCATAAATAATCGTTCTTATTTTAAATATCGGTAATGTCTGCATAATTTGATCTAATATTCTAATATTATTTTTCTACGTTGCTAATAGAAAGATAGAATAATACTATTATAATTAACTAATCATAATAAGGAATCAATTTTTTACAGATTTACCAATTATCCAAATGACAAAAATAATTTAACATTAAACCTAAAACCGGCACTTAATGTACATCTATTTCTAAAAAAAAAAAATACATATACCTCAATGTTGAATGAGATTTTAGCCAATTGAATAATGAACAAAAAATATTGTCTTTTATTTAAAAATGAATAATGCACATTTTGTATGTTTTTACCATATTTTTTACAAATTACAGGATTTTTACATATTACCGGTAGATTAACTGTATTAATCATTACGATATTAAACAAAGTCAACGTAATAAAACAAAAAAAAAACAACGCTGTAACATAATTATATCCCGATACTATGATTATTTTTGTATTTTTTTCTATCTTACCTAGATTGATCTGATAATTTAATAATTTGTGCATCGAATCAAAAATCATTTTTAAAATTATACAAAAATAAGCATTTAAAAGGAATATAATAAAAAGAAAAAGAAAAAAAAAACCAAGAGTAAGTTCGAAGAAATAAATTAAATATTTATCACGAAGAATTCGAAACCGAAATAATTGATTTGCGATCTTCCCCACCCCCTCCCAGCCACGTGTAACACAAAAATTACATTACTTCCTACACCTTCGTTTCTACAATTATTTTCTTCCTTCTTCCTTTTTATTTTTCATATCTTATTTTAAATGCCGAAAGAAAGACGAAAGTGGAAAAAAGTATTTCACCTTTAGGTTTTAACAGGTCGATTCTTTTACACGCGACTTCAAGTGAGACGAGACGAGACGGGAAGGGTAGTTCTCTCTCTCTCTCTCTCTTTCTCATCGTTTTTCCATCCCTTCGGGATTCGTTTTCGAGTTCAACGATGCGCGCTCTCGATAACGATTTTACGAGGCACGCCCTTTCGTAGAGGAGAAGACGACGACGACGACGACGACGAGGAAGGATATCGAAAGCGTCGTCATTTTACCTCGCCTATCGTGGAATCGAATCTGGTTTGGTATCGTTCAACGAGTAGTACCGGTAAAGTTGTGTTCGTATTACTCAAACGTATTTACAGGAGAGGGAATCCGCCAAGAATCGTCTATCAAACGAAAAAAACTTACCTATACTATACACACTACCATTTGGTTGTTCAATCGAGGATAAAAAAAAGAACAAAAAAAAAAGCTAGTTTTATTCTTTACAAGAAGAAGAAGAAACAACTTGACGAGATGTAATAATGAATTATATAATTATTTATAATAACCAAGATTTAACGTAGACAATCTTCAGATTTATCGATTCTTTTTAAAAAGAAGTTTTATAAGTATTGAGAATTCAAAATTCTGTTCTATAATTGATATTATTTTAAGATTATCGTTGAACAATTTGATTAATTTCTTTAGTTAGGTTTTTGTTTCTTCATTCGTTATTTGTATAATAATTGAAGATGTAACGTATGTTAAAGGATAAGCGTTATTTCGTACTTTAACATTATATTTGTCTCTTTTATTTTTTGATATTTTTTCCTACGTATTATTTTTTTTTCTTTTTTTATCATAAAGCAAAATCTACTGCTTTGGTTTTGTACGAATGTATTTTTCTAATTGCAAACCCGTGAAAAATGAAAATTGAGCGGAACTTGTATCATTATGCAACAGATAGAAAATAGATGGATAGATTAGAAGTTTCATATCATTGTTATAAAAAAAACTTTATAAATTGACATAAGCGTTGAATGATGAGCATTAAAGTCCCTACATACTAAATACAAAGTACTAAACAAACTATTAATTTAATTAAGGTAGTTAATACATTTGTTCATTATATTATTATTCGGTAAAATACTGTAATAAAGCAGAGTTGTCAAATGTTGTCGATGTAACTGTTAAAACAATACATATTTCATATTAATATTAACTAGAATTACATTTATACTTTTTTTAACACAATATTCTATTAGTCCCCCCCACCCCCCCAGGCGAGTAATTCATGATTAAGAAAAACATTTTCGATAATTACCGTTTTAAACTTAAAATCCTTAGTTCAATTCCTACAAATACGTTAGCAACATTTAAAATGATTGTAAAGTTTTTAATTTTCGATATATTAGCAAATAAATAATCTTTGTTGATAGAACATAATTCTACTATATAATTCAAAAAAATCATAGAATCTAATTTGCCGACAACCGGTGCATAATAAATTTCAGTAAAATCGCTCTTATCGACGATCAATAATGATTGACTACAGTTCAATAAAAGCTTGATATTAATAAATTCCATCATAGCTAACGATTGGTAATGAAAAATTACGATTATTCGATAATCGGTAAAAGTAGAATTATTCTCTCTCGACAATAATAACAGAGACTAAAGAAGTACATAAAAGCTCACAAGTTCCCTTTTTTATCTACCCAGATTCATTTTAGTTACTACCGGGACCATCAGTAGGCAAGAAAGGGTACCTAACGGGATGACGGTAAAATACTATCAAAGAATAGTGAATTCTTTGATAGTACAAATAGTATAGTGTTATATGATGTAATAGAATTTTAAATAATAATATTTAATTTTTAGTATAAACATGTGTGTGTGTGCCTTCAAGAATGCATTTATAAATATATTTTAAAATGAAGCAATTTAAGACACTCAAATAAAAAAGAATCCAGAAGGTTTGATGATAAATCCAACGATGATTACCTGTAACAAGAAGAAAACTATATTAACCATACAATCAAGTGATACAATAGCCTGACATAAAAATCGTCCAATTCGCAGATGCACTTTTCAATTGAATTCTCTATTTACTTTTATCATATCTTTAATCATTGTTGCAATGAAATTAAGTTTGAACGCGTGATTTTACATTTACATGAAATAAAAAGTACAAATATTTAGTTACTAAAAAAATAATTAATTATTATGAAATACTTTTATATAAACTGCATTATATAGAAAAGAAAAATTGCAAATTTAATTAAGTACGAATACAGTGAAAAATTTTAAAGACAAAACAAGAAAAGAGAAATTACTGTAATATTTACTGAACGTTATTTAAGCTTTAAAATTTAATCATACAAAAATTTTAATATTTCTGACCCAAACTAAACACATATGCATCTTTTAGACGATATAGACACAAATTTGGTGTCCCAAGGAGATGGAATGGTCCATCATCTCCAATTACAACTACAAATTAATGACGAGCAAGCAAGTAATATAATAAAATATAAAATTTGACTAGAGAGAGCTATTTTCGAAAAGTTCGAACTTGCTGTTGAACCTTTGAAACTAACTCAACAGTCTCAATAGTAGTTGCCCTCTTCAGCCACATTTAAGTGGGGGCCTCTTCGGCATTAGCCTCTTCGGCAAGTAGCCTCTTCTTTCTTCATGCCCTAAACTCTGCTGTGAGGCTTTTTTTAAGCGCATTTTACAATACGATTTCCTAAGCAATCGCAGCCTAAAGAAATCCACAAATCGTACAGTTACATTTACTCGAATGCCTCAACAAATATTTGATCTAATCGATGAACCTATTATTAACACTTTGCATTAAAAAATTAAATATATCGAAGAAAAGCAGAAACTTTGTCATACATCATATGTTCACTTTTTAACTCGACTACTTTTATCTTTTATCTTTACTCTACTTTTAATTTACTATACATATATAACAAATAAATATTCAGTAGGAATTACTAAAGAGCAAAGCGTTAATATACTTAATATTAAATAAGTATCCAACGTATTCAGCTATCTTCACTTTTTCGAAAAAAAATTAATTTTTAAGAAAACGCAAAGACTTTTGAACCGTTCGATACTGATTTATATCTCGCGGTACAGGGCATCAGCAATATATAGAACGAATAAAAGAAATAATTAAATGATAAATGTGAATCTAAAGGTTGCTGAAACTTTGTATAATATCCAGAGAAGAAATTGTCCACTCCTGAGTGGAAATTACAATCGCGCGACTTCTCCGGTCTCTACCTACTTACAAATTAAATAAACATTCACACCTAAGTATGCTACCTGCCTATATATTGACAATATCTAAAAAGATCAAACATACATACATACCCACCCACTCACTCCACGATTCTCTCACATACCACCAGGGTGCAAAAGCCTAAACTAGAGAGCATGCCCCGGGGCACCTCCGACACCCTAGTTCAAACGCGTGTTTTCTAAACTTATGGGAGTACGTACCAATGCTGTAATCGACTGCCAAGGCTAATGATTATTGCAATGATGACTAAAGCAAAAATACAAGTATAAACTAGTATATATGCATACTAGTTATATACGAGTATATTATAGTTTCCACAAATAAATGCGGTAAACTCTACTATGCAAAACGATTGTTAAAGAAAAAAAAAAATTCGTATCGTACGCGTGACTCTACATGTTATTTTTATTCAATAACTTTAAAAAATAATAAGCGCGGTATTACGTATCGCGAAACGATGTACAATGCACACACCTAACGCACACACAAGTGCAATGTACACCGTGCAATCACTAGCACAATGACAGCCGCCAATAGGGGGGGAAAAACTTAAAACTAAACCTATACTAACCGTTTCTCACCTATACGAGTAGCACCTGGGCACACGCATAGATGAGAACGCAGAAAGTATAGGGGGGAGAAACGGGAGATTAGTACATTAGAAGCTGAAAATCCTGATCTAAAAAATATGATTAAAAACACATATATACATAAGACATAAATACATTTTTATAGAAATTTATCTAAGCGGCTAAGGACTCTACAATTTATTTGATAAATAATAAAAGATATTAAAAGATATTAAAAGTTAATATATTTCAAAACCTCGGACGACTCCTTTCATTAAGTTGGCTGTTCTAGTAAAAGAACTGGGCTTTGAGCCACCACTTAACTGCTAGAATCTATCCGTCGCGAATGAGTTTGTCTTCTTGCTCATTTATTTATAATATCGAAGTATCGATATATCAAAATTAATCGCGATTAAATAAACTAAGTACAAAGCAATGCATGTAAGACATTTATTTCATGCTTTATTAGACGAAATCGAGTAAATAAATGCTCGATTTCACCACTACTAACCACGAACAAAACACGTAATGAAAAAGAAAGTGCATTTATTAATTGCATTATTAATTAAATGAATTTAACCGATGAGACAAGAAAACCTATCCTGAACTAATATAAAATATACAATACAATATACAATACAATATACAATTTTCATGAGTAACTCCTAGAAAGGAATTACTCATGTGCTCGTCAATAATTTCTTTAAATAATTACAACCAGTAACTCGTGCCGATTAGGACCTTTCATCCTCGACATGATTGAGCACCGGAGGGACTTTAAATTTTTTGACTCACTGCGTAAGAAGTTCTACGATGGCTCCGAAACACTCCTACTTCGCAGCAAGTATTGTAGTCTGACGACCCAAGAGTTCCTCGATTTGCTTTCAAAAAAAATCCATCGAAGATCCGCCGAAGATCCATCGAAGATCCATCGAAGATCCATCGATGAATCATCGAAGAATTCATTCCACATCTTTGATAAGGTAGAAAGTCCGTCGTCATATCTATAAAATAAAATATAACAAATGATAAGTTATATGTAATATGATCCAAAATCGTATAAAAAAAAAACGAATAAAATGTAAATAAAAATAGATACTTACAATGCATTCCAATGGGATGAAATTCAATTGCACCATGGCGATGCACCTCGCGTGAATCTAATAACGCGTTATTAACGAAAATAAGAAACTATAGATGAGTTTCTTATCGCGAAACCGAAATTAAATTATACGGCGAACAACACTGATTCTAATTCGCGTTTGATTTTAATTTATTATGCACCCGATCACTGATTTTAAACAACTAATTCAAAGACTGCTTTGCACACAGTCAATGCAAGTAGAAAAATCTTCATTGATGCACTGGCTCTAATATGCGAACAGTCTGTGCGACTGTTTAAAGATAAAAATACAACTTTACTCGTACAAACTCTAATGCAATTACTGCTTTGGTCGCAGTTAATTTAATATGAAAAATTTCTAATACAATCGCGTAACACGAACGAATTGAAATAAGCGAACGAACGTGCTTCTAATCCGTGATTTTAATTATATTTAACGATACAACACTCCCGTATATTGCTTCGCGCACGATTGCAATCTGAAACAGAAATAAAAAACAATACTATTAATATCATTACTATTACTCAAAACAATTAAAATGTTTGTTGAATTATTAAATACAAAAATATACTCACTTTGTATTTCCATCGATGAATGCACGATGGGTCTCCTACCCTTAGGATGACGATGATAATGCACTAACACTGATTCTACAACTGCATTACATGCAGTTAATTCAATTAACACTAGATTAATGGACTAACAATAAACCAATTTAACTCTCCATTTAAAATTTCTTTGCTACATATGCTACATATATATAAAATTTTAATATTATTTGTTTAAAATATACGTTGATTTTTAATACCATAATAAAATATATGTAAATATTAATTCCTCCCCTCTACCCATTTCTTCATGTAAACAATTTTTGTAAGTTTTTAAAAAATAGTAAATGAAACAATAATGAAAAAATCTAGTGTTAAACGAATTTCCAAATGAATTTAATTAATAAATTGTAACACTATTCCAACGATGATCTGAAACAAAAATAAAAACAAGAATATATAGACCATTGATATAAAAACATTATTATAATTATTGAGAAAATGTTTTATATAAAAATTGACTTACATTTATTCTTCAGTGATGAATGCACGATGGGTATCCTACCCTTAGGATGACGATGAGCACACGTTTAAACCGAATAAAAGAAACTTACGGAGTTTCTTTACGCGAAAAAACGAAACTTTTAAATAGGGCGAACAACACTGATTCTACTCTTTCCGATTTTTTTATATTTTATTTTATCGATGCAACACACGAGTACTTCATTGCCTACGCGCTCGATTGCAATGATGTTCTGAAACAAAAAAAGAAAAAGAGCAATCAATATCATCTTCTCAATAAAAAAGCATTGAAATTATCATAGAAATGTTTGATAGGAAAATATACTTACTTTTAGTCTTCATTGATGACTGCAGGATGAGTATCCTACCCTTAGGATGACGATGAATAAAATAAAATTAAATAAAACTCTGAAAAGCTGAAACATACTAAAGATTATATTATAGTACAATATTCCCTGTGAATCATTCCTGAAGGCATAGCACACTTTAAAAAATATATATATATATTCTATATAAAAGTATTCTAATATAAAGAATCAATGTTAGATATAAAAAAGTTGTCTAATCAGCAGTTGTCGAATGTTTTATTTAGATAACGTTAGAAATAAAATCAATAAATAGTTTAATACGTCACGTTCGTTAGATCTTTACTCGTTGAAGGACGGAAGGGGAATGGAGATCTCTCTGTGTATATCTCGTAGAAGTATCGAATGCTCGGTGCTCGACTGTTTACGTTTCGTTTTCGACGGTTATTCTTATGTTTTCACCTCGAGAAATTCCTACAAATATACATACACATTCATAGTTGCTTGTAGGTAATGTTTTGTTTTCTTTCTCTCTCTCACTCTCTCACTCTCATTCTTACTTTTTCTATACATTTCTATATGACTTAAAAAAAGAATAACGCTTACCTCAATGAATGAAGATAAAAAAGAGTAAACACAATTATTAGAACGGGTATATGAATTCGTCTGGACTCTCCAATGCTCGGAAATCTAAAAGAAATAAAAAATAAAATTACATTAGTACAATATAATGAAAATCAAATACATGATGTGCACGAGTGATTAACCTATACTTATGTATATATGCCTGTATGTGTATGTGTATTAATTTAATACGAAATATTATCTTTGAAGACATAATTATGAAAAATAATTAATTAGAGCATCATTATAGATGGTAATAAGTATCGATACCGTGAAAATAAGTTGGAAATTAGAAAATAATATTGTTAAATAACATTGGTGAAATTGGCAGGAAGCCGAGATACATCGATGTTATATTCTCACAGATACCTTTCGAACTTTTTAATATTTCCTTTTGAAAACACTCACGTATGAAAATCTTGTGTGTAGCTATCGTTTGGTATATAATAGAAAGGTGTAAAATATTTTTTAATTACCTGAGATTAACGGAGCTACATAATATCCGTGCGATCTCCAGCACCGACGCCGCGAAAAGAAAGAAGAATGATCAGCAAAGAGCCCTGATTGGCTGATAATTATTTCAAAAGATAAGTGACCAATCAGAAATTCCCAATTACCATATAGAAATGTATTTCACGCACAAAAGTTTGCCCCGTCACACGTACGTAACTCGGCTTTCTTCATGACCACGCTAGTCAAGCTAGATTTGATAATTTATTTATTAAATAAATAAAAAATTAATTCTATTTTACTATTTAATGTACACGCATCTTGTTAATATTTAAAAAATAACGAAAAGAATAAAGACAATATGCACTATAAATTTTATCATACCGCATAGAAAAACATACATAATTTATTTATTACATAAATTAAATATCAATTTTATTAATTATTATAATTATCTAATTATTAATCCAATTAATAATTATTGTTATCTAATTTATTTTTCTATTAGGTGTATACGTTCCTTGTTAATATTTACAAAATAACAAGTAAAATAAAGACAATATAGACTAAAGACTTTATCACATCGCAACGTTCTGATTTAAACATTCCTTCAATTTTTATGTAATTGTTTAAACTAATGTACATTTGTTTTAACGTCCCTGGGCAATGATGACTGTGAATAATAAAATTTTTATCCAGAAAAATATCACATTAAAATTATTTTATATTCAAAGTATGTTAATAAGTATGTAATGTTAAAACCAGTACATATGTGTTTAAACAATCTGAAATATAAAGAGATTGCATTAGAATATTAAAATAATTGTTAAATAATCGATAGGAATGTCTATTGTTGTCTAAAAGATCGGAATATATGATCTATGTACCGTCCCCTTCGAAATCCACCGTTGAAAGGAGACGTTGTCCTCTATGAAAGTACTTTTATTAAATGTTGTTTATAAGACCTTCCAAACGTTGCGCATGTGTATAAAGGTTGTCATGCATCTAATACATAATCTTTAAGATTATAACGTTCTGGTTTAAGCACTTTTATCATTTTTATGTAATTATTTTAATGCTCCTGCGCAATGATGACTTCGAAGGTAAAATTTAGCTGCAATATAAGAAAAGTGCATTAGTGCATTGAAATAATTGGTAATGTATACGTAATGTACATGTATATGTAAATGAAAATGAGATTACATTACTCTAAACAATTATACAACCAATGTATTCAAACAATTAATAATCAATATACTAATGGAAAATGTGAATTATTAAAGTTTTCCATTACGATAAAAGAAAGCTGAGGTGTTTGTTCGTTTAAAAACCATAAAAACATTACCTGGATTCATTTTAAAATCTTGTAAATTCTTCTTTTATGTATGTACTTGATACACGAAACAATAAGTAAGACTAATCAATGCTGTGCTTTTCCAAATCTTCAAATACTTGCAAATCTGAAAATCATAAAATCGATTAGTAAAGTATTAAGCCAACTGAACGAGTCTATATATGTATATGTATGATATTTGTATAAGATGTCACTCTCTCTCTCTCTCTCTTTTCCCTTCTTCTACTTTTTATATTACTCTTCTTTTTGTTATAAAAGAAAAAAGATACACTTACCACACTGATATCAATATAAAAAAGTAAACACAATTATTATTTAGATAGAAAAGTAAACACAATTAGACTGACAATGAGTATATGTATTCATGCTGTATTCTTCCAATGTTTGGAAACCTAAAAAAAACTATAAAGTAACATAGCATTAGAATAATATAAAGAAAATTAAATATATGAGTGTTTTGTATACGTGTAACACGTACCTCGTTAATATATAAAAAATAACGTGTCGAATAAAGACATTATACACTAAAAACTTTGTCACATTGCACAGAAAAACAGAATCGTATAGAAAAGAAACCTCCTTGCAGATATTTTTAAAACAATTGAAATCGCATGCCAGAGACAAACACAATCTTATAGAAATGAAACATCGTTATAAAAATCTTTAAAACAATTGATATAAGACACTGTAGCCATCCTTAAAGAATTAAAATAAATTGAAACAAAACAATTGACATCTCTCATGCCAACCATGAAAGTATAAATTCCCATACTCTGTATTGATATGGAAAAATTCTTGTTATTTTAATTCTTTAAGGATGGTTACAGTGCGTTATGTCAATTGTTTTAAAAATATCTACAACGTGGTTTCTTTTCTATACGATTGTGTTTTTCTGTGCGGATTTTAGTGTATACTCTCTTTATTTTATACATATTTTTAATAGGAAAATAAATTGGATAATCATAATAATTAATTGGATAATTATAATTAATAATAAAATGGATTTTTGATTTATGTAATAAATAAATTATGTATGTTTTTCTGTGCGGTGTGATAAGGTTTATAGTGCATATTGTCTTTATTCTTTTCGTTATTTTTTAAATATTAACAAGATAGGTGTACCTTAAATAGTAAAATAGAATAAATTTTTTATTTATTTAATAAATAAATTATCATATCTAGCTTGACTAGCGTGGTCATGAAGAAAGACGAGTTACGTACGTGTGACGAGGCAAGCTTGTGTGCGAGAAATACATTTCTATATGGTAATTGGGAATTTCTGATTGGTCATTTTACTTCCAAAGTATATATTTCGACAATTGTTATGTTCCTACATCCTATTTTTGACTATTCGATATTTTTCTATAATAGATAGAAAAAATGCAAAATTATAAAGCAGCCAGTGTCAACGGATTTCTCTACTTTTTTTGAAAGTGGACTACCGCGCATACTACCGCGCGCAGCAGATGCGCAGCAGAGGCAACGCAGTGGCAACGCAAGGGGGCACGCAGGGGAAAGGTAGAGGAAACGCCATTTTCTGTCAGCTGTATGTGTTCCAACGTACTGTGTCATTCCGTTTAATCCAGGTAATTAAAAAATAGTTTACACCTTTCTATTATATATCAAATGATAGCTACACACAAGATTTTCATACGTGAGTGTTTTCAAAACGAAATATTGAAAAGTTCGAACGATATCTGTGACAATGTAACTTCGATATATCTCGGCGTCCCGCCAAATCACACCATTGTTACTTAACAATATTTCTTCTAATTTCCAGCTTTTTTCATGTTATCGATACTTACTACCATCTCTAATGATGCTCTAATTAATTATTTTTTATAATTATGTATTCAAAGATCGTATTTCGTATTAAATTCGATTCCTGTCACCTACACACACATACAGGCATAAGTATAGGTAGCTCGTACACATACACTCATATATTTGATTTTCTTTCTATTATACTAATGTGTAACCTTTTTTTTTCCTTTTTTAGGTACCGAGCATTAGGAGAGTCCAGCAGGAATACATATACTCAGTCTAACAATTGTGTTTACTCTTTTTTATCTTCATATTCATCGAGGTAAGCGTTATTCTTTTTTTAAACCATACAGAAATGTATACAAAGAGTGAGAACGAAAGTGAGAGAAGAGAGAGAGAGAGAAAATAAGAAAACAAAATATTCTATCTACGGGCAATAACGAATGTGTACGTATATTCCAGGAATTTCTCGAAGTGAGAACAGAAGAAACGAAGACAGCCGAAAACAAAACGAAGACAGCCGAACGTTCGACATGAAGGACGCGATCACGTGTTCATTCCAGATGGTTCCTTCAACGAGCTAACAATAAGATCTAACGACGTGACGTATTAAACTATTATATATATATAACGTTATCGATTTTTATTAACAATTTTTACTGATATTAAATACTTTATATGTAATTTTATACAAGTAGTGAGATAAAGGCAATCAATATTGCTTGAATTTATATTGATTCTTTATGATAAAATATCTTTAAAAGTGTGCAATGCCTTCAGGAATGATTCACAGGATATATTATTCTATAATCTTTTTAGTATGTTTCAGCTTTTCAGAGTTTTATTTAATTTTATTTTATTCATCGTCATCCTAAGGGTAGGATACCCATCCTGCAGTCATCAATGAAGACTAAAAGGAAGTATATTTTCCTATCAAACATTTCTATGATAATTTCAATGGTTTTTTATTGAGAAGATGATATTAATTGCTCTTTTTCTTTTTTGTTTCAGAACATCATTGCAATCGAGCGCGTAGGCAATGAAGTACTCGTGTGTTGCATCGATAAAATAAAATATAAAAAATCGGAAAGAGTAGAATCAGTGTTGTTCGCCCTATTTAAAAGTTTCGTTTTTTCGCGTAAAGAAACTCCGTAAGTTTCTTTTATTCGGTTTAAACGTGTGCTCATCGTCATCCTAAGGGTAGGATACCCATCGTGCATTCATCAATGAAGAATAAACGTAAGTCAATTTTTATTTTAAACACTTTCTCAATAATTATAATAATTTTTTTACTTACAACAATGATATTTATAATTTTGTTTTATTTCTGTTTCAGATCATCATGGGAATATATCAGTGTTGGAAGTGTTTGTGAATTGTGTTTGTGAAGTGTTGCAAGTGTTCGTGCATTGCTATCGTGCGCGAAGCAATATACGGGAGTGTTGTATCGTTAAATATAATTAAAATCACGGATTAGAAGCACGTTCGTTCGTTTTCTTTTCAATTCCGTCGCGTTCGCGAACTATTTTGAAGTTTATATATTAAATTAACTGCGACCAATGCAGTAATTGCATTAGAGTTTGTTCGAGTAAAGTTGTATTTTTATCTTTAAACAGTCGCACAGACTGTTCGCGTCTTAGAATCAGTGCATCAATGAAGATTTTTCTACTTGCATTGACTGTGTGCAAAGCAGTCTTTGAATTAGTTGTGTAGAATCAGTGATCGGGCGTAAAACAAATTAAAATCAAACGCGAATTAGAATCAGTGTTGTTCGCCGTATAATAAAATTTCGGTTTCGCGATAAGAAACTCATCTATAGTTTCTTATTTTCGTTTATACCGCGTTTTTAGATTCACGCGAGGTGCATCGCCATGGTGCAGTTGAATTTCATCCCATTGGAATGCATTGTAAGTATCTATTTTTATTTACATTTTATTCGATTTTATTTTATATGATTTTGGATTATATTGCAAATAACTTATCGTTTTGTTCTATTTTATTTTACAGATATGACGACGGACTTTCTACCTTATCAAAGATGAGGAATGAATTCTTCGATGGATCTTCGATGTATCTTCGATGGATCTTCGATGGATCTTCGATGGATCTTCGATGGATCTTCGATGGATCTTCGATAGATCTTCGATGGATCTTCGATGGATCTTCGGTGGATCTTCGGTGGATCTTCGATGGCTCTTCGGTAGATCTTCGGTGGATCTTCGATGGATCTTCGATGGATCTTCGATGGATCTTCGATGGATCTTCGATACTCGCATTCTACAATACTTGCTGCGAAGTGGGAGTGTTTTGGAGCCATCGTAGAACTTCTTATGCCGTGAGTTAAAATTTAAAGTCCCTCCGGTGCTCAATCATGTCGAGGATGAAAGGTCCTAATCGGCACGAGTTACTGGTTGTAATTATTCCAATAAATTAGTGACGAGCACATGAGTAATTTCTTTCTAGGAGTTATTCATGAAAATTG
This sequence comes from Polistes fuscatus, assembly GCF_010416935.1. NCBI lineage: Eukaryota > Metazoa > Arthropoda > Insecta > Hymenoptera > Vespidae > Polistes > Polistes fuscatus. The sequence continues at coordinate 3,280,276 of NW_025113140.1, forward strand.
TATATTGCATTGTATATTGTATTGTATATTTTATATTAGTTCAGGATAGGTTTTCTTGTCTCATCGGTTAAATTCATTTAATTAATAATGCACTTAATAAATGCACTTTCTTTTTTATTACGTGTTCGGTTCGTGGTTAGTAGTGGTGAAATCGAGCATTTATTTACTCGATTTCGTCCAATAAAGCATGAAATAAATGTCTTACATGCATTGCTTCGTACTTAGTTTATCTAGTTGCGATTAATTTTAATATATCGATACTTCGATATTATAAATAAATGAGCAAGAAAACAAACTCATTCGCGACGGATAGATTCTAGCAGTTAAGTGGTGGCTCAAAGCCCAGTTCTTTTATTAGAACAGCCAACTTAATGAAAGGAGTCGTCCGAGGTTTTGAAATATATTAACTTTTAATATCTTTTAATATCTTTTATTATTTATCAAATAAATTGTAGAGTCCTTAGCCGCTTAGATGAATTTTTATAAAAGTGTATATTTATGTGTATTTAATAATATTTTTTAGATCAGGATTTTCAGCTTCTAATGTACTAATCTCCCGTTTTTCCCCCCTATACTTACTGCGTTCTCATCTATACGTATGCCCAGGTGCTACTCGTATGGGTGAGAAACGGTTAGTATAGGTTTAGGTTTAAGTTTTTCCCCTATTGGCGGCTGTCATTGTGCTAGTGATTGCACGATGTACTTTACACCTGTGTGTGCGTATCAGGTAGAGTGTTTTGTACATCGTTTCGCGATAGTTTTTAATGAATGCATTATTTATCACTTAGAATACTATTTAGTATAGCACACCTAGAGTTAGGTGTGATATGAAAAATACACATGTTTGTATTTTTCTATTTATGTTACATTTTTCTTATTTGTTTTTTTCGAATCGTTTTGAATAGTAGAGTTCCCACATTTATTTGTGGAAATTTTACAATACTTGTATTATATTAGTATGCTGATATATACTAATGTGTACCAGTATTTTTGCTTTAGTCATCACTGCAATAATCATTAGCCTTGGCAGTCGATTACAGCATTGGTACGTACTCCCATAAGTTTAGAAAACACGCGTTTGAACTAGGGTGTCGGAGGTGCCCCGGGGCATGCTCTCTAGTTTAGGCTTTTGCACCCTGGTGGTATGTGAGAGAATCGTGGAGTGAGTGGGTGGGTATGTATGTATGTTTGATCTTTTTAGATATGCCAATATATAGGCAGGTAGCATACTTAGGTGTGAATGTTTATTTAATTTGTAAGTAGGTAGAGACCGGAGAAGTCGCGCGATTGTAATTTCCACTCAGGAGTGGACAATTTCTTCTCCGGATATTATACAAAGTTTCAGCAACCTGTAGATGCACTTATCATTTAAATATTTCTTGTATTTTTTCCATATATTGCTGATACTCTGTACTGCGAGATATAAATCAATATCGAACGGTTCAAAAGTCTTTGCGTTTTCTTAAAAATTAATTTTTTTTCGAAAAAGTGAAGATAGCTGAATACGTTGGATACTTATTTAATATTAAGTATATTAACGCTTTGCTCTTTAGTAATTCCTACTGAATATTTTATTTGTTATATATGTATAGTAAATACAAAGTAGAGTAAAGATAAAAGATAAAAGTAGTCGAGTTAAAAAGTGAGACCATATGATGTATGACAAAGTTTCTGCTTTTCTTCGATATTATTTAATTTTTTAATGCAAAGTGTTAATAATAGGTTCATCGATTAGATCAAATATCTGTTGAGGCATTCGAGTAAATGTAACTGTACGTTTTGTGGATTTCTTTAGGCTGCGATTGCTTAGGAAATCGTATTGTAAAATGCGCTTAGAAAAAGCCTCACAGTAGAGTTTAGGGCATGAAGAAAGAAGAGGCTACTTGCCGAAGAGGCTAATGCCGAAGAGGCCCCCACTTAAACGTGGCTGAAGAGGGCAACTACATAGACTAATTGAGTTATTTTCGAAGGTTCAACAGCAAGTTCGAACTTTTCGAAAATAGCTCTCTCTAGTCAAATTTTATATTTTATTATATTACTTGCTTGCTCGTCATTAATTTGTAGTTGTAATTGGAGATGATGGACCATTCCATCTCCTTGGGACACCAAATTTATGTCTATATCGTCTAAAAGATGCATATGTGTTTAGTTAGAGTCAGAAATATTAAAATTTTTGTATGATTAAATTTTAAAGCTTAAATAACGTTCGGTAAATATTACAGTAATTTCTTTTTTCTTGTTTTGTCTTTAAAATTTTTCACTGTATTCGTACTTAATTAAATTTGCAATTTTTCTTTTCTATATAATGCAGTTTATATAAAAGTATTTCATAATTATTAATTATTTTTTTAGTAACTAAATATTTGTACTTTTTATTTCATGTAAATGTAAAATCACGCGTTCAAACTTAATTCATTGCAACAATAATTAGAGATTTGATAAAAGTAAATAGAGAATTTAATTGAAAAGTGCATCTGCGAATTGGACGATTTTTATGTCAGGCTATTGTATCACTTGATTGTATGATTAATATAGTTTTCTTCTTGTTACAGGTGATCATCGTTGGATTTATCACTAAACCTTCTGGATTCTTTTTTATTTGAGTGTCTTAAATTGCTTCATTTTAAAATATATGTATGTATATAAATGCATTTCTGAAGGCACACACATACACATGTTTATGTACTAAAAGTTAAATATAATTATTTAAAAATCTATTACAACGTATATAACACTATACTATATATACTATCAAAGAATAGTAACTAAAATGAATCTAGGTAGATAAAAAAGGGACTTGTGAGCTTCTATGTACTTCTGTATTTGTTAGTAGTCGGTACTTTCTAATTTATTTTCATTTAACTGTTGATAATATTAGTTTATTAGTTTTTCTACTTTCCGACTGTCAGTAATAAAGTACTTTTTTTTTTTTTAGCTTTGACCAGGTCTTGTTTACCTACTATTGATGGAAATGATACGATTCAAAAAAATAAATCTTTTCTTTTTTTTTTTGTACAGAATACTGATACTTACAAATCGCTGGATTCGCCAGCCTGAAATAATGTGTAAAAAATGAATAATGTATTCGTTTATTTATATATCGAGAATCTTTTTCAATATTATGTAAGTATTTTAGTATTTTATTTTCTCGTTCGTGCATGTCTATTTATAACGAAACAATTTCTTTTTTATATACGTACGGTATAACGATAGTATAATGACAGATATCAAGCGAATGATTTGAAGTAGAAGTATTGGTTTATACAGAATATTTTTCGCTTGGACTTTACATTTGTTTTTTTTTTTAGCTCACAAAAGCTGCAATGAAATTTTCTTCGACATACTTTTGGTTTCTTTTCGCGAATACATCGATACATTTATATCACATAATTGAATTGAACTTGTAAATCTTATTAATAAGAGATACACAAAAATATGGGACGATAGACTAGGTTTTTCATTTTCATTCTCTTACAAGAATTATATTCCTTTCGTATGCATTCCCTAGCATGATCTTAATAATCTCTTTTCGTGTCTTAGTAATATAAATAAGTTAAATCGCAAAATAAAAAGTAGACATCGAAAATATTTTCCCACAGCTTGTCTAGCATTCAATAGTTTAATAGTTTTTCTCTTCTATTATTGCTTCATTTTTCTTTATTCAATGCTTGAATAAATTCTTCAAGTTTTTCTTGAATTTGTCTAACGCGTTCTACAAACAAAAATATTGTTCGTTGTAATTTATATCATTTTTTTTTTTAATAGAATCACGATTAACATTTACTTACTCAATTCTTCAGCTAACGTAACACGTCTACCTATGAGTAATTTAATCTTCATTTCATTATCTTGGCTATAATCTTCTAGAACTTCTTTAATTTCCTTGTCTAACCTACGAGCTTCACGATTTATTATCTGCTGTCTTAATGCGTTCGATGTTACTTTTAGTACTTGTTGAATTCGCCAGAAAAGTACCACATCGTTACACTCCATCTATATAGAAAGACGAAATATTTTTGTTAACATTGTAATAATCACAAAAACTAATTTAATTAATTTAACACTACGATTTATTTATATAATCTATTTTTACTAACTTCAGTCTCATGACCAGTGTGATAAAGATAATAGCCTTTTCTACAATCATAAGCTCTGGCTAAACTTTGTTGTAAGAAAAATCTTCTGTAAACCGGATGCCAAGTTTCACGTATAAATTCATTATCTACTTCCAAGGAATTCCGTTGTAAATTTTTCCTAACAGTCGTGAGCTCGTCCTGGCTAAGAGTAGGTGCGTGTTTCTAATATAAAATGAATCATATAATATATTAAAAATTGATATAGATAGTTTAGTATTTTAATAGAATATCGACAAAAGAATGACATATCTTACTTTGTCTGTGTAAAGAATTTTATCTAATTCATTTTTGACTGCAGATCGTTTTTGTTGTTCCTCCGTTTGACTTTGCCAATAAAACCAACGTTCTTTACGATTAGGACCTAACATATCTCGTAAAATTTGTTCGGTACTTTGTAATTTTTCTTTAACAGAAGTTTCCAAAAATCGTACAGCTTGATCCCAATCTCGTTTGTCACCTATACTTCTATCTTCCAATGTGTTCAGTTGAATAACTCGTAACATTTCAGATGCCTGTAAAATATTAAAACACAAATAGTTTATCTTTTTAATCCTTTTTTCTTATTTTCTTATTATAAATATATAGAATGTCCCAAAAGTTACTTCATCAAATGGAAAAATTATAAATTTATCTTTGTACAGTATTCGAAGTCGTGACATTATAGGTTCATAGTTCTTTTAATCCTGTAACTGGATATTCATATCTTAAAATGAAAAACAACATTTTGTAATTATATTATATAAACCAATATTAATTGTTTGTTTTGTTATTTTCTCGGTAAAGCAACTTTTAGAACATTCTCTGCATAATAAGACATACTTTTACTTCCCACGAATGTCTTCTCATAGCCTCGCTCACTACAGCATTCTTTAAATTATCAAAAATATCATCGTGATCAGGATTCAAACGTGCCTGTGCCATAAAATTTTGAAATTCTTGTTGTAAACATTCCCACCCACTTTCAACGCTACGAGCTGGTAATTGCTGATCTGCCCACTGTTTCAATTTAATATCGACGGTTGTATTAAATGTACCTAAAAATAATATATTATCATATTTAATAGAAATTAAAAAGAGAATATTATATTAATTTTTACTTTTTATATACAATTATTAGTTTTAAAAAATTGTCGTACCTGGACCTCCACTTTGTGCAGCAGGCAAGTAGATATTTTCAAATACATGCATACTAACTTTTTCCCAAATTCGTGTCATTAAAACTTCTTCCCAATGCCTAGGTGATACTTGAGATAAATTCACGATTTCATCCAAAATTTCACCACGGGCCTTTTCAAATAATTCGTCTCTATCCAACTCACGTAATCTTAACATAATAAATATTTTATTAATCCAATAGAAATAGAAATTTGAGTTTTTTGTTAATTGTTAAAATCATTTATTACCTTGGGAAATTATTTTTCCATTCTGTTTCTAAATTAAATCTAGTGGCTTTAAAGGCATCAGCTTGTTGCTCTACCGTTTCCCTTACCATTTTCCAAAAACATTCAGCTACTGCTAAACTCAAATTTCTGGTAGTTACTTGACCAGACATAGCCAAACCATCTCTAGATAAAATAATATGTATATTATAAATATTTAAAGTACATATAATTCACTATGTTCATTTCTTATTTTACGTCTTTTATTTGTTTTTCTTTTAATATTTTCTACTCACTTAAAAAGTTTAGAATTTCTAAAGAATTTTTCTTCATAATCCTTGATAGTTTGTATACTATCATCTTGTTTACCACGACCAGTGACAACAGCAAAGTAACCTAAAGCTTTCATGGGGAATAATTTTCCTTGCAATATTTTTTTGAGTCTTTCTGGATTAGTTAAATTTTCTTCTGCTAAATCTACCTAAACATGATAATTCAAAAAGAATTAAATCTCAAATATTTATAATATACAGTTTATCTTTTTTTTTTTAATGAGAATATGTCTCCGTTTACTTTAGTTAAAACAAAAATAGTTCTTTTTCCAGTAGGATCCATTTGAGAAACGAGGTCAGTTACATTGCTTCTTTCTGCATCAACCGATCCATCTTGAATGCATAGGATTATAGCATTAGGATTACTCATGTATTGCTGAGTCATTTGTCGAATAGCATCTTTAGTATCTTCTGCCATGTCAACAGTAACTGTCTGTTACAAAATATATATTTCAGTTTAATATAGTTTATGTATATATATACACTCTATTACATATTACATTATAACTTGATAATAACATAATCAAATATTTTACTTACGCTAATAATACCAGGAAGATCAACTAACACCATACGTTGAAGACCAGGGCCTTTTACAGTCATAGAAATAACATCTTGACTAACTGTTTTCCCATTTTTCACACTATTCTTCATACGTAATTCAACTTCTCGTCTAAGCTCGGCTAACTCTGATTCTTTAGTCAAATCAAATTCACGAGAACTATCTTTAAATTGTGCAATGTGATATGGTCCTTCACTTAAAGTAACTTTGACTGGTGCACGTGTCATCATTTCACCACCACCCCTAAAATAATAAAACTGCATATATTGTATTTGGTAGCATTTTTACATTCAGTATAGTTTTAAATAATACCTTGGAAATATTCTTGCTTGAGCAATCATTTCTAGTACGGATGTTTTACCAGAACTTTGATCACCAACGACTACTACTCTAGGTAGGTGATCAGCAGTCGAATAAGCACTGTCATATTCACTTAATTCATCCAAAACATCACTATACATATCTATCAAGGATTTCTAAAAATATTATCGTAATGTTTCTTTTTAATCGAACATAAGAGAAATTAAAATGAGTTCTCTTACCTTTATTTTTCTATTATTTACTTTCTGATTTCCCCTTAATAACATTTGTTTCCGTAATTCTTTATTCTCCCTTTCCAATCTTTCAAGTTCACGTTGATATTTTAATTGCATTTGCATTAATTCATCTTGCATAGCATCTAATCTTTGTTGTGACGATTCTTAAAAATATAAAATAGCAATAAATTTAATTATAAAAAAAAATTACTATAAAAAATAACGTTATAAAAATATATTATTTACGTACGAGCTTTTCTGCGTTCTTCTTCAATATTCTCATTAACTAATGGACGAGCAAAAGCAACCGCATTCTTTGATAATTCATCTTTCGCTTCTAAAAAACAAATTTAATAATATATAGGATATTAGATAATTGTTATAATTTTTGAAATAGTTTATGAAAATTAGCAGAGTATAAAAAACTAGTATGATTTTGTGAACATGTAGTATGATAAACACAAAATACGATTATGAAATAAAAGGTCTGCCCCATTCAGTATTTAGACCTAATTATCATTCAACATTTTATAAGATACAATACCCATAAGTGCTTTTTGTTAAAAAAGAAAATATCTTTATATTTCATTTAATTAAAATGCTGAATGGACAGACTGCAAGTTACCTATTGGTAACTTATTAATTAGCACTTTTTACACACCTGAATAAACTTGGTTTGCTATCGTTGTGATTGCGTCAATTACACCTGAACAGAACAGACCATGTCTATTTACTTAAATGCAAATGAAAATAAAAATAAAAATAAAATAATATATGGTTTTATACAAAATTGAAAGTTTCTTACTCTTATTGAAATGATTACGATTAAATTAAACAAATTTATATCAGGATATATATTTATCCAAAACACAATTGCTTTTTTTTGTATAATACCATTAAATTGAGATTTTAAATTCAAATAACCATATATATCATTTAATGTATAAAATAACTACAACGTTATTACACAAATATAGGGATCATTTATAGGAGTACTATGTATTTAGAGAATTAAATAATTTTAAATGAACAAATTATAAATTGTGTAAAAAGACTTAACAATTATAGCAAAGTGTGATATTAAGCAATATTTAAGGAAAAAACAAGCATTGATAATTGACACTTTGATAGCCGATATCCATATCTGGAAGGATACCACTTTGAAATACCAGGTGCTATTGACTCCAGAAAGAAGCATTAGGGGTGTGAAAAAGTGTTGTAAAAATTCATCATACCTTACACATATGTATTGGTATGGCAATGTATGTAACATTATGAATTTTGTCTATTTTTGGTTCTATGGAGTTAATCGATTCAGCAAATGAATAACTCAAATATAAATATTAGTATATTACAATATAAAATAAAATGGGGATGGGAAAACGTCAGGCAAATTAAGGATTAGTAAAACAACAAATCACATCAGGTGTTATGGTATAATTGGATAGATAAAAAAGGATTTTTAAAGGATTTTTAAAGGATTACAAAAATTCCTTCTCACTCACGTGTAGATGATTCTTCTTGTTCGACATCTCTCAATGCTCTCTCCTCTGCTGCTTTAACAGCATTTTCCAGTCTTTGATCAAACCATCTCCTGTACTCATTATATTTAGCCTCCCCAAATTCCTTTATACGTGGATCTGTTTGTATTTCCTCATTTTTTTTTATTATATACAATTCCCAATATTTTGCCTAACGCTTTCATAAATATTAATATTAATCCTTCGATACTTACCTATTTCGATCTTATCAGCTAATATAGTTTTTGCTTCTAACAGCGAGCCACGAAATTTTTGCCATTGTTGTTCGGTAGGAATGAAATTATCTATCCAAGACAAATCCGGTAAACCTTCCTTCCATTGTTCATATTTCTACAAAACATTATTATAATAATATAAAAATTTACTCGCTTTAGATTATAATTCCTGTATTGTATATTATTATAGTTACTTTTTGTAATGTAACTCCACCGCCTAAGGCACCACCTAATAGTATGTATCGTACTTTCAATGCACCTCTTAATATCCTAGCAATGACCATAGCGTAGCCACGATTAGGATTTGCAAAGTAACGTATATGTGGAGATGCCAATATTGGCCTGCATAATTTGTTTATTTTTCCTGACATTAAACATCGTGTTGTAATTTTGGATATTGGATATTTAGAAGATTTTGATACGAGTAATACACTGTGCCTAAAAGAATGTGTTACGTTTATTATTTTATCATAAATTATATAATGAAATGTAAATTACAAGTCAATAATATGCCAAATCGATTAACTCCACAAAACAACAAGTAAAGAAAATTGTTTAATTAACATACACTGTCATATTATTTATTATTAATCAACTGTACAAATTGTTCTCATTTTAGTGATGTTAAGAGGATCTTTATTTTAAATATAAAAAAGTTAATTATTAAGAACAAGTGTTTTAATAATAATATTTTGTCCAAATTTTTAAAGTGAAGTTAATTAGTCATTTAAATAATCATTTAAAAGTAATTTAAAAATTATATGTGTATTAAACTTACCCCAATCTACTACATATAATTTGTTTCATCGTTTTTTCAATTATATAGTTACGATGTAATATGGAATAGGTTTTTATAAAGCACTCTTGTTTTTAACTGCATACATGTAATATATCAAATTAAGGATGTAAAACTTTTCTAAAAGCCAATCAAACCTAAAGTTTAGGTTATTCGTTCATCATCGTTCGATGAATGTAAGCAGGCTGGCCAAATGTTGAGTGATAAAATAATTTCAAACAAATTCTTATTGGTTGTTGATGTCGCTAGGGTCGCTTTTAAATTTCAATTAAAATCAAATCAATTGCAAAAGATTTTTAAATTTCAATTAAAATCAAATCAATTGCAACAGATTTTTAAATTAGAATATTTTTAAAGAGGTAATTCATATCTATATTATTTATGTAGAAATATTTGCACAAAGAACGTTTTTTTTAATATTTGAGAGAAATTCTCTATATTTAATAACTTATTTTATTCTCATATAATAATAATATATTTATATATTATTAGATACTACAGAAAATATTTTCCTTCGAAATTTAATTTAATTATATGTATTCATATACATATACATATATCATTTGCAACATAAAAGAAAAAAACACACAAATCATGATATTCAATATCAATATTTGGATGCACATATATATATATACACATATAAAATAACACAAATGATTCTTTAGTAATTTTATTTTCCTTTGCAATCCTTATATTACAAAACATACTTTTCCGGACACATTGAAAATATGCTCTATTTACACTGGATCATTATCTAGTTTTTTGTGCTAACATTTTCTTTCATTCTTTCTTTCTTTTTTATTTTTTTGTTTTTTTCTCATCTACCCCTACTCTTCTCTTCTCACTTTACAGGAATAGTATTAATAAACTACATTTGCATAGGCTTTCGTATAATAATGATTATGGCAGTACATTTACATTTAAAGTCTATTATCCATTTTTATGTCGTACATATATAACTTTTTTTTTGTTTTATTTCAATACGAAATCTGCATTAACTTACTTACGTTTATTAATAATATGCAATTTTTTTTTACTAAAGCATACGGTAGGAAAAATCATAGCTTTGCATCGATAAGTATTATTATATATATATATATATAATTTTTTTTCCTTTTATTTTGTTTGCTTTCTCCCCAACCCCTCCTTTTTTTCTTCCGTTTTTTTTTTTTACCAATTAAATACACGACACGCGGCTATTTGATTCGGCATAGACGTGTGCGAGATCTACCGTAATAATTCGATAACGCAACGAACAGAAAATGGGAAAAAAAGAAAAGAGAAAAAAAAAAAGAAGAGAAAAAACAAAATTTACATTTGTTTTCATTGATATATTATTTAAAGCAGCCTTTCTCAATGCATTATTATTTTTGTTATTGTTGTTTTTTAAATTATATAATGTATTTTTTTTGTTTAATTCTTTCTACACGTGTGTCCTGTGTGTTTTATGCGCGTGTGTTACATCTAAACAATTCTTGTGTTAAACCTTCATGTTTATTTTTTATTTCTTTTATTTATTTTTTTTTTTGAAAAACCACGTCTCTCGACCTGCTCTCAGCGATATGTACGAATCACAAAAAGCTGGCAAAAGCGCTACTTTGATTGGACCCCAGTTTACATTGTCCGTCAGAAGTAAACAGCTGTTTTTGGTTTCTTTTTTCTTTTGTCCTCTCTCTTTCTCTCTCTCTATTTATTTTGCTTTTTTTCTTTCTTTCTTTTCGCACTTTTCTTTATTCTACAAAAAATCCCCTATGCAACTAACTGTAAATGTTTTCTAGTATTGTCTCTAAAGGTGTCCCTTCTTTACTGTGCCATTTTTCTTTCTCTACATTTTTTCCTTTTTTCTTTTTTTTTTTTATATATATTTATATATTATTTTATATTTATATATATTAGATTTATATATATATATATATAATTCAGTCACATATACATATATGCAGACACATGCAACATTCTTCATCTCACATGCACACATGCATTCACATTTCTCTTTGATGAACACACTCATATTCCTCTCGTATATAATAATATATTTATAAGATCTTAGAATTACGTTTTTTTTTATTTTTTATTTTTCTTATAACAAACAAATAAAGAAAAAGAAACGGAAGAAAAAAAGGGAAGAAGAAGAATATTCGCTAATAATTCTCGTTCGTAATATTATACCACAAGCGTCCTTATGTACATTTTGCTGGTGTTTATATTTTACCTTTTTTTTTTTTACGTTTTTTTATATTTTTATATTTTTTAAGTTTTTTGTTTTATTCTTCTTCCATACATTTTTCTTTACGCAGCTTTGTGTCGTATTACTACTATATTACTTTAATATTACTATCTGGCTTATATTATTTCATCATTGAAAAATCTAAATCTAAGAAATTAATTCGCTAGGATAGAATATCTTCATTCACATTTTATATAAACAACTTAATTCAATTAGAAAAAAGAAAGAAAACAAAAAAAAAATAAAAGAAAAAATAAATGTTTCCTGGCAGTAGATCACATTTATCTATCATTTTATATATAATTATATATATTTAATATATTTAATATTATTATATATATATATCATTCACATTATAAAGGGTTTCTTCTAAATACAATAACTCGTTTTGAAAATAAACGAAACATAAAGAATGAATAAATCATTGTAATTGATAATAATCATGATAAATAATTGTAATTGAATAATCATCATGAATAAATATCTTTCTGTAATACCTTTTAGAAAAATCTATTAATGAAATATACTAAAAGGAGAAATAATAAAAGTAATAATACGTATATAACTATATTTGTGTCCTATTCGATATCTATATAATTAAATCTAATCGTGAAACACGTATCAAGAAGTACTATTTCTGTGCTTCTTGCTCTTAGATCTAACCGAATCAAATTCATCCTCGCTCCTACGTCGTTTCTCTTTTAATTGTTTTTCCATCGCCAGCATTGTAATCATACGTTTGTGCGAATCGCCAACAATCCAACCATGCTGTTCCTGACGATCATCTTCCTCTTCCTCGACCACTGGCGTTGGTTCAATAATTTCCTCTTCGTCGCTAGAACTTGACCAATAATAAAGTTGATTAACTGCAGCACGTTTTCTCCGACCAATTGCAACACCAACTCCTTCGTCAACTTTGTTCCACGATTTAGTAGTTTTCAATTCTTCGTCATCGTCACCATCTTTCCTACCATTAGACGATTTTCTTTCCTTTAAATCTTTTCCATTTGTTGTCCCAATACGACCACCTTTCGATCGATCAGAATTCGTTAACTTGTTCCTCTTATTTCCATTGTTCACTGTTTTGCTCTCATTACCTTTTACCGATTTCTTTAATTTTGAAGGCGACTTCGTCGTACCTTTCTTCGATTTCAAACCCGAGTCCAATAAATGATTCTCGTTTTCATTAGCTATTTCATTATTGTTACCTTTCAGCTCTGTCTTATCACGATTATGTTCAGAATCTACAGAAGGACAATCAAGGATTCTGTCGTTTCCTATTGGTTCTTCTATCTTCTTCGATTTATCTTTAATCATTTGATGCTTCCTTTTATCAAGACTTTCATCCGACAAAACAATTTTGTTTTCTGTTAAATTGTTCGATTGTACTGTTTGTTCGATAACAGACGATTCAATGTTTAATTCCGGATTATTAATTGTTGTTGTTGTTGTTGTTGTCTTCTGTGCGTTTTCCTTTTTCTTCTCGAGTTCTCTTAAAATCTCTTCCTCGATAGCTTTTTGTTCCTTCGCTATTATCTGTTCGTGTTTCTTTTCTAAATACCTTTCTTTTCTTTTTTCTTTAGATTCTCTTTTTTGTTTTTTCGTCCTCTCGTGATCCGATTTATCGGTATATTTTCTACTTTGAGTTTCTCTAGTATTAGATTCTTCGTCGGAGCTACTTATCTCTGCTAACAGACCTTGTTTGCCAATTGCACACTTTCTTTGTCTTCTGGTTGGTTGAAATTCCATGAGAATCCTCTCTTGTTCTTCCTGTAATTTCTTTAATTGTTGTTGTTTTCTTTTCTTAGATTCTTGAACTTTTCTACTTAAGAACACATGCAAAGGTAGATTGTCCGATTCTTTTTTTGGTTTCTCGTTCGTTGATAATTTCTCTGGTAATTCGAGAACATCGCCATCAACTTCTTCATCCTGTTCTTCATTCGTACTTTGATATCCTTCTGGTTCAGTTTCTTTCACTGGATCAACGATCTTATTAGTGATAATTCCTGTACTTGGTATAGCATTTGTCTGTTCAATGTGATTCACGTGTACGTCGGTATTTAATATTTCCGGTCTGTCTAACAAATCTAAAGCTTCCTCTAATGGAATAAGTTCATCTTCTGGAGTATAATCCGTTCTCGTATTTTGCGAAGTCTTTTCAATTTGAGGAGTTGGACTCTTAGCAGTAGTTTCATTTGGGATCTCTCTTAAATCGGTTATCGTGTTATCTTCAATGTCCGAATCAGCAACCGAACTATCTTCTCGATACAAATCGTCTAGTTCCAAGATACGTTCGGATTGATTATCGGCATCGTCATCGCTGTTTCTATGCTCGCTAATTTCTTTTCTCTCGTCGATCACTAATGGATGATCCGACATCTCGGATTCTGATTTCTTATGATCGATATCGTTGTTCTTAGTAGTATCAATAATATCGGTCCCACGATTTGTAGCCGCCCATTCTTCTTCTTCCTCCTCTTCCTCCTCCTCAATATCTTGATCTCGATCACCGAAACAATAATTTTCTTCGGTTCTCTCGATCTTATCAACCTCTTCTACCTCAACATCTTTCTTGACGGTTTTCTTGACTCGCCGTCGTCTCTTGGATTCGTAACCAATACCACCGTCTTCAAATTCGCTCTCGGATGATGTCGATAGTTCGGCGAAAAGATTTTGTTTACCTTTAGAACATGTACGTTGACTCTTTGAAATACCTACGCCAACGTCTTCAGTTTTAGCAGCTGTTCTATACTCATCCGAACTGTCGTTTTCGTACCACGCATTCCTTGCTTTCTTTTTAGGATTTTTATTCTTTTTCTTGAATTTTGTATGCTTTTGTTGATCAACCGATCGTTGTTTAGGACGTTGTTTTCTTTCTACAAACTCATCCATAGGACCTGTAATTCGTTGACGTTGTTGTTGTTGTTGTTGCTGCTGCTGTTGATGATGTTGTTGTTGTTGATGATGATGGTGATGATGATGGTGATTATGATGATGATGATCCTCGCTTTGGAATGCTTTCAATGCACCTTTCGTTTTAGGTGCAAACTTCTCCATCTCTTTGAACTTACGATCAATCATGGATTCCAATCTCGTTCCGAGAACGTCTCCAGTTTTTCCATTCTCTAAACTATCGCCGATAGCTTTCGATAACAGGTCAGCTACATCGACTTCCTTTGTTCTAATACAACTTACTTCATAACTTTTCTCAACTTTCGTTCTGTAAGACATGACACCACCGAAAGCTGGTTCCATTTGACTCTCATCTTCATCGAAATCGTAAATATCTTTGATCTTTTCCGATCTCATCAGCTCGTTGTTCTTACGTTCAAAATTATCCCGACGTTTTTTCTTTTCGGCTAATCCACCCTGATTGTTTTTTCTTATTAACGGAAAGTCCGGACGTTTTTTCGTTTTCTTAGATTTACGTTGTTGCTTCTGTGTTACGTTCAATTCGTGTAACGCAGCATCAGCTTGCGATCTTTCTTGTTGTCTTCGTTCATTCATCTCCTTTTTCCTCTCGAATAATTCCTGTATCGGATTTCTTGCTTTCTTAGGTTGTAAATCCTTTCCAACCGTCACCGATATCGTCTCCTGAATCGTGTCCTTGATTGGTACGGTGATCTTAGTCTGTCGATCTTCAGGTGAAGTAGATCTTGGCGCACGTGCACAAGCTAATTCAGCGAGAACCTTCATCGGGGTCGAACCACTGCGAATAAGAAACGAAAATTCGTATCGTGAGTAATAGGAAAATCAAAAGAAAAAAATATTAAATAAAAAAAGAGGAACTTTTCTACTCACTTGTGGTCGTGTTTGCCGTTATTATGCAACAGATTCGATAATGCTTTATCTAAAAGACCGCCCAAGGCTGAATTCATTTTGCTTTTAAATCCTGATGCATCTAAGTTTGTCTTCGTTATCTGACTGTCTTGAACATGATCGATATTAGTGGTGTCGTTACGGTTCCCGTTCGAGTTGGACAAGTGTCCGTGATTATCGATCCGTAAATAAGGAGCATCGTTGTCATCCTCGTTTATTTTATTATGGTCGTTTTGACGTTGACGTTCGTATCCATCGTCGGTGGTGTTGCTTCCGGATCGTTGTCCGAAGGTACTTGCTATAAGATTCTCGCTCTCTCTCATACGTTGTTGAATCTTGTCGCGGAGCTTGTTGTTATGCTCGAAGGCAACATCGAGACTATCTTCGTAACCAGGATTATCAGCACGAGATATGTCCGGACTGACCGATCTGCTGGATTGTTCGCTCTGTACATTCCGAGTTCTACCACCGCGTTTATTATATTCTCTTTCTCGCGTACCGTGCATCTCTTCACCGAGTAACTGAAAATAATGAATGATTCATTAAAGTTATTCTATTACCTTACAGATAAAATATTAATATTTCATTATTAACATAATCTCCGTATTGTACAACACTGTCTCAATTGCATTAAGGTTATAAATAGGATCTACGTAAGGAGATTATGGTTTAATTCATTCTCATCACAATAATCTTTCTGCAAAATCAGATAAATTTACTAACCTGATTAACCGACTCCAAGAGACTTCCAAGACTATTTTGACTTTCAACATCTCTCCATCGATCCTTATTGGTCCTATAAAGTTGTACCTGTTCGTCCTTCTTATGATAACCATCCGAATGATCGAGCTTGATCTTTTTAGCTCCGCGTAACTCGTTTTCCGTTGTTGCTTTCAATCTTGAACAACACTCGACGAAAAGTTCCTCGTCAAAGTTTAACACCTTACCTTGTCGTGGCTTGACCGATTCTATTTCCTGTGGCACATCTAAAGCATTATCTTCAATGGCATCTGTTGGTGCTATGGTGATAACTTCAGTTCGATCTCTGTGACTTGAAGACGGCGATCTAATCAAGACTTTACCGTTAGAAAATACACTAGGGCTTCTTTTCCTGGTCACATCTAAAGTATGTTTCCTGTCTTCTTCTTCTTCTTCTTCTTCGTCTTCTTCCTCTTCTTCTTCTTCATCTTCTTCTTCTTCTTCCACTGCTACAGCTGTTGCTGCTGCTGCTGCTGTTGTTGTTGTTGTTGTTTCTTCCTCTTCTTCATTTTCATCTTCCTCTTCTTCATCGTCGTCTTCGTTTTCACTGTTCGAACTACTTCCTAATGAAATATCAGGTGTATCACGAGCAAACAAAGGAGACATCCTTCTCTGTTCACAATTTAGTTCACTGCTGTTTACTTCCTCCTCGTCATCTATTTCGCTCTCCTCTTCACAACTTATTTGTGAACCTCCATCGATATTCGTTAATCTGACTTTTGTATCCTGATTTATCTGTCCAGTCGATGATACGATTTCATTTTCGTGCAGATTGTTATCGGCACCTTTCTCTTCATCTTCATCTTCTTCCTCAATGTTTTCTTCTTCTTCTCCTTCTTGTTCTTGTTCTTCCTCTTCCTCTTCTTCCTCTTCCTCTTCTTGTTCTTGTTCTTCTTCTTGTCGGATATCTATTGTATTGAAATGTTTGTTCTTTGCCAAATCAACCGTATCGATTTTGGTTTCGTTTATTTCGTCACTCGCCACCACCATTCTCTTCCCATATTTTCGAAGAGATTTATTTTCTTCGATATCAACAATCTCCTTGACCATACGATTATTCCTTTTTCTTGAATTTTTCGTTGATTCTTCTTCATTATTAAAGTTCACAAACGTTTTATCGTAATCGATAGAACCATATCCATTATCTTTAACACTCGAATCATTTGATTTAGATGATTTCCTTAACTCGTAAGACGTTTTTTCTTTATTCCTTTGTTTGTAATTCTTGCGAGGTAGAACTTCGTCGAGACCATTCGACAATTCGAAAGACCA
Source organism: Polistes fuscatus (assembly GCF_010416935.1). NCBI lineage: Eukaryota > Metazoa > Arthropoda > Insecta > Hymenoptera > Vespidae > Polistes > Polistes fuscatus. Next base: position 3,297,853 of record NW_025113140.1, read on the forward strand.
TGATATCTTTTCTTGAGCTCGTTTCTTACTCAATCTACATCTAGAATTGAATGTCGATACTTCGGGTTCTAACACGGACGCAACCGCCGAATTATTACGCGTGGAAGTTTCTCCTTGCGTAACACGATGCTTCAAATTATTTCTAGATTTCGAATGTTTGTTATTACCACGTCGACAATGTTCCTGCCGGTTGGACGATGAAATTTTCTCTTGTTTGTTATGGGAAAATGAATTTCTTCTCTTGACATCTTGTTTGCTCGTTCGTTTACTATTGGAATTGATTGAACGATGTTTTTTAGTATTCTCGTAATCGATATTCTTCATTTCCAAAAATTCTCCTCCTCCTCCTCCTTGTGATACTTTCAATGGAACATTATTCCCATTAAATTCCTTCGATTCAAAACCATTACGCGATGTATCAGAATCGTTTTCAGATTTCGAAACCCAATCGTTCAATACTTCCTTAACCTTATCCATTTTTTCACAGCCAAACACACGACCAAACACACTTTTAACTATTTTGTTCTTGTTTTGTGACTCGTCGAGACCCTCGTATTCGCTGCCATCGCTTTCGCTCGACAAATCAGCGATTTTCAATTTGGTCGTCATCGTTGTTTTCTTTCTCTTTGTCATCCGAGATTTTCTATGAGTCACTTTTTTAGACGATTTATTATTACTCTTCCCTAATTTCTTTGACGAACCACGAGATTCAGAATTCAGCGTACGAACGAATACCAATTTGTCTTCTTCCATCTTTTTATTAATCGTTAATGAACTTCCTCGAGACTTTGTATTCTCGATATAACGATCGTCCGTGGGTATTGTTGCTGTGTCGACACTTATTTCGCGTTCGTTGATGAAAAACTTGTCGTTATCTATTTTTGTTTTATCAGATTGTTGCTTGTAATTTTCATTCGTTACTTTTAAATCGTTCTGTTTAATTTCCGGAACATCATTTTCTTCTTCGTTAACGCTATTGTCATTGTCACTTTCGGATTCGGCAGATATCCATAATTGTGTATCCTTCCTATCGGTATTATTTTCTAATTGAGATTCTTTGACTAATATTTCTTTATCGATCGGAGAATTATCCTTTTTCATTTTGATTATTTTCTTTTTCTTTTTATTATTCATTTCTATTAAAAATTCGGAAAGAGGTTTATCGGTTAGACTAGACGACGATGACGATGACGATGACGATGACGAGGATGACGACGATGACGACGATGACGATGACGACGATGACGATGACGACGATAAGGCGTCTTCGTTCGTTTGAATAAATTTAATATAATCGTTCATACTATTATTTGAATTTTTTTCCATCGATAAATTATTATCTACAATTTTTTCATTTTGATTGTTTATCGTTAAAGGCGAGACTTTGTTTACGATTTCGTTGTGACGCGAATCGTCGTTAGACGGTGACAACAAATCGTTTTGAAATAATTTAGCGTCGTTCGTAATTACAATAGGATCGATTATTTTGGTTTCAATCGTCGAATGATGATCTATACGTTCGATATTATCTTCGAGTACGCATAAATCATTCCGTTCTAATAATTTTGACCCAGTCGTCGTCGCCGTTGTCGTCGTCGTCGTCGTCTCGTTGTTAACATTCGATATCGATTTTTCTTCTTCGTACGTTTGAACAATACGTTGATGCCTTTTAGAAGAGGATTTCGAAGATGATTTCTTAACGTTTCTCGAAGTTGAATTCGTTTCGATTTCCAATGAATCCAAGGTGGTATTGTTTTTAGATTTCATTTTGTCTGTATTCAAAATCATCGACGTTTCTTTATTTTGCGTAATATCGATTTTGATTAATTCATCATCGTTCTCTTTCAATATTAACGATTCGTTTTGTTTGAAACTTTGCAGATTTTGATCGAACCTTTCCTCGCTCGAATGTACATCATTTTTATTCGAATTTTCTTCTTTATTTTTCTTCAAAATATTTTCCATTGAATTTAAGTTAGATAATTCATAAGTTTTATGATCAATATTACCACAATCGGCGTTATTCTTTTGAAATTCTTTGTTTTCTATGTTCGTCTTCGTACTATTATCTTTTTCTTCTATCTTTTTATCATAATCAATTTCATCATTTTTATTCAAAGACACGGAATATCGATTAGTCTCGTCAACGTTATACACGTTGTAATCTTCAACAGTATTGTTAGTTTCTATTTCATTAGCGATCGATTTACTTTCTAAATTTTCAACAAACATATTAGAATCTTTGAAATTATTTAATGATTCGATAACTTTAGTTTCATCGTTATTAGCATTAATTTCTTGCAACTCCCTAACCGAATCGCTATGAATTATATCACTTTTGTAATTCGTACTCGAGGATATGCAAATTTCATCGGCAATCTCGTTAACCTTATTCTCATTATCTTTCATAGAATCAAGCTTTGATTGTAATTCTTTTTCGATGTTCTTCCAATTAAAAGTAACGTTATTATCAGATTTTTCTTCTTTGCAATTAGCACCGATACCATCTTCTTCCGTAGAATTTTGTCTAGAATCTTTAATACTAGATTGAGAAATATCATTTTTCATTAAATCATTTTCTTTTAAATCATCGTGCATTATCTTTGATTCAGGATCGTTTGATTTAGTATTGTGATTATAACGAGCATTTACGATGTCATTTTCTAACAAATATGTTTTATTTTCTACGAGAGTTTCAGTAATTTTAGAATTCCAAGATGACGCAACAACAGCATCATTATCATTATCATCTTCATCATTATCAACATCATCAACATCATCATTGTCATCATTTGCAGTTTTCTTATTTAAATCAGAATCTTTAACGACAGATTTGTTTTGTTCTATGATCACTTTTTTTGGTTCGGGAGTATTCAAATCCAAATGTTCTTCGGCCAAATTTCTTTTCTTCGTTTTGTCGCGCTTCTTCTCATTCTTTGTCTTCTTACCATCGTCGTCAATTTTTTTAGTTAAATTTTTCAACGGAGTAGATGTTGATTCTTGTTGAATTGGACTAACGTGATCGGTTAAAACGTATTCGTCGTGGCTCATGTTTTCAGTTATCTTACAAATTTCTTCATCTAAAAGTTCATCTTCCAAGGTCTCTTGATGATTATTACCAGAATGTTCGAAAGAAGCAGTAGATTCCATATTGTTTAAATAATCAGACGAGGTATCATTTTTCTCAAAATTGGACAAATCATCGTTGGCCATTTGTAAATTGTCATCGGTTGATTCGGTTGTTTCTTTGTCATCAATTTCGTCGTTAATTGGATCATTTTCGTTGATCGTCCAATTGCTGTCTTGACATCTATGATCTTCTACATTTTTATTATCGCAATTGGTTACTTTCTCTTTGTCCGACTTGGTTAATTGTATCAAATGAGATTGCGATTGTTGATGCTTTTTAAGGGAACTCTTTCGCGTAAAACTGGTCGCGCAAACGTCGCAGAAAAATCTGGCAGCTTCTTTGGTGAGTTTCTTACGTTTTTCTACGATCAAAATTTCACCGGTTTTCGTATGGACGACTACGAAATTACCAGCTGTACGTTTTTTCGGTGTTTGAAGATCATCCAAAATTTGACGACCGTCCAATCCGAATTCCGATTCGTTCGCATTAATAATCGATTGTTCAGAAACGAAAGAATCATCTTTATCAGTTTCGCTGTTGTTCTTATTATCCTTGTCGTCGGTTGAAATCATTTCGTCGATCGATTTGACGTCTTCCAATGACGCAGTCGATGATTTTTCTTCGACATTTTTATTTTCGTTAACGAAATGTTCAACAACTTCTCCTCCTCCTTCTCCTCCTTTTTCTTCTTTCCGATCGACGACGTAGTTTGGTACTTCGTAAAATGTCTCCTCGGAACTTTCGCTGTTCGAAAAATCTTCGAGGAAGGAAATATTGTCTTTGGCTCGTCTCTTTGGAATTTGTCTTCTTTCGATTCCATTCGAACTCGTTCTTCCGTCCGACAACTTGGTATCGTTAAATAAACAATCATCGGTTTCTGGATCCTCGTTAGTTTCCTGATGATTTTTCTTCTTTCTCGTAAAACGTTTTCTTCTCGGACACGAATTATTACCAGTCTCGCTCGTACACGAAGATTCGGATAAATTGTCGGTTGTTTCCAAATTTTCGGAACACGTTGATTCTTCCTCGGGACGTTTGTTACGCCTTGACGATGTCGATCCTTTTATTTTACTTTGATTAACCAACGACGAAGTATCGTTTTCCACGAGATTCATGGAACTCGATTTGCCGATCCCATCGATTAATAAATCACGTTCGATTAATTTAGTCTTATTATCGGGTACGTTGTTGCATGATTGATTTTCCATCAAAGATTCGTCGTTTTTATCATTGATACTCGTAGATAATAATACTTTCTTCGATTCTTTCGTTTCTATCGGGTTATTAATTTGAAAATCTTGAATCTTAACAGATTCACTCTCTAATTCGGAATGTTCCTCGAGAGTGATTTTACGTTTGGACGTACGCTTCTTTGTATGCTGCAACACGTCGCTCACTTCGGGAACTTTGAAGGGTTCCGGAAGGGCGTTGCTGGCATTACCCGCCGGAAGATCAACGTTCGACGATTCCTCGCTCGAACAAACACTACCAGTATTAGTATTAGTAGTAGTAGAAGTAGTAGTATTAGTAGTAGCAGTAGCAGTATCAGCAGGAGTAGATGATATCGTCAATTCCGTCGAAGATGTACAACTTTTTTCAATGGGACTACTGTCCAGCGTACATTTGACGAAGATTTTTGATTCCTCTCGGGACTTATCAATCGATAATTTTACAGGTAACTCCAAATGTTCGTCAGCCAATGATTTCTTTTTCCTTCCACGTTTCTTAACAACTTTTTGCGTTTGACTGTTCGACGTCGTAGAAGAAATTCTTTCGGAATCGTCGGCAACTATGGAATCATTGATTTTTATGAACGATGAATCTTTCTTGACATTTTCCTGACAAATATTGTTGTCATATAACTTTGATATCTCGGGTATGCGCAATATCGTCGGATGCTGCTGTTGCTGCAATTGCATCGAAGAACTTACTTTTTCTTTTTCCTCTTCCTTCTTTAATTCACATATTTCTGTTCTAACAGATGTAGCAGCAGTAGTAGTAGTAGTAGTAGTAGTAATATTATCATCGACGTTTCTTCTATTAATCGACGGATCGTCGTAAAATAAACTATTTTTAACGTCATCGAATGTTTCCTCTTCTACGTTACCTGGAACAACACCGATAACAGACGACGATTTTAGCCTCGAGGATTTTCTTCTTCGAGAAGTCGTAACTATCGCAGTAGTAGTTGTAGTAGTAGTAGTAGTAGTAGTTTCTTCTTTCTGAATTCTCGTTTCGCTCGAGGGCGTATCCGATCGATATAGTAGTACGTTCTCCTCGATGAAATCGGAAACGTCCTCGGAGTTTAATTTTCTTTTAGAAAACCGTCTACCCATGAAATTTGATTTAACTTCTGACTTACGTTTGTTTTGTTTCCGAGAAATCAACAAGTTACTAGTAGTTGTAATAGTTTCGTTAGATATCGGTCCTTCTTCTAATTTCCTTTCATGATTTTCTTTAATCATCCTCGTTGCATTTGCATCGAATAATAATTTACAATCGGTATTTGGTATTATTACTTCGTTTTCCTTTGAATTACATTCTTCAACTTTCTCATTGACGTTTGTTCTTAATTTTGGTGTATTTTCAATAACTGCATGATATTGTATCTCGTTGGAATCATTATTCGAATGATCGTATCTATGTTGAAAATCTTTCTCGATCATTCGTTTACATTGATCTTGAACTTCTTTCACTTCGTTGTCGGTATTATTCGATATATTACATTCTATCGTAGACGAGACATCTGTATTTTCTATCAAATCATGATTTTCTTGCCGATCATTCTCTTCCAATCGTGATTTATCAGTATGTAAATCTTCCATTGAAACTTTCTCAACCGCGACCGATATTTGTTTGTGATTTTTTATCGAGTTACTATTACTATTACTATTACTATTACTATTACTACTGCTACTACTATCATCCGATCTTTTTCTAGACTTTCGTTTTGATTTAGAAATCATTTCAACGATGATATTATCATTTTTAGTTAATTTTACTTTATTTTCCATTTGATTATCTTCTTCTTCTATAGGCAAACATTTTTCTACAATATTTTCAATTTCTCTTTTATCATTTATCAAAACAGTGTTTAAAATATTAGTCGAAACTTCTTCTACTTCTTCTTTTTCTTCTTGCTTAATTATTTCATCGGATCGAATTTGATTGAATTTATCAGACTCTTCGGATTTATATTCCGATATTACACGATCCACTTGATCCATAATAATATCGTCAGATCTTTTCTCATCCAGATTAGGATTAAGCTCGATAACAGACTCGTTAACAACTTCGTCGGTTGAAAGTGTAGTATCGTTCCTTTTAATCGTTTCATCTAATAATTCAGGATTTTTATCTAGATTATTTTTCTTACCAATCGATTTACCTTCACAACGTTCGATAACATTCTCATCCGCGATTAATTTAGGCTCCATTAATTTCTCGCTCGTTGCTAACCCAGTAGAAGTAATAACTTTATTTTCTTGTAACGTATCGGTATTGGTATCCAAAGTAGGTCCCACTTCATCGAGTATGCTAGTTAATTCGTCGGCCGCAATATCCAAAAGTGTACCAACTTCACCTTCCAAAAGTGCATCCTTTTGTTTGGCGATTTTCGAGACGATTTTTTCTAAAAACGAGCCCTTCTTTCTAGGTTTCCTTTTGGAAAGATCTAAAATGATATCATTCGTTGGCGAACGTATTTTAGGTGATTTTTCAACGACCTTAGGTGTACGATCTTCGGGTGTTAACACAACCGGTGTTGGCGTTCGTTGTTTATCCTCATTCTCACGTTCTTTTTCTTCTCGAGATAGATCTATCGTAGAAGATGATACCGCGTTATCAATTTCCGTAATTTTCTCTGTATTATTAACGATATTGCCACCAGCTGGCTGAGAAGCATTACTCTGCGCAACACCAACAAGATTAACACTGTTCTCTACGCTAGTTTGAACCGTAAGAACGACACTTTGTTGAACTTCAACGGGTATGTTCATACCTTCCGTTAATATGCCAATGACGTTACTCAAAGATCTTTTCGATGTTCTTTCGCGTCGCGAACCCCAACATTTTTTCGGTCTACCCACTTTCGGCTTGTGCGAATTAGTTGTCGAGGATTCCATCGAATTTTCCTTACCGCTGTCGATCGAATTTGTTGTTTCCGATTGCAAATGACTCAGGTTTAAATTAGTCGGATCGATATTCGTCTTTTCCACTGATTTTTTCGAATCTTTTGATTCTACAATTGTACTATCGGTATTGTTTTGTTCGTTATTCTGTTGAATTTCTTTCGTATCTTTGTCAAGTGATTCTTCTTCGTTGGTAACATTTGTAGCGATCGGTGATGAATTACTTTTGATATCCTCGTTTTGTTCATCTATTATTTGATCCACGTTTGATTTGATTCTCCCGCGTCGTTTGCCCAACGATGTGTTCTTCTTTAAGATAACGTCGTTACTTTCATCGGCGATACTTTCTTTCTTATTACATTCGGATACTTTCTGATCATCTTTCAGATTTTTTTGATTATTTTCCGATTTTTCTTGGTCGTCGGTATCCGCGGGATCTTTCTTATCATTTTCTATTTCAGAATTGCACGAAGGTGTCGTTTCCGAACAAGTAATGGTACTATCTTTGGCTTCCTCAGTTTCCTTCGAGTTAGAATCACTGTTTTTCATCGTTTTCGTGTTTTCCTCATTGTCAACATTCTCGACAATCGCCAATGGTTTTTCTTCATCCGTCATTTTGGGCTTATCAACGTTTCCTTTTTTTTCATTATTTCTCGGTGACTTTCTTAAAAAACTATTCTTCTCTTTCTTCGATGTTTTTGACCAAGTCTTTGGTACATCCAAGGTTGAAGATTTCCGTGATATTTCAGTAGCACCGGTAACGCGAGTATTCGAATCCTGATCCTTAGAAATCTTGGCACCGTTTTTATTAGCATTTACCTGATAATCCAATCTCGAACCTGATTGCCGTAGACTACGTTTAGATGAGATATCTAAGAGGGATGTTAAATCGAGCCTAAAAAAATTGTAAATATCTTCCCTGGCGTTCGCGTGCAATCCTATCAAGAGTTTTTTCACTTCGAAAGGCATGTCCTTCGTATTAAGAGATTCCATGTCCTGCGAATAGATAGCACGGTCTTGTCGAGTTCTCGAGTAACTTCTCGTCTCCAAGGTTTTCGACAAACTCGACTGCTCATCCCTCGTCGAATCGTTCTTCGTACCGTCAGCTGAAGTAGCACGACACTTTGAACCCCTCGGGACCCTTCTCCCATCTTCCTTCCTTACATTTTCTTCCAATGCGTTGTTGTTAACGCTTTTTGCCGGAGCACTTTTTCTCGTTCGTATTCTACTCTCACGGATGATCAACTTGTTCGAGTTACTTTGATTTTCCCGGTTAGACGAAGACGACGACGTACCCACCGGTACAGTCTCCTGCTGTTCAATTCTTCTATCGATTATCTTATTGTCAACAGTTATTTTTCTCTTTTTGTATTGTCTCTGATCTTCCATTCTATTGGATGATGATGATGATGACGACGATGACTTATCGCACGTTTCGTTCGTACAATTTCCAATAACTTTGGACGACACCGTAGGACTGTCTCTATCGTTTTCAACATTTTTATTCGTACCACGAAGTATCTTTTGATCGGGATTACTGACGGGCGAAAGTATAGGCAAATCGTTGGTCGATTTGTCAACGTATTCCTCGTTAGACGATATCTGTATCACCGGTTCCAAAGTTGGCATCTTGTCACTGTCCGACGACAATCTCGTCGTTCTCCTAGGCACTTGTACCTCATCGTTGTTCTTCATTTTCGTAACGACCTGACTCAATTTAGATTTAGATAATTCCGACAAATCTTTACCAATGTTACGTACTATCGGTGATTTAGCGTCGCGAATTTTCGTAATCGATGATTGTTGCACGTTAGACACTTTGTTAGGATTTCTAGCAAATTTACCATCCTGCGTACGTAATTGCGATTTAGCTTTTATCGATGCGTTCAATGAAGTAACCGGATCGACCGAACGTTTACGTTTGGGGGTTGTTTGACCAGACGTTGATTTGTTTTTACCAGTAGACGGTGGTGTTTTAACAATAACAGATTTGTCAGATTCGTTATTATCAAGTTCCGATATTTTATTAGACGTTTTTATATTCTTCGCACTTTTAGTCTCGATTTTCGTCGAATCTTGTATCCTAATCTGATAGTTGGATGCCTTCAAGGTCGTCTTGTTCCTCGCTCTAACTCGTTCGCGTCTCATCGTACCACGTGCATCGACGTTCTCAACGACTGCATTTTTCACCTTTATGTTCCTTTTCTTTCCAAGCACCCTGGGCCGTCCGACCTTCGGCTTATTATTCTCTCTACCAGCACCACCACCACCAACACCTCCTCCTCCTCCTCCTCCTCCTCCTTCCGTCTCATCCTTTCTATCCTTCGAGGTAGTTTCAATCTTCTCTTTGGTTGTCTCGCTATTCCCGCTAGCCTCCGTCGTCGTTCTATCCTTTTCCTTCTTATTATTATCCCCCCCGTCGAGTTTTCGTTCTTTATTATCATTGTCATCCATTTCGTTATAATCATTAATGACACTTTCAATAACAGCCGATATGTTGTCACTTCTGCAACGATTACGTTGAATTGATTTAGCGTTCTTCAACAATTTGTTCCTTAAAACTGCCTTATTCCTGGACATCCTTGATGCTGTTGAACTATCGTTGCTCATACGTGGTCGTGATCTCGTCTGGACCTATGCAAACAGTTATGGTTCAACACTATAAACGCGCCTATCTTCAATGATCAACGGATGGATTACAAAAAGGGTGTCTTGTAAAACATACGATCACAAATTATTAACAATTTCTTCTCTTTGTTTTGTCAACGATTAGAAAGTAATAAAGAATGATATATATTTTCATTATCATTGAAATTGTTAACATTATTATCGATCGAATATTTTTAAAAAACACCCTAACAATATTAACTCTCTATTACGATATAATTAATTATTAGACTAAAGAAAAATATACTTTATTATTTTTATTGTCAATTTTACGTGATCAACGGATGGATTACAGAAAGGGTGTCTTGTAAAATATCAGATCATAAATTATTAACAATTTCCCTTCTTTGTTTTGTCAACGATAAGAAAGTAATAGAGAATAATATATATTTTCGTTATCATTGAAATTGTTAACATTATTATCGATCGAATATTTTTAAAAAACACCCTAACAATATTAACTCTCTATTACGATAATTAATAATTATTAGATTAAAGAAAAATAATATTTTATTATTTTATTGTCAATTTTACGTGATCAACTGATGGATTACAAAAAAGGGCTTCTTGTAAAACATCCGATCACAAATTATTAACAATTTCCCCTTTTTGTTTTTTTCAACGATAAGAAAGTAATAAAGAATAATATATATTTTCGTTATCATTGAAATTGTTAACATTATTATCGATCGAATATTTTTAAAAAACACCCTAACAATATTAACTCTCTATTACGATATAATTAATAATTATTAGATTAAAGAAAAATAATACTTTATTATTTTTGTTGTCAATTTTACGTGATCAACGGATGGATTACAAAAAAGGGCTTCTTGTAAAACATCCGATCACAAATTATTAACAATTTCCCTTCTTTGTTTTGTCAACGATAAGAAAGTAATAAAGAATAATACATATTTTCGTTATCATTGAAATTGTTAACATTATTATCGATCGAATATTTTTAAAAAACACCCTAACAATATTAACTCTCTATTACGATATAATTAATTATTAGATTAAAGAAAAATAATACTTTATTATTTTGTTGTCAATTTTACGTGATCAACGGATGGATTAAAAAGAAGGGCTTCTTGTAAAACATCAGATCACAAATTATTAACAATTTCCTCTCTTTATTTTGTCAACGATAAGAAAGCAATAAAGAATAATATATATTTTCATTATCATTAAAATTGTTAACATATTATCGATCGAATATTTTTAAAAACACCCTAACAATATTAACTCTCTATTACGAAATATAATTAATTATTAGACTAAAGAAAAATAATACTTTATAATTTTTATTGTATCAATTACGCAATCAACGGATGGATTACAAAAAAAAGGGTGTCTCGTAAAACATCAGATCACATTATTGCCATAATATTAATTCTACTCAATATAATTAATTATTAGAGACGAACGAAAAATAATACTTTATTATTCTTGTTTCAATGACGTATGTAAACCTGTTTTTATATTTAAAAGACGATAATAAAAATATCAATCGTTGACGAGTAGATAGCAAATAAGGGTGCGTTTTAAAAACATCCAATCAAATTACTACCTAATATTTCTCTATACTTTTACATCCACGAAACTAATTTATTTCCATTTTCATTACCATTTAAATAACAACATTATATATTGATCGAATATTATGAAAACATCTTATAAACAATATTAATCCCTTTCAACGTCAACAATCATTGGGGATGAAAAAAAAAAAAACAACAAAAGAATAAAAAAAAACTTTATTATTCCTATTTCAATAAAGTATTATTAAAAAATACCTGTCTATATATATTTGAACGAAGCAAAATTAAAATAAAAAAAAAATCGATTACCCTACTATATATTATAACTGCAATACAATAGTTTATACGTAAAGACGAAAGTAAAAATTGAAAGTAATAAAGAAGTTTAATGAACAAAAATCTGACGGAAAGTTTATAGCGATTGGTTGTTGGACGAGGGCATAAAAATTGAAAAAAAAAAAAAAAAAAAAAAATAAAAAGAAATATGTCCTATTATTTTCTTTTTCTATCTTTCTCATACGCATTCGTATAACATACACGTACATATATATATATATATATATATATATGTATATATACGTGAACAATTTTCGCAGTGTACAACACGCGTACAAACGACACCAGAGAGGGGTGGTGGTGGGGGTGTTAGTGGGAGTGGGGGGTGGGAGGGGGTAGAGAGATAGCGCGCGTGCAACTTTTGCATGGATGAATGTGTGTGTGTGAGCTAATCAATACTCCATTTATCCGTGTCATCCACTCCAACCAGCCGTTATGCGTTTCATCGTTTTCTTATCATTATCAACTTGTTTAACTTTTTCGTACCGAACCACAAAGCTTTTAGGGTCACCTAACGTTCCATAATCTTACATTAACGCCAGACTTTTGAAACCGGTCAATGTGAAAATAAATCATTTGAGATATATCCGAAAGAATGTTACTTGCCTCATTAGTTAAACTTATAATGATTGGGATCAAAAATATTTGTTCACACAAAATGATATATATTAAGTAAATACTTAAAGTTATTTTTAGGTTTTTATTATCTGATTCTATAAATGAGATTTCTTTTTTTAATTGAAAATAATGTCAAATTATTAATCGTGGAATATTTCTTCTTATCGGGTTTTTATAGGAACGAATTGTTTAAGATTATTTAGAATGATTGTTGTTAATTAAATTGGATTGAGATTGGGATTAAACATATTATCTACTTTTAAATAGGATGCAAGTTAAAATTTAAAAAAAAAAATAAAAGAAAAGAAAGATTAGTTGTTAAAGTATTTGTCAAGCATGTCAATCATTTTGAATAGAAATAAATTATTATGGGATATTTGAGAGAATGATTATACCAATTGTTCCAATTAACTAACTTCATTATTACGTTTTAAATTCTCAAGTTTAATAAATGCGCTGCTGTTTAATAATAATAATAATAATAATCTTATTAAATTATTCTACTCTCAACTATTCTTCGCGCGAATTAATAATTTTGCATATGAGCATATAACTTACCGTACGCAGTCTGCCTTGAGTTCTCAAAGTGCTGTCCTGTAAAACTTTTCTTGTAGCCCTTTTGGGGGGTAGATTGGCCAACATTTTTTGAATACTCTCACCTGGGAACAATATAATCGTAATATTCTCAAAAGATCTGAAAATTGTTTCTCGAGATATGCATAATACTCGAAGAACATTCAAATAATAGTTTTAAGTATCTGGATATTTTTTTGTTTCTTTTTGAAATTATATTAAACAAATGATTATTTTCGTACCGATTTTTGAAGAAATTTGATTTGATCAAACAACGTTCAAGCGTGGATATATTTTTGGAAATTGTTTCGTATCATTGATTCATTTTTGTTTAATTTTTTTCATTGCATAAAACTTGTGAGAAAATGTTTGGTTAACCCTTTGAGCTACGGACGCATATATGCGTTTGATAAAAGTTCCCAACACGAACTATTCACGTATATACGAATTTGTCAATATAAATGTAAATAATGTAACGTTGTTTAGTATATTAATTATTGTTTTGAATCTTGTCACATGAAAATTATGTAAGAAACAAAAAAAATTATTAAATATAATTTATTATTAGATTTGGATTAGTGTAAAATCAATCAATGAAACAAATACACTAATAATAAAGTATTCCGCCCTTATTAAATACTTCAGTCAAACAATATCAGCAATCAAAGGGTTAAAATAGATAAAATAAAAAATACGTTTAATAAAAAGACGAAGAAGATTATCGATTGTTTCTTACGGTCACTAGGTCGAACCCTAGGCCCGGTTGGTTGTTTTTCTCTCGGCACGTTCGTACGAGGTGATTGAGAATTTTGAATATTTCTTTTCATTCCACGTTGACGACGTCTTCTGCTACGACTACCAAACGGACGCCACTTACACTTCTTTTTTCCGTTACCAAAAAGTCCCAACAACCAAGCCTGATCACCACCACATTCTAGCATGTGTCTGTGCAACTCGGAAAGTGTACTACAATTCTTCGAACACTTTGTACAGATTTTCTCCGGCAATACGGCGTTCTTAGCTTTTATCGTGGGCGTACTACGTCCTGGTAGAAATAGATGTTTGTACAATTCACGTTGATCCCCGGAAAATTCGTAATGGGAACACCAAACATTTGGATGCATGGAAGATTTGTGATCTTCCATTTCCCTCAGGGTCACCTATACGAAAAAACGATATATCGGTATTATTTTTGGGAAAGTGTTGAATACGGTCAAATAAGACGGAACAATGAAAGATAATACGAATAACTCACGTGTCTCGTAGTACAAGCACCGCAAATATAAATCCTGGGTCTTGACCATTCGCCGGTTAATTCAGCGTAAATGACTTCCTGCATTTTCGGGTTAGCATGGCCAGCAGCATCGCCCCACTTTTGAAGTCTCATGAAATTACCGAACTCGAAACTAAACTCCGTAGACCGTAGAGATTGATCCACCGGTTGATCCACGCGAATAATTTCCTTCTCCCGTCGATCGATCAAACCAATAGCTTTTAGACAGGATGACTGATCAAGGCCACTATTATCTCCAAGGGAGGCGCAAGGATGATCGATTATCGATTCTTCTTCGGTGGTGTCTTTACTTTTATCTTTGCTCGTTTGTTCGTTCGCGAGGTTAGTTTGTATGATCTCGTTATTTGCGATCGAGTTAACGAGAGGTATCTGTTGTTGTAACCTGTTCAATGTGATACGTTCCTTCAAGAGTTGTTGCTTCTTTCTCAAGGATAATTGCGTCGATATATCGAATTTGCTGAGATCCTTGATCGAACAGGTCCACTGTTCCTTCCCGTCGTATTTTCTCGGGAAGTTGTATTTCTCGAATGAGACCCTTCGCGGATAAGACCTGCTACTTTTCCCAGGTTTCTGTGCGTACTCGCTCGAATTCTCGTATTCCTCGACGGCATAATCTTTGTTATAAACCGGCGTGGCGGCGGTTAACGAGATATCGATCGGAAATTGGATTTGATTCGCATTGTTGTGCTGTTCGTAAAAGGATTGTTGTGGTTTTGATAATTCTGTCGCTGTCACCGACGACAACGGCGACGAAGACGACGACGACGGCGACGAAGACGACGACGAAGACGACGAAGACGACGAGGTGGAGGAAGAGGAAGAGGAAGAGGAAGAGGACGCAGCTGGCACCATAGTCGTCGTCGTAGTCGTAGTCATTGTCGTAGTTATCGTCGTAGTCATTGTCGTCATTGTCGTAACCATCATCGTTGTAGTAGTTGTTGCCGTCATTGTCGTCGTAGTTGTAGTCGTCGTCATAGACGAATTACCATTGCTAGCGGACGACGTTCCCGTTTGCAATTTTCCATCCAAATGATGAAGTAAATTCTCACGAATATTGCAACTCACGCTGCTGTAGAAGGAACTATCGAACTCCGGGCTACCGGGATTGCTGAAAACGTCCTTCGTAGTCGTCGGTACGACGTGCTTCAGCAAGCTACTCTCCGATCGATATTCCGCTTCCGCGTCACACGGTTTTCTCTCTTTCGAGGCCGGAACGTCCGATTTTTCGTTGGAACTTTGGCAAACGACCTCCTTACACGAAGTCGTTGTTTGTTCCTTCGTTTTTTCCTAAACAAATTATTATCATCACATTTTTCTATATTCGAATATAAACCCGTTTACCGTTAACAATACACATTTCAATAACAGATCGATTGATTACATTAAAAAGACTAATTTTGATTAATAATCTTTTCCATTAGAATTTCGTTCGAAATAATATCATAAAATCATATAATGAAATTTGGTTCCGTAGGTTATTCGAGTCGTCAAATGAGTTCGAATTGTTTTCTAATGTTTGACATTAACAATTTGTTTCAGCCCCCTTCCCCCTCCCAAAAGTTATATATAGAAACAAATGTAAGATGTGATTTTTACCTGAATTTGTGGCGTCCTTTCTCTCACGGGGGAAGAAGAAGAAGAAGAAGAAGAAGCATGCGTTTCGGTCATATGAACGAGTAACGCTTCTTTCGTTAAATATCTCGTCAAGCATTGAATGCAAGCGTGATATTTGTCGGCATGATTATCTGCCATGTGAATAAACAAACATTCCAAACTGTCCAAGCATTTGTCCGAACAGTATTGACAATTTTGCGAAGATCTTCGTAAGTTTCTTCCCGAACGACGGCCACCACCCGATTGGTGGACCCTTTCGGTATGTCTCTGTCGTAAGGATATGGACAAAAACTTTCTATCGCAATAAAGGCAGAGATGTCTCACCGTTGGCGACGGTGATTTTGAGGACGTTGTCGCTGGCTTTGCGACGGTTTGGATTTGATGCGAGTTTAACGGAGACGTTGAAGAAAAAGAAGAAGAAGAAGAAGGAGTGGAAGAAGAGGAGGAAGAGGAAGAGGATGCGGATGAGGATAATGAAATTGAGGAAGAAGATGGCGACTGTTGTTGTTGTTGTTGCTGTTGAACCGTAAAAGTTTCCACCAGAGATGGGGCAGCAACAGCAACTGTAGTAGTAGTAGTAGTAGTAACGGTTAGAAGGTTGACAACAATTTTGTAAACGGATGCGATCCTTTCGAGTGGTAAACTACAATGAAAACTCGTAGGTGAAAGTTCCTCGAGTACCTGAGAATTTCTCGTTTCGTCCGTGGTACTAAACGTTCGTGCCACGTTAATCATTTCCGTAGAATTCGTTTTCTTATCGGTGAACTGATCGATACCGTTTAATAGATCGTTCAATAAGTCACGACAAGTATCACGTAACTCGAGATTTTCGATGATTTCGTCGACGTTGCTGGTATTTCTTCCTCCTTCGACGATTGGATGATCAAACCTTTCCATAATGATCATACCGAGTGAACGAGTTTCCTTCTTGTCGGGCTCAGATTGTTCGGTTTCGTTAAATAACGAATGATTATTTTCCTTATCCAAATCTTTCGAGGAAGAATTATCGTTTAAATTCATTTTTGTCGAGATCGAATGAGGACAACTGAAGACGACGCGGAGACGCAACTTGTCCGAATTCTTCTAAATTCTTAGCAGATTCTAAAATCGTCGTCGTTGTCGTCGTCGTCGTCGTTTTCGTCGTTTTCGTTGTACCCTCGGTCCAATCCATATCCGTGCTTCCGTATTCGCAATGAACTGTGGTGGTATCACCGTCTAGATGATCATTCTTCATTTTTTCTGCATGTTCGGATGGTAAAAAGACCGCAGCAGCAGCTTCGGTTCTACTCTCGTTCGGTTGGAAGGCTCGAATTTCGGTCCCTTCGAATCCTCGTCTTCCTCTTCTTCGTCCTCTTCCTCCTCATCCTCTTCTTCCTCCTCTTCGTCCTTGGGTCCTTCTCCCCCTCCTCCTCCTCTTCCTCCTCCTTCACCGACAGCTGGCTTCTTCTCCGTCTCTTTCTTCTCAATCTTTCCTTCGTCGTTCTTTCCCGTCCCTTCCACCCGTCCCACCGCCTTTCCCCCCTCCCCTCCACCGTCGCCCCCGTCACCCCTCTCCTCCTCCTCTTCATCCTTTATCACACCATTCAACACGGTCATCACGTATTTCTCTAAAGTCTCGAGATTCCTCTCAACGCTGTTTCTACCATCCTCCTCCTTCGAATAGGCGAATCCCCACTATTACTATTCCTACCATCCGGCACCTTTTTCCTCAAATTGTTTATCACATTGCTAAGCCTACTCCTCTTGTCCTGCGCAGTTTGCGCTGATCTGTATACGTGTGCCGTTGCATGTTTCTCTTGAATAACTTGTTGTTGTTGTTGTCTCTCGTTACCGCTAGCACTGGCTGGTTGGCTCACGCCAAGATCCTCGAGGTTGTGCATCGAGGCAACCATTTTGTTGTTGGTTTCCTTGTTGTTTCTCCACGTCGTTGCCGTTGCCGTTGTCGTTGTCGTAGTTGTCGTTGTCGTAGTCGTTCGTGCCTGATTTGCTGTCAGGGAACGATTCAACGAGTCGAAATTGACTACTACTATTCCTCCTTTCGATGCCTCGCTATCAACACTGCCAGCCGATGCTGCTTCTGCGAACGAAAAAATATTCTCTTTTTTTTCTTTTTCTCTCTCTCTCTCCTTCTATTTCTACGTTTCATTTTTAAATAACATTTTCAAAAATAACTAATCGATCGTTATAAATGATATTTTGTAATTGATAATCATTGGAATAGTAAAAAATACCGATCGTCTAGGTTATTTTGTAATAATAATAATAATTGTAAATAATAATAATATATTAATACTAATATATATACAGCTGAGGAAAAGCTGTAAGAATTCTTCTGTTTCCGACTTTGTCTAAAGGCGTATTGCATTGTTGACAATGCCTAGGAACTGCTAGCAATGGCGGATTTCCAGCTTTGACGGTAACATATATATACATAAATGTAAATAATAATAATATATTTGTAAATAATAATTAACTCTTTATATAACTCGTTAAACGTTAATTTTCATTCAAATTCTCGTATATAATGATGTTTTGTTTGGATTTAAAATTATTTTCTATTCGTAAATCAAAAATATTAATGTTTCGAGCATTGACCATAAATTATGCTTCAAAGTTTCACATTATATATCGTCTGATACCTGAATATCAAATTCGGTGTGTGAGAGAGGGGGAGTTAAGAGAGGAAAAGCTGTAAGAATTCTTCTGTTTCCGACTTTGTCTAAAGGCGTATTGCATTGTTGACAATGCCTAGGAACTGCTAGCAATGGCGGATTTCCGGCTTTGACGGTAACATATATACATAATGTAAATAATAATATATTTGTAAATAATAATTAACTCTTTATATATAACTCGTTAAACGTTCATTTTCATTTAAATTCTCGTATATAATGATGTTTTGTTTGGATTTAAAATTATTTTCAATTCGTAAATGAAAATATTAATGTTTCGAGCATTGACCATAAATTATGCTTCAAAGTTTCACATTATGTATCGTCTGATACCTGAATATCAAATTCGGGGTGTGGGAGAGGGGGAGTTAAGAGAGAATTAATTCTCATGATATTATATTACATACATAAGTTAATGTGTGTTCCTATTCATTTTTCAAATAGCTTCAACTTAATACTTTCTTCTTCCTCGGTTTTCTTTGAATAATTTATAAGAATGTATATATATATATAATATATATATAAATGTATAAATATATTCTAGGGACAATGAGACAACCCAATCCCACCCTTTTACAACACAACCATCCCATACAATATTATATCAAATAAGGGTAGGGGTGTTCGTCGTCGTATGATCGTACGATAGGAAATGCAACGAATGGAAAAATTAAACGTTTTACTCTCTTTCACGATCATTTATTCCGACGATGATATACAGCGTCGGTGAAAGGTGAAATCCAAGAGGTAAAAAGTGGGAAAAGATTATGTGCGTCGACTAGAAACATCCACCACCACCTTCTTCTCCTCCTTCTCTTCCTATCTTTTTTTTTCTCCATCATTTCTTCCTTCCTTTTTTTTCTTTTTTATATTTTTTTTTCCTTTTTTTTTTTCTTTTTCCTTCTGTTTCCAGCCGAACGAGAAACGGAAATAAAATGCAAGGGACAAAGGCCGGGGATTACATAAGCCTCCTGGAGATCAATAAATTCGTACGGATGACTAGCTGGAGTTTCTCTTTGCAGCAATTTCTCTCTTTCTCTCTCTCTTTCTCTTTTTTTCTCTTTTTATTTCTTATTCTCATTCAATACGTTTCTATCTCTATCCCTTTCTATTTTCAAAGTTTGACTACCCTTTGAGAACCTTTTAAACGTCGATTAATTTTACATCCAAAGGTAAATGTTTTCATTTCTATGATTTATTTATGTATATATGTATGTGTGTATGTATGTATTGTATATATATGTTCATTTGACTATGTTCATTTGACTATGTTCATTTGACTATGTTCATTTGACGTTACAATAATTAAGAACGATGTGAATAGATAACAAGATTATACCTAGTTTCCAGTAGTAACTTATACACTTATAGATAGCTTTGCGAATAATCGTATCACGAGTAAACCGACAAATGTGAAATTACGAGAATAGATAAATATTATTATTAACAGGATTAATTAAATAATTTTCTATTTCTGTTCTTGTCAGAAGAAAAATATATATGTATATATATCTTTCTTTTTCTTACTTTTGTTTTTAATATATTTTTTTTTATTTTTTTATTCTCTCTTTTATTGATTCGAATTATTTTTCTACGAACATTTTCTCACATTTGTACAATACTATCAAAGAATTATTTTGAAAAACAACAAATGTGCTGGAAACATATTCATTTCTGAATAAAATATATTATAGTGTTCACAATCCAATTGGTTAAAATCTCATTCTATATAAAGATATATGTTTTTTTTCTTTAAACCAGTCATCTGAAATCTCCTGATAAGAATATAAGTATATATACGAAGATATTGTGTTAAATTTAGTATTTAATTATTTTCGTCATTTGGATAATTGGTTGAATTCGCAGAACAATTGATTCCTTGATTGTTATCAAGTTTAATAATAATAATAATATTATCCTATGTTTAAATATAATCATTTCAACGAAGTCTTAATCGTTGACTTTTTTTTTTCTCATTACTTTTATTTTCAATAATAGAATCGTAATATTCGTGAACAAATGTCCTCATATCATTCGTGTAGAAAAATGAAATTTGTAAATTTTTATTTTTGAAGTGTCGTGAAGTAACATTTAGTACACACACATACACACACACACAAGTTAGTTGTGTTCGATCATCACAAAAAGAAGACAAGTCGTGTAGGGGAGGGGGGGAGTTCCTTCTATACAAGCCGGAAGTTTCATTAAAGGCCCAGCATTGGCTGTCCGCGTATTCGCCATTCGGTTGGGACATTGATAGAGAAAAAGAGAAAGAAGAAACAAAGGAAGAGAGACCTAGCACAAGACAAATTATTGCTTTATATTCTTGTTAAATTCCTCGGACTATAGAAGAGATCAAAAAGAAATCTCTCCTTTGGAGAGAGAAATTTAAACAATAAAAGAGTATTACTTTTATACATTACAAAATTAGCAATTAATAAAATGTCTTTTTACTGGTTGAAAAAAAAGAATGCATAAACAAATGATATGCATATTTTAAATTTCTATATGAAATATAATTTTAGATATAAATTCTTATGATATTATAATTTCTTATTAATTTCTTATTAATATTATAATTTCTTAATAATTTCTTATCAATTTTTATATATTATAATTTCTATATGAAATATAATTTTAGATATTATATATGCATGTATGTGTGTCAATAATTATGACAATCAATTGAATTAAAAATAAATTTATTTTATTGTTTATTCTATAATATAAATAATTAAATATATATAAATATAGTGTATTGTAATATATTGTATAAATCATACAAATAAATTAAACAATTTTTCATTTGTTCCACTGTTATAATTATCGGCGCATATAGACACATATATATATACACACACACACATATATACATAATATTTAAAAATTTATTTTTGACAAAATTAGAAAAATGTTATATACATTAATAAATAATATTGCAAAGAACTTAATAAACATATAAATGTTTCAACTGGAACACACCAAAATCGATAAATAGATTACATCTGATAATATTTTTAAATAAATTTCTATAGATATCGATAAAATTGTGGTTAAACATTCTTTTGGGAATGATTAAGAGATGAATCCAAAGGTTTCTTTTTTCTTCTTTTCTTAAATTCGTCTGATGTGACCTATAGCGGGATACAAATGCAAGCATTCTCCTTTGTCGAGTTTAAATGGGTCTCGGAGGAATAATAAAACCCCATGAAAAGAAGGAGAAGAATGATCGAGAGGCACAACAATTCTGCTATGGATTTCTTTCGAAAAGAATAACAACAACAACAACAACAATAACAACAACAACAACGATGGCCTGCTACTGCTGTGCTGTTTCTACTGCTGTCGCAGTTGCAGTTGCAGTTGCAGTTGCCGTTACCAATCGCAGGTCGATCGACGCGCGTTTATTTTCACGATTCCATTGCAGCATTCATTGGCAATGTTCCAACAGAAATGTCAGGATGCGGAACTCAGGGAATAACGATGGAAAATTGCATTTATTATATAACAAAAATGTTCGAAACAAAGGTGGCAAAAAACTAAAGATAATATCAAATAAATCAATAAATAATATTAAAATATACACAAGTACATATTAATATTAATCTTATATATGAAAAGAATTAATTATCTAAATCAACGAATCTAATTTCTTCAATTTTGCAACATGATTTATTATTAATCCTTAAGAAATTGAATTATTAATGTATTTTTAGAGAGAAAAGAATTAATTATCTAAATCAATGAATCTAATTTCTTCAATTTTGCAACATGATTTATCGTTAATCCTTAATAAATTGAATTATTAATGTATTTTTAGAGAGAAAAGAATTAATTATCTAAATCAATGAATCTAATTTCTTCAATTTTGCAACATGATTTATCATTAATCTTTAAGAAATTGAATTATTAATGTATTTTTAGAGAATATCGAAGAATAACAATAATATTCTTGATATACAAAATTTATATTCACAACAACAATAATAATATTCTATACATATATAATTTAACAATAATAATGATATAACAATTATATAATAACAAGAACAAAATTATTATTATTATTATTATTATTATTATTATTATGTGAGGGAAAGGCTATTGGATAAAAATCGTTATAGCATGATTCAAAATATTTTTGAACCATTCGTGAAAAATTTTCTGCACGCCCCCAGGGGATTCGTAACACGATGATGATGAAAGGGTAAAAAAGTATGCGAGAGATAGAAAAAGAGGGGGAGTGTAAAGGGAAAGAGGAAAGGAGGTGTAGGGAGGTGTAGGGAGGAAGAAGGGAGAAGAAGGGGTGAGGTGAAGGGGATGACAATTTAAATGCATTTTGCCTTTCCTGCACGAGCAAGCTCAAACGAGGGACGAGATATACGCCATCGTCGATCGTCGACGTGTCCTAGAAAAACAGCTCGTAAAATAGCGCGGCAATTATTCTCTCGTATGCTGTCGCCGTTTGGTATATACCTATTGCATCGAACCACGCTGTCGAATGTATATTAAGTATATTTATTTATAATATATGTATATATGTATTGAGAATAAATATATATAACAAAATTGAGAATGAAATTGTGGAACGTGAATGAGTACTGCGTTTGATATATACGAATTTAAATGAATGATCTGACAATATATATAAAATTATTTTCTTTCATTTACAACGAATGATTGTTACTATTGTTATAATATTGGAAAAGAAAAATTAGAAATTAAAAATTGCCATTTGTCGGATATAAATTTTTGGAATTTTTAAAAATTGTGGAACGTGAATGAGTACTGCGTTTGATATATACGAATTTAAATAAATGATCTGACAATATATATAAAATTATTTTCTTTCATTTACAACGAATGATTGTTACAATTTTATTATAATATTGGAAAAGAAAAATTAGAAATTAAAAATTGCCATTTGTCGGATATAAATTTTTGGAATTTTTAAAAATTGTGGAACGTGAATGAGTACTGCGTTTGATATATACGAATTTAAATGAATGATCTGACAATATATATAAAATTATTTTCTTTCATTTACAACGAATGATTGTTACAATTTTATTATAATATTGGAAAAGAAAAATTAGAAATTAAAAATTGCCATTTGTCGAATATAAATTTTGATATTAATCGAATATTTATTGTGGAGTATTATTATTATTTAATTTTATTGAATGAAATTCAATTTAACCAACACACGTGTTTATTTTCTGTATAAATAAACAGTAATAAGTATTATGATATATGATTGTTTTATAAAAAAGATATAAACAATTTTTGAATTGAAATCATGATAATCAATTGAATTTTTGTTGTTGATATTAAGTATAATGTACGGAATCGAATCATCGAACACATTAATCTTTTATTTAAATAAATAATACGAAGTAATGTAGACTTTTAATTGGAATAAGAATCGAACGAGAAAATGTATGCGGTAAGAGAAAATGATGGTTGCTTAATTAATCTTCGTTTACGTACAATAAAATTTGCATGGAAACATATAAAACATTGTAGAAACCATGCAACGTATGACAATTTAATTCATTGTTGATATTACATAAGCGACATTTTGATTTTCCGTTGAAACATTGAGAAAGCGAAATTTGAATTTCGCGCCAACCGTTTGCCGGGCGCCATATTTAAAGGGCGGGCTTTATGAAACACAGTACGGGTACGACATATTGTATATATACGTATACAGAATATTTACGTGTATTATATACGTATACATTTACGTTACTGCATACAACTTATATGTATACATACATATATATACAAATTCATATTGCGATATATAAATTAGATGGATTCCCGGAAACGAATGAGTCGGGACGAATACGTCAGACACATTAATCAATATGGTTACGGAAAAGCTGGATTTAAAGAGAAAGACAAAAAAAAACAAAGAAAGAAAAATAATTACACGTAGAAATGATATTAAACATTCGAAACACATAGAAAAAAAAAAAAGAAAGAAATAATATGCATATACATAATGACTCATAACACATAGCATAGATCATTTGTGACCGAGATGATAAATTATCGACCAATAAGTATAATCATGCTGAAATTATTATTGTTAATCGGCGTAAAAAATGTTTCATTAACGGATTCATTTATCTCGTCGTTCTCTTTCTATTTCTCTATCTCTGTCTCTATCTCTCTCTCTATCTAACTATCTATCTGTCTTTCTCTTGTAAAGGTGAAAGGAATTGCTGGAGCGAACGAATGCCGATCGATCTTGGCCTTCTCGCTGAATTATTCATCGATCTGAGAAATTATCATCGTCGAAAATACAAGCGTAATAATAGAGATCTCATTATTAAAACGATATAATCAAGAAATTTATTAATTTACTCATTTCGTTCCGTCTATCGTAAAAAGAAGACAATGTTTATCAGTCGTATGTAACCTGTTAAAGTTACCCCATATTGATCGTAACAAATTTGTTAGTAATATTCTTTTCAAGATATATATATGTATATATTTACACACACATACATATATATTTATTTATATACGCTTCCCTTTGTTTTATCACGTGCCAATTGGATGAATGATCAGATGATACGATTTCCTCCGTATGCGTCTATTCATCTTTATTATTAAAAAAAAAAAAAAAAAAGAAAGAAAGAATTGCTTTTTGGAAAAATACAAAAATTTTCTTTCGATCGTGGAAACGAAAAAAAATTCAAGAGATCGAGCGATTCGTAACGAAACAAAAAAAAAGAAAAAGTATTATTCATTCCCCGTGGTTTTGCATACACAAAAGCAAAAAGATAAAAATAATAAAAAAAAGAAAAAAAGGAAAGAAAAAAAAAAGAAGCTTAAAAATCGAGAAAGAAGTATAAACACCGTTGAATGATTTATCCATAGGGGAGAGGAGAGGAGAGGAGAAGAGAGGGAAGGGAAAAATGAAAAAAAAGAGAATTCGTTCGATGTTTGAGAGCAAAAGAAGGATAACGTTATTTAAATAAACGAATATATACGCGTTTGCGCGGTTGCGTAGACGACGCAAAACGATGGGTCGACTTTTCTTTGGTTTGAACAGCTGTTAGCCGTCGTAACAAAGTAGTAACAGAGAAATATATGAGAGAGTTTAGCGAGGTAGAGAAAAGAAACGTTCAAATCGTGGTTCAATGTGCCAAGTTCGAGGTATCCGAACGATAAAATAGCAGAGAACGGTAACAGTTTCACCTACCGTTTCCGATTACCAGGATTTACTACAACAACAATACGCTTGGAACTCGGTGAACGTGATAATTAGGTCATACTGATGATATCCTATGGGGACAACGTATCAAGTATGTATATGTCTATCATAGAGAAACATTTCAACAACGATAGCTTATCCTTACAAACAACACTCTCAACAGTTATATCCTGGATACCGAGAAACACGCGTGTTTGTCGATCTTCTCGAATACTTGAACTAGAAACTAACCCCCCTCTCTCCCTCCTGTTCCTAGGGTTTAGTAGATTAATGATTCGTGAAAATAAAAAAATAATTAAACAAAAAGATAAGAAAGATTTTTCACGATCTAGTCTAGGACAATTTTGTAATTAAGTTTGTTATTAAGATTGAAATATTAATATTTAACGACGATGTTTTATTATAAAAAATTAATTAAATTTATAAAAAATTAAAAAAAAAGATAAGAAAGATTGTTCACGATCTAGTCTAGAACAATTTCGTAATTAACATTATTATAGTTTGTTATTAAGATTGAAATATTAATATTTAACGACGATGTTTTATTATAAAAAATTAATTAAATTTATAATAAAATTAAATTTATTATAAATTTAATAAAATTAATATTTAATAAAATTAAATTTATTATAAAAAATTAATTAAATTTATAAAAATTAAAAAAAAGATAAGAAAGATTGTTCACGATCTAGTCTAGAACAATTTCGTAATTAACATTATTATAGTTTGTTATTAAGATTGAAATATTAATATTTAACGACGATGTTTTATTATTGCATAACCAATATTCGTATATTATTTTGATTATTGTTAACAAATTGTTCGGGAAGATACGTGTATTATATACTAATGCTTTTCTTCAAAGTTTTCCCCGTTTCCCCCCTTTCCCCCCTTTACTAACACCCCATCATATATATATATTTTTTTATCAGCACTTTAGATTGAAATTGTCAAACTTTTCAAACAGAGATAAAATAACTTCACCGTCATTCATCACTTTTCGGCTATCAAAAAATATCTTTTTCTTTCATTCGATTATTTTTCTATACTTATCAATAAAATTCTACATTCTCGCTATTTTCTTATTATTTTTCGATAACACTTATTGCTTTATTCAATTTTTTATGGGAAAAATTATTATAACACAAAAATTTCGTCATTTTCTTGCTTCATCATTTTTATCAATTAATTAAATACTCATTATATTAAAAATTCATATAGATATATATATTGTTTCTTGTAGAAGAGAAGATTTTTTGCTTGTATGATATAATTTTTGTGTTTGTCTACGATTCAACACCTCCAAAATGTTCTTCTCTTTCTTGCTCATTAATATTCCAATCCTCTCTTTCATCCAACTACCTTTCACATTATTACTACTACCATCATCATAATCATCATCATAATCATCATCATTATCATTATCATCATCATCATCATTGTCGTCGTTGCTACCGTGTACCATATCTCCCTTTATCGTGCGTTATCTTGAATCTATTATATAAGTGAGTGAACATTTCTCTCTCTCTCTCTCTCTCTCTTTCTGTTTCTCTTTCTGTTTCTCTCTTTTTCATTTTAAATTTCTTCGTACGATCTTTCCAACCGTGTTGATATTCTTTCAACGTATTTTCCAACTTCCGAAGCGAGTGGAATGAATGAAATATGTACTTACGTATGGTGAACAAAGAGAGAGAAAGAAAGAAGGGAAAGAAGAAGGAAAAAAAGGGCGTACAAAGATTGGAAGTACGCGAGAAAAATAAGACCCTAACTTTTTCTTCTTCATTTCTATCTATCTCTCTCTCTATTTCTCTTTCATATACGCACACCCGCATACATACACGCATGCACACACAACGTAGAATATACGTCTTTACTTATGTGCGTTAGTATTTGTGCACAGATAAAGGGAGAAAGGACGTGAAATAGCAGTTGGACTTGACTATAAGGGGGAACCAGCAAGCTTATAGTCACCAAGCTAGCTACACTTTTCTCCAAAATTTTTCTGTAAGAAATTTAAGAAAACTACGAAATAGGAAAGAATACAATTTCTGACATATTTTTAATAATAAATATATCTATGTATATATATATATATATTATATATGTGTGTGTGTGATATATATTAAAGTTACAATTTTTGTAACCAGCAAGCTTAGTCAGCAAGCTTGCTAGCAACAATCTTCTCCAAATTTTTCTGCAAGGAATTTAAGAAAACTACGAAATAGGGAAGGACACAATTTCAATTGACATACTTTTAATAATAGATATATCTATGTATATATATATTATATATACGTGTGTGTGTGTGTGTGTGTGATATATATTAAAGTTACAATTTTTGTAACCAGTAAGCTAGCAACACTTTTCTCCAAATTTTTCTGCAAGAATTTTAAGAAAACTACGAAATAGGAAAGGACATAATTTCTATTGACATATTTTTAATAATAGATATATCTATGTATATATATATATTATATTATGTGTATGTGTGATATATATTAAAGTTACAATTTTTGTAACCAGCAAGTTTAGTCAGCAAGATAGCTAGCAACACTTTTCTCCAAATTTTTCTGCAAGGAACTAAAGGGAACTACGAAATAGGAAAGGACACAATTTCTATTGACATATTTTTAATAATAGATATATCTATGTATATATATTATATATATGTGTGTGATATATATTAAAGTTACAATTTTTGTAACCAGCAAGCTTAGTCAGCAAGCTAGCTAGCAACACTTCTCCAAATTTTTCTACAAGGAATTTAAGAAAACTACGAAATAGGAAAGGACACAATTTCTATTGACATACTTTTAATAATAGATATATCTATGTATATATATTATATATGTGTGTGTGATATATATTAAAGTACAGTTTGTTTTTCCATACAAAAACAAAGAATAAGATAATGAAGAAGAAGAGGAAAAGATAAAAGATAACATATTATTAAAATTCGATGAAAATTACTTGAACTCGCGTAAGTGCAAGAAAAAAAGAAAATAGATGTTTAACAACTCGAATATAAAATGACTATTAAGAGAAATATAATAATCTATTACATGATATATTCGTTAAACGTTTAATTTAGATATTAAACTAAAATCCCGAACTATAATATATTATTTCAAATACAAACGTTTCAAATGCTAGAATGATAATAGTTTTCGAATGACAATATAAGAATTTCATTTGTATGATGAGATTCGTTACGACACGAGGCTAAGAAAAATTATAATATAACTCTGTATGGTGTACAACACGGTGAGAAGGCCACGATGAAAGGAAAAGAAAGAAAGAAAGAAAGAAAGAAAGAAAGAGAAGAGAAAATTTCCTTTTCCCTCGAGTAAAATCGGCTTGAAACAATGTTGCTGCTGTTGCTGTTGCTGTTACGCGAGTTTAAAAAGGAAACGAAAGAACGAACGAAATAGTATAGAAGGTAAGGAAAATAGGGATGAACGGGGAATCCAGGAAAAATACAAGTAAAGCGTAGTAGTTAGTAACAAAACGGAAGAAGGAAACAATGGTCAATGGTTGTATTTTACGGAATAAGAGAGATAGACACAGGTAAAAATGGAAACTTAGAGGAAAAGAGACATACGTATATCAATAGAGGGAAAGAAAAAGAAAGGGATAGGAAGACAAAAAATATGTGAGAAAAAGAAAGAAAGAAAGAGAGAGAAAGAGAGAGAGAGATAGGAAGGAAGGAAGGAAGGAAGGAAGGAAAAAGGAGGAAGGAAAAGTGGAGGTAGAATAATGAATGGGGAAAGGTGTGTGTAGAAGGATGAAAGAAGAAAAGAAAAAAAAAGAAAGAGGAAAAGGGAGTGAACAAGAGAAATAAGGATGGAAGATAAAGCTGCACACTTCGCCACACTTCTTCTTCTGACGCCCTTTTATCCGGAAAGGTATAGGGAACGAGAATGAGTAAGTGAGAAAGAAAAAGATAGATAGATAAAGAGAAAGAGAGAGAAAGAAAGAGAGAGAGAGAAATGAGGTTGCTGTGGAATCGATAGCTGTCCGTCCCTTTACCTCGCACACACCAAAAGGGGTCGCCGTTACCCTTCGTTTCTACAACGAGGCTTTTAAAAAGGTGGGGAAGGGAATCCATTGGGCCTGGCTTCTGAAAAGGGGACAACGAGGAGAGACGAAAGGGGGGGGAGACCAACGATGACGGTCAGGATGACGACAATTGTTTTGTTCTGTTTTTTAATTTTTTTTTTCTTTTTTTTTAATTTAAAACGTCACGGCGTGTTTATTTACTATTAGGTTGTCACCGAAGTTTCTTTCGTTGTATTTTGTTTTTTGTTTTTTTTTTTTACACGTGCACAATTTTTTTTTGTACTTTGTTATCGTACTGACAACTAAATTCATTCTGTTCTGTTACCTTTTTTGATTATATCGCGTATAGTTTATTTAATATATATGTTGTTAGATAAAATAATAGAAAATATTATTGTTCACGTTGAATTTATTAATTGTATGGAAAAGGGGAATATATATCATTTTTCAGACGATTTAATATCACTATTGATTTGATCAGTATATAACTACTTATGGTGGTATAATTTATTTAATATGTCGAAATAAATAATATATAAAATATAATATATTATTAACGTTAAATTTATTCATTCGCCCACGGAAAAAGTAAAATAATTTTTGCTACGATTTAATATCTATTGATTTGGTTAGTATATTATATTATGAATATTTTTGTGTTTATTCGTGAGTATTTATAATAATTCGTGAGTATTTATAATAAAGAGTAGAATTGTCTGGTGGAATTTCACCCCCCCTGACGATAATTGATTTTATCATAAATCGTTTCGGTATATTTATTACGTGTCTCGATCTATTTCGTATGTATTAAAATATAAATGATCAATATATTATTATTATATAAATATTTGGTACGCTATAAATAATAATATGTTGATATTTGAAATAAATGGTCAGTATTAATAATACATAAACGATTGGTCGAATCAGGATCGTCTCGTATACAATATACAAAACGTATATTAATATTTTACTACTAATATCGACAATTTATTTAAAATTATAACAATTTTTCTTTTTTTTTATATATATATAAATCGATAGAATAATACTCGACGATTTATTTAAAATACTAATACAAAATAAATAAAAACCTCGTCATTATATATTACTATTTATCAAATGGCTGTTTAATGGCTAAACATTTTTCAACAAAAGAAAAATCAATTTATTTTCGATAAATAAAGATTAGCAATATAATAGATTTAATGATATTATCATAAAATCGAATAGAAATTTGATAAGCCATTATAAATATGAAAGTTATATATATATATATATACGTGGTATCTTCTTTAATCCGATCTAATAAAGCATACTAAATGATATTTTGATTATTTTCGAGATTACCGATATTCATTTGAGATAAACAATTTTCTTAATTCACAATTATAATAATAAAATAAATACTATAAAAATATAATATATTATAAAAAATAAAATAAATACTATATAACTTTAACGATCGGTATCTATTACAAATTACGAGCAATAAAAATGATGATTTTTATCGCGTGTATTTTTATTTGTTATTTTTATTTTACATTTTTGTTTTTCTTTCTTTTGTTCTTTTTTTTGGTTTCATCGAAACTCTCAGGTGAACGATCCCTCTTCTCTGAGAAGGCAGGCATCCAACCATGGATCTAAGATCTCTCTCATGCTACTTCGAAAGCGGTTCGGCTGGTTTCGTTATGTGTTCGTATCACCGAGTGGTCCTATATCTATCTTTCTTTTACTCTTTTTATTTTTTGTCTTTCTTTCTTTTTCTTTCTTTTACTCTTTACCTAAAGAAACTCGACTAAAATTCTCTTTCTTCTCGTTAGAACCAAGTCTCTCGTTAGAACGAACTAATTATCAAAACATAGATATATATATATGTGTGTGTGTATGTGTGTATGTAGGTAAGAAATAAAACAAATATTCACACAAGTAAGTCACAAAATTATTCGTAACACTAATGATAAATTTCGTAAACAACTGATATACAATGTGTTTTCAAATTTATATACACAGTAAAACCTATTTTATAATTATTCAATGTATAAATTGATATCAATTTTATTACTAAAGAATATGTTTATTATTAATATGTATATGTTAATAATTTAATATGTTAATTTGTTATTAATGTATAATAAAAGAAAATAACATTAATATGTTATATTCTAAAAGAAATATATTATTTGTGATAAATGATAAGAAAAAATAGGTATATTATTATATTAATTATTTCTCTACACACACACACACACATAAACACACAAATTATATTTATATCGATACGAAAGTTTAATCCTAAAATATATGTAAAATTATTACACGTTGACGATTTTGTTTTTTTTATTTTCTTTTTTTTTTCACACAAAATTTATAATAAATAGTTTGTTTCATTGTAATATACTTAAAAGAAAAAACAACAAGGTCATTCCATTAATCCAAAATAGATTTCTAAAGTTGAGTTTTATTCTAAAATCTCAGAATACGTGTTACTTTCTAATCTTACCGGGTAATTTAAAAACAAAAAAAAAGAAATAAAACTTTCAATATAGGTCCACGACAATGAGGATTATTTATTACTTTCTCACAATTTATTCGAAAATAAAATAAAAAATTTGTAGTACCTAAGGCAAATATAGAACGAATTTTTTGACTAATATCCGTATATATAAATCAATATTATTTTTCATCCTAGGTGTATCCTTAACCTAGGATAATATATTTATAATACCTACGAACGGTTATACGCGGCATTTGTGCTGAAGAAGAAAATCATAAATAACTTTGACAATGGTCGTAAAAGTTTCAAGGTAAGTTTTAAACAAACGAAAAAAAAGAAAAAAAGAAAAGGGAGAGAAAGAAAAGTCTTGTTTAAGTCACCTTGGGTTCTTTCCTTTCAAACTGACCATTGTTCCAAAGTTTTCGAAAAGAAAATAATATTTTTATTATATATGTTCCGAATGATTTTTTTATCAAATTTTCTATGGGTTATCGGTTTTATGACGTTCCAGCAATTAGACTTTGACAATGAAATAAACTTTCGGAAACGTAGCTTATCGAATAACGTTTGAAATTCCTAAATTGACCATTTTTCTTTTATTTTTTTTTATTATTAGTTTATGGTAACAATACATAGCTATATTAGAAGTTATATATATTGAAAAATATTGATTGTCTTTAAACAATTAATAATATCAATGTAAAGTATTAAAGAATAGTCTTCAGATCTTCAGAATTACTCGTAGCACTAATAACAAATTTCATAAACAACTGATATACAATATTTTCAAATTTATATACACAGTAAACCTATTTTACAATTATTCAATGTATAAATTGATAAAATGTCAATGTAATTGATTAATGTCAATGTAAATATTAAAGAGTAGTCTTCAGATCTTCAGAATTATTCGTAGCACTGATGACAAATTTCATAAACAACTGATATACAGTATTTTCAAATTTATATACCCAGTAAAACCTATTTTACAATTATTCAATGTATAAATTGATAAAATGTCAATGTAAAGTATTAAAGAGTAGTCTTCAGATCTTCAGAATTATTCTTTGCACTAATAACAAATTTCATAAACAACTGATATACAATATTTTCAAATTTATATACACAGTAAACCTATTTTACAATTATTCAATGTATAAATTGATATAATGTCAATGTAATTGATTAATGTCAATGTAAAGTATTAAAGAGTAGTTTTCAGATCTTCAGAATTATTCGTAGCACTAATAACAAATTTCATAAACAACTGATATACAATTACAAATCAAATTTATATTCAAAGTAAACTCATTTTACAATTATTCAATGTATAAATTGATAAAATGTCAATGTAATTGATTAATGTCAATGTAAAGTATTAAAGAGTAGTTTTCAGATCTTCAGAATTATTTATAGCACTAATAACAAATTTCATAAACAACTGATATACAATGTTTTCAAATTTATATACCCAGTAAAACCTATTTTACAATTATTCAATGTATAAATTGTGTAAGAGCAGTCTTCAGATCTTCTTGTAATTCTGTATCTTATTCTTTCATTGGTGTATTTGAAGCAATCTATTATTACGTGTTTGATGCTAATTACTTCATTGCATATTTCACAGTTTTGTTTTGGATTTCCACTAAATAGGTAGATGTGGGTGTAGTTAGTGTATCCAATCTTAAGTCTGTTTATGATAATATGTTCTCTTCTACCAAGGTTCGACGGCTTATTATCCTCATAAAAGGTGTTTACAAAAGTTACGAAGTTTTTCGGGGATCGTAGTGGACCAATACTCTTCCTAGTATATTTTAATTCTTTTATTATACGATTTTTGTATATCAGTATACACCAGTGATAATGTGTTTTCAATTTCTGGATTATTTATCAATGTTTTAGCCGTTTTATCCACTTCTTTCCCTAATATACCTCGATGTGATGGTATCCATGCTATTATTACTTCTTTTTTAAGTAACTTAACTTCATTATATTTGTCTAGTATACTTTAGAAAATATCATTTTCCAGATTTTTATTGTTAATGGCTGATATTACGATTGACAATTTTATTTACACGAACAAAATACGAAGAGAAGCAAGTTTATTAGGACGTAAATAAATTTTTGTAAATAAGGGTAGACAGATGAATCATTTTTCTCGTTGATAAAAGAGATAGAAAAAAGAATTGAACGTGGTAGAGAGGATGAAGAGGGGTGGGGATGGATGAAATTCAATTCAAAAGGGTTTCAAGTATATATTACTAACTAACAGATCTTCCTTCTCTTTGAACGATGGAAATTAAACGTAGCTTTACATACTTAGGCATACACATAAGTATGATATATATATATAGTAATAGCAAACAGAGATATGGAAATCACGAAGAAGCCCTTTTCATAGGTAGATTTTCGCAAAATATGAGTCAGACGTGTATATTTTCACAAGGGTGTAGAGTTCAACGATAACTTACCCTCCTCGAGTTTCTTAGAAAAGCGTATCGACGAAATTACATCGTGCAATTACGCGACATGCATATTCATAAGAAGCACGCGTTCGCGTGCGTAAGATCCTTTTAGGAAAGAGGAAAATAAGAGGAAGGGGAGAAGGAGGGATGGGGGTGGGATAGGGGGGGTATTGGAGAAAAGACCCAGTCTACCCGGCCTATGATATCATTTTTCAAAGATAGTAATTAACTTTTGTGATAGAATATGCAATGATAATATATACGAGTTAACGCGTAAACAATGTCAAGTTTAAAATATGCATTAGATAAGTTTTACAATATATTAAAAGTTATTATAAGTATTATTATAGTAATTGTGAGACACCATACTGTGTTCGAATTCATTTTCTAATAATTATAATATAAGAAGATATGTAGTTAAATTTGTATTCGAGTTGTTTTTTTGTATGAAAACTTTAAACATCGTTGTAACGATGTTACACACGCATACACAACTTTAAACTATGTGGTATGTATTACGATGATGTTTTACCATGGATAATTAAAATGGGATCAATAATAATTATTAATCGACGAGTCTCTCTTAACAAGGTAGAAATTAATGGCGAATCTAGTAGTACTCATCGAGTGGTTTAAATAAACGTTGGAGGTAGTTAAAACATTGGTTCTCTCTCAACGACGACGAGTACTTTTAAAGTACTCTCATAATCGTATTAACCAATCGTGTTGTCAAATAGGCAAGGTACGCCTTTTTCCCTACTTTCATATTCGTTTAATGAAATTGTATAGATAAAACAAAAAAAAAAGAAAAAGGAAAATTACAAACGGAATATAATGAAAAAAAAAAAACAAAATTGAGTATTTTTATGCAATTTTTTTCTTCTTTTTTCTTTTTTTTCTTTCTTTCTTTTTTTTTTGTGTGGCAAATTTTAAAAGATTAAGAAATTAAATTAAATCATCTCTGACGATTGGAAAATGATATTAATTGACGTTATCGAAATTGCATGAAGAATTGATTCGAACTTATCGAATTGGAAATAAAGATGTAAATAAAGTGAAAAATGTTAGAACGAGAACACGGTATATCGATAATCGAATTTTCATAGCACGTTAAAGAAGACGTCAAGAAGAAGTGGTGGTGGTGGTGGTGGTGGTGAACGGGGCGTAGCATTCGCAATTATAGATTTTCCGAGGAGAGAGAGAGAGAGAGTGAGTGGGTGGTATGGACGTGTCCACGCATATACGAGAAAAATCCTTTGAATTTTCCATCGAAGATTAAAGTAGACTCGTCCAGAAATTGAATAAGATTTTTCTTTTATTTTTTTTTTTTTATTTTTTCATTTCTTTCTATAAACATTTATATATAGTATATAATATTCTATAATATTAATTTCTTCAAATAAAAAAAAAAAAAAAAAATGTAATAATATTTATTGCATTAAAATCGTTCCGAGAATTATTCGTCTTTTTCTCGATAATCTTATAGATAACATAACGTGATAATGAATTGTATATAACTTTAATGAAATAATATAAAATAAATAAAAAGAAAATATCATGCATGTGTTAAACTCATTAAAAAGTAACAAGAAAATTAATTTATTTCTTGAAACGATTTAACGTGTAAATTAATAACAATGAATATATGTTACTAATTGGTAATATAATACGAATTATCGTAATCACGTCTTGTAAATTTACCCCCTGCCTGTGTATAACTTTGATATTCGTATTACAATATTAAGATATCAAGATAACTTTGAAATTATTAAGATTAAACTATTTATAATACCGGTACGATAGGTATGGACAGCGATGAAAGGTGAAAACATCGAGATGAGGTTGAAACCTCTTAGCGGAACTTTCTCATGGCCGAGATAAGCCACGGATTATTTGCCACCAGCAGCCAGTTAGCTGAGCAACCAAGCAGCAGCAGCAGCAGTAGCAGCAGCAGCAGGAGGAACAGAAGCCAGCCAGCCAGTCAGTTAACAGACCAACCAGAACCAACCAACCAACCAACCAGAAACCAGCCAACCCCAGCCAACCAACCAACCAACCAACCAACCAGCTAGCTAGCCTAGCTAGTCTAGCTAGAGCTAGCCAAAAGTAAGAGCGCACCGAATCTGGTAAAAACGAGCAGAATTGGCAGAGCTCGAAAAGGTTCTCGAAACATCTGCCAAAAGGCTGAGAAGAGAAACGAATAGAGGCGAATGGGTATGCGAAAAATATGTGAAGAAAAAGAGAGGAAAAGAGAGAGAAAAGAAAGAAAGAGAGAAAGAGAGAGAAAGAGAGAGAGAGTTACGTGCTGGTTTTGCTTTTATACCGTCGCAAAACTGCGTGCAATTCTCTTAATGACCCCGCGTGTGTACTACTATAAGTTGCGAGAAAGAAACGGGTTTGACCGAAAGGGGAGGATGGTTAAAATGCCAATGACGATGACGAGAATGACGATAATGATTTTTAGAAATGCGAGAGAAACCGATGAGGAATATTGGAAAAAGATATAATAGAAAAAATAACACTCATACAAATTTAATAAATATATTATATTAATATATTGTATTAATTGTTGTAATATATTTATTGTATGTAATTATAATTTGTTGTAATATTATTATAATATATTATTGTATATTAATTAATATATTTAATGTATATTATATATAATAATATATAATATACATAATAATATATAATAATATATATATTATATATAATAATATTAATATATTTATTGTATGTATTAGTATAATGATTATATATAATATATTTGTTATTTTTTATATGTTATATCTATGTATACACATATATTATATTAATATATACATATATTAATATAATTACCATATAATAACTATAAGATATATATTATATATTGATATTTCTAAACTAATAATTTCTAAACTAAAATTTGAATATTCATCACTCGTAAAAGAGTCATATTTATAATAAAAAAAAAATGTGTATTTAGAGAAAATTTCAAGACGGATAGAACTTAACGAGAAAGTTTGTAATCGAAAGCTTCGAGGGAATGGATATCAGGATCTCATTCGAAACTCGTTATAGAAAATTCCAATTTGACAAGATTTGAAAACACACACATACAAACACACACGTATACATACATATTATATACCTTAATCTATACAAATATCATTAAAATGAAATTGGAATCTATCCCGATTAAGGTTTATAAATATTTATTTGAAAACTGTATAATTACCGTATAGATCAATATCATTTTTGGTAATTAGACATTACTTTATAATCATTTAGATTCCATAACTGTAACTATATTAATAATTAATAATAATTCATGAATTCTACTTTTTTATTTTTTTTATTTTTTTTACTTTTTTTTTTATTGGATCGTACTTTCTATCCTCGTTCATCCGATTAAAACATAGCCATTGTCAATATTTATTCTCCCTTTCCCTTTTCCCTTTGTTCCTTCCTTCCTTCCTTCCTTCCTTCCTTTCTTCCTCCCCAACCTTCCTCATTTCCCTCCTAGCCACTGTTTTTGATCGAATAACACGCGTATACATATATATTTCATTGAATCGGGATAGAAAACGCGTCTCTCGCGACGCGAATAGAACACGCTCATAGATTATGCGAAAAATAGGTTAATGTAACGGTCGAAAGGTAGAGAACGTTAATATTAACGTGCAATTAGTGATGGTTTTACGACATT
The DNA here is from genome assembly GCF_010416935.1 of Polistes fuscatus. Taxonomy (NCBI): domain Eukaryota; kingdom Metazoa; phylum Arthropoda; class Insecta; order Hymenoptera; family Vespidae; genus Polistes; species Polistes fuscatus. The sequence goes on from NW_025113140.1 coordinate 3,336,374, forward strand.
CGGCCTGAAGCGAGAACATACTACTACTCTATGCACGTCCTGAGTAACATTATAGTAATTATATAACAGCAGAGAGACAGAGACATTTAAAAGGATTATCTTCAACGTAAAGTGACACATGCTTGAAGAAGAGAATACGTGGAGAATTTTTGCTTTTCGCTCTCCAAGATAGAATATAAATAAAATTCAAATATTAAAAGCAACAATATAATACGTACGTTTGATTAATTTTTCTTTTTTTTTTTGTATCGAAACACCAAATTTCAAGGAAAATAATCAAATAAATAAAATTCAAATTTTTTTTGTATCGAAACACCAAATTTCAAGGAAAATAATCAAATAAATAAAATTAAATATTAAAGCAATAATAATATCTTACGTACGTTTGATTAATTTTTCTTTTTTTTTTTTTGTATCGAAACACCAAATTTCAAGGAAAATAATCAAATAAATAAAATGAAAATATTAAAAGCAATAATAATATTTTGCGTGCGTTTGATTAATTTTTTCTTTTTTTTTTTTTGTATCGGAACACCAAATTTCAAGGAAAATAATCAAATAAATAAAATTCAAATATTAAAAGCAATAATAATATTTTGCGTGCGTTTGATTAATTTTTTCTTTTTTTGCATCGAAACACCAAATTTCAAGAAAATAATCAAATTGGTCTTTTGTTTTTCTTATAAAAAAAAAAAAAATGAAACTAAAGTCATTGGGGGAACGTATAAAATGAAAATTAATGAAAAAATAAATCAAATAAAATACGAAAGAAGTCTCGTTTCTTTACACACATACACACATACGAACATACACACACACGCCCACTATCTCTCTCTCTCTCTCTTTCTCTCTCTCTTTCTGTCTTTATCTTTATTTTAATATATTACAAACACACACACGTTAAATGTATTTTTTGTAAGTCAAATACCATGGGGTTTCCTTCTACGTGGTAAACAAGTCAAAAGTAAGATTTGCTCGGAGATTAAAGGTGCGAGCTTCGGCTCCCTCTTTGTATTTTTTTTTCGTCTTTTTCTCTTCCTTTCTTTTTTTCTTTTTTCCTTTTTCTCTTCTTTTTTTCTTTTTTTTTTCTTACGATGAACTTGATAAGTATTCGTGAGCAACGTAAACCGAGTATTATTTTCTTGGCTATTCTTTAAATCACCCTTTCCATCATGCATTTTCTTTCGCGAGAAAAACGATTTCGTATTTTTTCTTCTTTCGTTCCTTTTTTTAATTCCGTTCCTTTTTTTTCTTTTCTCTCGCAAAATAACGGTAAAATAAATTTTACGATTAAAAAGCCTGTAAAGAAAAATGTAAGAAGAAGAAGAAGAAAAAGATACCTGATATAAAAAAATTCGAAAATCAACGAATATATAATATAATATATAATAGTATTTTACTTTTTCCTCTTCTTTCTTTTTTTCTTTTTTTCTTTTTTGTTTTTCATTCATTTAATGAACGCGTAAACGGTTTTTATTTGAGGTCGTAAGCGAACGTTGATTCGTAATTTTCTACCACGAACAAGAATACGACTTGTAGAGAATAAGTACTAGGGGTGGTGGGCAGAGGAGGAGGAGGAGGAGGAGGAGGAGGAGGAGGAGGATGAAGAGGTGGAAAGGGTGGTAGAGGAGGGGGGGACAAAGGTCACGCGGTATAATTACGTAGCTGAATAAATGGAAAAACAAATGAATCTTTCTCTCTTTCCCTTTAAGGGATGCAGAAAAAAATATAAAGAGGGGGGAGGGGGGAGAGAGAGAGAGAGAAAGAATGGTCGTTTTAATTGTACGCATTTGTTACCTCGCTTGGTAAGAAATAAACAAAAGGTACGAAATTTGCGAAATAATATATCGTTACGGGAGAGGATTTTTGTTCTAACAAACAAACAAACAAACAAACATACAAACAAACCAAAAAAGAAACAGAGAGAGAGGGAGAATAAAAAAGACGAAAGAACGAGTTTTCAAATCAACAAAACGAGTGATATAAAAATAAAGTGGAATCAATTTAGTCGATAGCGTTGATTCTTTTCATCCCATTGATTTCAAAAAGCACATTCGTTAAAATCGATTCATTCGGGTAAGCATCATAAAACACTGAAATCACCTTTGATTAAACTGATATCATCCTTCTAATGTAATAAAATTGATATCAATACGAGAGAAAAGCTCGTCTCGTACCCCGAATATTCGGGGAAATTGGGAAAATTTGTTCGCGACAAATAAGTAGATACGTTTAAAACAAAAAATATAAGCGAAAATCATGAATTGTTACCGTAAAGTACAAATGAGATTCCTCACCCCCTCCCCTCCTTTTTTTATTGTTTAATACATATATATATAAAGAAGACAATACCAATGAAGGACGAAGAGGCAAGAAAAGATACACGTAAACACACACACAGACACACACACACACACGTATATACACGAGAAGGCGTGGAACGAGAACCACCACTCGATAAATGGGAGCTGGCGCACTGGACGCCATCTTTCCTCTTGGTAAATGAGAGGCGTCCTCGTTTGTGTGTGTATGTGTTGTGTGTGTGTGTTTGTGAATGTATGTATATAAGTATAGGAACACCTACTACACACATGTACTCACATGTATATACATGTACACATACATGTAGATACATAGACGTAAAACACGCTTATACTTAACACTTAACACACTTTACACATCTCGTATTCATATACGTACATATACATATATATATATGTTATAATAGTATGTTTGACCAGGGATGTATCGTTTGACGATGACGTGTCCGTGCGATATATCATGAAGAACCACACTCATGCTACCGCATAACGTACCCACCACACGATATCATCATATTATAGTAGTTGTGTAATGTACGATGGTTTCGAAAAAATCGAATAAAATTTGTCATACGAAAAACGGTTCGAAACCTTTTAAGATTACTCAAAAACGTGATCGTAACCGATAAAGGTAGACGTATATACCACAGACGAATTTACATACTCAATGTAAATTTAACTTTTCAGTAATGAGATCGAATACGGATCCCTGGTTATTCTAGCTCAGTATTAAGCCGATTTGTGTATATTACCATGGGTTATACATATAACACTCAGGTTCGTGGTTGCGTGCATTTATCAATGTGGTTTATAGAATATGCATACACGCATACATGCATATGTATGCGTGCATATATGTATATATAGAAAATATAAAGGAAATAAATAACTGGACAAATATATATATATTATAAGTTTACGTTTTACTTTTAACTCGGAATCATAGGACACACGTGACTCTACAATTTTATAATGATATCAAATTTCTACATTTGAAATAAATATATTTCGCAGGTTTAATTCAAAGTAAAGAAAATGATCATGTATTCTTTAATTATTTTCGTTAAATACACAGAAAGAGAGAGAAAAAGAATAAAAATGATAAAATATAGTATAATAAAGCAGAAAATAAACATTTTTGTTTACGCGTCTAGGTTTTTTGGTTTCTCTAAATATTGAATAGCTAGCACGTTTAGTATTATCGCGATCATTCGAACGAAGCATACACATTAACACGAGTTTCTCGAGCTTGTGGATAATAACGGCGATAAGAACGAATACGATCATTAGCTTTTACGGCGTTATCATTAATCACACGTATAGAGGGTGGCCAAGTTTCAATAAATCCACGGTAAAAAAACATCGTTGAGATTATTGAAGGTAAAGAGAATTTTTTGTTTTCTTTTTTTAAATTTCGTATTCATATTATTTTCTTCGAATAAAAATGAATTTGAATTGGTATTGAAATGATAATTTGAATTAATTATATATTTTTTTACAAAATATTTCGTTTATCGAAATAATATTATATTCGACCAATCGAATGTTTTCAATTTATTTATCGACGCATATAAAGGTAAAAATAAAAAAATTCTAAAATTATTCTAATAGGATATTGGAAATGGGGTCACTCACCTTTATGTGGAACCGGTGGGGCCCTTCTCGGGGTGTCGTCTGCAGAGGGTGTTCGTTCTCTCATGCTTTTTCACGGCTACCCTCGAAGTCACCATTTAGGCGAATTCTGTATGCCAACTTTTATACAATTCTGAAAATCAAATGGAAAATAAATGTTAGAAAAATCTTTCACGAATAATTACAAATTGACTTTTAATTATTCGACATATTTTAATAACAGTGATAATGCATCATGAAAAATAAAAAAATAAAAGAAATAAATTTATTTCTAACGGGATATAGCTTGTCGTCGGCTCGTTAACTATCGTCTAACCGATCTACTAAGTTCTAGTCCGTTATTCTACTCTAATAACATGATCCGTTAACGTTTGCGCTTTCTTTTTCAACAGTGTACTCATTTCAATATTAAGTTCATTATTATTTAGAAACCAATTCATTATAATAAATATTCGTGTGTTGTTCTAAATAAATTAGATATATATATACATATAAGTAAATTTGTAATTGTATGCTACATTCCTTTGTAACATACTTATTTTTCATTTTCTTCATTTCAATCATAAACAATCGTAATATTTAATTTGTAAGTAAAATTTTTAAAAAATTATTTCTTGATTTTGAAGTTTGAACAATAATACGATCATTTTTTTTATCGTAAACAACAAGTTTTATTTAAGTATACAATTAAATGATATAAACGTATAATATTTTATTTTTCGATTATAAAAACACTTCATTTGGTATTGGTATTGAGACTTTTAATCGAGAAAAATGATTTTATCGTGATACGTATTATACTTTTTTAACTCTTATGTATAATACAATTAAACAATCAACAAATTAATTGATACAATTAATCATCATCAATCAATGAAAAAATTAATGAAAAAAATATTATTACAATTAAAGAACATGAATTTTCCAAAATATGATCAAATTATGCTTAATTATTAATGCAATCTAAAAATTGCTGACACTTTGAATCACATAACAATTGTTTTATACGACAAACATATTTACTTATGATGCATTTAAATTAGTAATCACATTATCTGCAATCCTGCCCAGAGTACCAAAGGATTGTTTTATTGCTGATTTACGTAAAGATAATTCTACATCTACTATAACTATATTTTAACCATACGAAAGCAGTTAATGTATACATTAGCTAGACAAAATATGGAAAACTCTGTTAACGAATTAAATCGGTTGATCCGCAGATTAGCTAGATAATGTGGACACTAACTGATTTCTGTACTTTAACAGTAACATGATATAATAAATTAAGTGTAGACAGAGAAATATAGAAAATTTCTAATCCTGCCCAGTGTACCAAAGGATTGTTTTATTGCTGATTTACGTAAAGATAATTCTACATCTACTATAACTATATTTTAACCATACGAAAGCAGTTAATGTATACATTAGCTAGACAAAATATGGAAAACTCTGTTAATGAATTAAATCGGTTGATCCGCAGATTAGCTAGATAATGTGGACACTAACTGATTTCTGTACTTTAACAGTAACATGATATAATAAATTAAGTGTAGACAGAGAAATATAGAAAATTTCTACGGTCGTGTAATTCTTGAACGTGTGTGTAAATAAGTATTACTATATATATACACCTACTAGGTAGGTATTTAAATCTCTTAAAGCTCTTTTCTCACATCTCAGAGTAGTATTTCGTATCGAATAGTGTTCTGGAGAGTGTAGAATGTGTTAGAAGAAGAAAAAGAGAGACAGAGAGAGAGAGAAAAAGAGAGAGAGAGAGAAAGAGAAAGAAAGAGAATAGGTTGAAAAGACGGAGATAGAATATGAGAGAAAACGACGTTCTAGACGAGATGCATGCAGCCGAGGCATTGCCTTTGGCGTTGAACCAAGCCACGAATTGCAACGAGAGAACAGAACCCCTTAGGCTGTTTTCGAAGCAACCTAACGTGCCAATGAGAATGTTCGTCGCCGTTGGCGCAATCGTTTCGGCGATCAATTTCCGTATCTGTGTTTCTCAATTAACGGCCGTTACTTTAAAAACCCCTGTCGTGATTAACGTGAAAAATCTTTCTTTCTTTTTTTTTTTTTTTCTTTTTTTTCGTTTAATCATAAATCTACGGATGGTAAAGATAATATGGTTATATACGCATTTCGTGATAAATTGCAATTAACCTTTTTTTTTCTTTTTTATTTTTAAATCAAATTCTTTTTCTTTTTCTTTTTCTTTTTTTTCTTTTTCTTTTCTTTCAAGGCTTTCGAATAACACGGTCCAAGAAAGAAAGAAAAATATCTCGTCTCTCTCTCTTTTTTTTTTTTGGTGGAGGGTGGGAATGGGGGGATGGTAGGGGGATATAATTATTTCCTTTAACGCGATTTCAAAATCTTCCACAAACTCGTTCCGTTAGTTGAAATGCATTTAACGATCAACATTTTCATCGAACTGAAGTAAATAACATAGATCGAGATTTAAAAATGTGCATATTTTTCTTTCTATTTTTATCCTCCCTCTTTATTATTTTCTTTTTCTTTCTTCAAATTTGCGATATTTTAATCAAGATTATTATTTAATTTACGACGAATAATTTATCGAATGTGTGCTATACGCTAAGAGTATTTTTAATCAAAAGTTATTTCTTCGGTTTTTTTTTTCGTTATAGTTATGAAATATGTACGAATTTGATTTTACCGTGAAATATTTATTTATTTTACATAGCATATATATATATTATGTAATACATATCTTAGAACTTACATAAATATACATATTTAAATTCTCAAATATTTTACACGATTTGTTTTCGAACTAAATTTAATTTTTTATTTCATCCTTACACGATTTTTGGATAACATAGAACGTTTCTATCGTGTAAAAATAAAGTTAGGTGCATAGCTAACTAGTTTACTCCGGGTAACCCCCCTCCCCCTCCCCTCTCTTCGTATCTTCATCCTCATGGGATTCGAATACATCGACAAACGTTTGTGAGTTTTATAACTAGTTAAGTACGAACGTATTCAACAAACCTACCAAATTTTAAATCCTGTTTTTAAACATATACGTACAATTTATATAATATATTGCTTGGAAAGAGTTTGGAAATACAATTATTCTCAACTGATTTTTAAGAAGAAAAAGAAATTCCGAAACGAAGAACCAAAAATATATTGTTCTGTTTATATGTTCAACGAAGGCGGACGTTAATGATCGTTAACGTGTAACTCTTTCAAATTTATACCACACTTCGATCCCCATGAAAGGAAACATTGTAATACGATTTATTAAAACGAACCTTCCTTGCAACAACCGATTAACATCAGAGACTTTTTGAGAAAAAAAAGAAAAAGAAAAAAAGAAAAAAAAAACTTATGAATACTTTATCATCGTAAATTTTAGTTAAGCGTGTAAAACTAACAACAAGATTTCAATTAATTACAAATTTTCAGGTATAGATATTATATTAATGACACAGAATTAAAATGACAGCCAATGAAAAGAGACCAAAAACTTTCATCGTTTTCTTTGATTTATTTTCCTATTCAATTCATTCAACATCGAAAAATAAAACAATTTCTATAGATAGAAAATGTATTGTTGTGTTGTATGATTGAATTAAATCTCGGAGATCTTAGATTTGACACGAAATAACTACTTTCCTTTCGTTTTAGTTGAAGTAAGTAAATTCTACCTTATTTCACATTTAAATATATATATATATATATATTTAATATATATATAATATATATATATATATATATATATAGGTCGGTATAGTTATTTCAGAGTTCAGTTAGTACTTTAGTGAATTAACAGATTTTACGTATTAACACTAATATAACATATATATATATATATATATATATGTATGAGTGTATTAATCTTTGTATATGTTCGAAATATTTCTGTATAAATTCTTATAACTAAATAACTAATATAAATAATATAAACTAAAAACATTCGATCTTTCACCAACGTATTTGGTATGTGTTGATCTTGGTATATGTTCGAAATATTTCTGTATAAATTCTTATAACTAAATAACTAATATATAAATAATATTATATATTATTTATTAAAAATAAATAATAATAAACTAAAAACATTCGATCTTTCACCGACGTATTTGGTATGTGTTGATCTTGGTATATGTTCGAAATATTTCTGTATAAATTCTTATAACTAAATAACTAATATATAAGTAATATTATATATTATTTATATTATTATAATATTATTATAATATTATAAATAAATAATAATAATTAAAAACATTCGATCTTTCACCAACGTATTTGGTATGTGTTGATCTTGGTATATGTTCGAAATATTTCTGTATAAATTCTTATAACTAAATAACTAATATAATAATATTATATATTATTTATTATAAATAAATAATAAAAATTAAAAACATTCGATCTTTCACCAACGTATTTGGTATGTGTTGATCTTGGTATATGTTCGAAATATTTCTGTATAAATTCTTATAACTAAATAACTAATATATAAATAATATTATATATTATTTATATTATTATAATATTATTTATATTATAAATAAATAATAATAAACTAAAAACATTCGATCTTTCACCAACGTATTTGGTATGTGTTGATCTTGGTATATGTTCGAAATATTTCTGTATAAATTCTTATAACTAAATAACTAATATATAAATAATATTATATATTATTTATATTATTACAATATTATTTATAATATTATAAATAAATAATAATAAATTAAAAACATTCGATCTTTCACCGACGTATTCGGTATATGTCGACAAACGCCATGTGAATCTTGACATTATCCAATTTCGATCTTTCACATTAATAAAAATTTGACATCTTCATTTGATAAGAAAAAAAAAACAAAGAAGAAAATAAAAAAAGGAATAAAAATAGTAATATATCAGTTGATTGAATATTGGTAAATCCAACGATAATGAGAGTCACTGTTTTTCTCCTCGAGCAATAGTAGTCTTTGGTTAAAACATGAGCGACTTTCGTGATACGAAATCCGGTTGAGAATCACTTCTCGTTACTACACCAACTTCGAGGGCAATGCAGGAGAAGAGAGAAGGCCTCTACACGGACCTCGAACCACGGTGCTAGCTAGCTAGCTAGCTAGCTTTATATCGTCATTCTGATCTGCGCATCAGTATGCGTGTACGATGCGTATGCGTACTTTCGTATAGAACACACACACACACATATATACACATATACACATATATACACAATTATATACAACGCGCAGGAACTCTTTCAAGGGAGCGAATACACTTCATTGTGAATCCGTGTGTGCGTGAAAGGCTTCGTAAGTTTCGTACGGCTCTCCAGCTCACGGTACTGTTACTCGGTTATGCGAACGAAATGAGAGAGAGAGAGAGAGAGAGATAGAGAGGGAGAAACAGACAGACAGACAGACAGATAGCACAGTCTTCGCGATAACCTTTTTTGTAACGAACAACTCGCGAGCACGTGTGGAATGAAAAAAAAGAAGGGGGAAGGAAAGAGGAAAGGGAAAGAGAAAAAGAGAAAAAAAATCAACGAAACGAATGGAATTGGTAAGGAAAAAGAAAAGTGAAAATCTGGTCTTTTTTTCTTTTTTTTTTTTTAGTGTAGTGTGGAAATTATTTTTTCTTTTCCCCTTTTCCTTCGGAAAATTCTGCGTGCCCGGGAAAAAAGTAGAAAAAGAATGAATTCGTTTTGTTTTCGACCAGATAAAATAACACTTTCTCTAAACAATGTGATCATCTGAAAAGAAAAGAAAAAAAAAAAGGAATTTTGGTCACGTTGAAATTTCTAATGAAAATTGTTTATATAGGATGAAATATTTTCTTATAGAGAAAGAAGAAAAGATTTACTATTGTCTCGACTACGAATATTGTAAAGGATTGAGGTATATCAGCTTAGAAAGTAAGAGAATTTATGGTGGAAACCATAGCCCGTGCTCATTGTTCAAATTCTTTATTTCGAGATAAGAAATGAAATGCGAACGATCAAAAGAAAAATGTTATTTGCATTTTTAATATTGTAGAATATTCGAAAAAGAAAAAGAAAATTGGGATTTTATAATAGATACAAATTTCAAAGGATAATATAATAAAAAGTAAAAAAAGAACAAAAAAAAAACCGAAATAAAAATGAAAGTAAAACTATTTGAATACTTTAGGCCCACTATTTATATTACTCCTATAATAATTAATAAGGATATATAAATATTTTAAAGAACAATCTATAAAAGAACTTTGAACTAAACCCCTTATTGCAATAATTATTAGAAAATGATTCTTCCCCTTCACATTTTAAGATTGATTTTATTACTGTATTTATATATAATACATAGTAGATGATTTTGTAAATAAAAACGTTAAAAAATTCAATGATGCGACGAAAAGTCAATATTTTTATAAAAATAGTAATGTATTCTACTAATACTTTGTAATAATTATTAGAAAATTATTCTTATCTTAGGATTTCGAAATTAATGTTATTTGGTGTATTTAAAATTCAACGATACGACAAAAAGTTAATTTTTTTTAAGGATAGGTGTATTCTCTATATACTACATGTTTCCTACTCTGTATTACTTATAATAATTAATGGGAATATATAAATATTTAAATATAGTAAAGTAAATATAAAAATATATAAATATTTAAAAGGACTTATTAAGGATTTAAAAGGAATATATAAATATTTTAAAGGACAATCTAAAAGAACTTTGAACTAAAACCCCTTATTGTAATAATTATTAGAAAATTATTCTTATCTTCGGATTTCGAAATTAATATTATTTGGTGTATTCATATACATAATAGATAGTTGATTATGTAAATAAAAACATTAAAAAATTCAACGATACGACGAAAAGTCAATATTTTTCTAAAAATCTGAATACATTCTACTAATACTTTTTAATAATTATTAGAAAATTATTCTTATCTTCGGATTTCGAAATTAATATTATTGGTGTATTTATACATAGTAGATAGTTGATTTTGTAAATAAAAACATTAAAAAATTCAACGATAGGACGAAAAGTCAATATTTTTTTAAAATAGTAATGTATTCTACTAATACTTTGTAATAATTATTAGAAAATTATTCTATCTTCGGATTTCGAAATTAATGTTATTTGGTGTATTTATATACATAGTAGATAGTTGATTTTTTAAATAAAAACGTTAAAAATTCAACGATACCACGAAAAGTCAATATTTTTCTAAAAATCTGAATGTATTCTACTAATACTTTGTAATAATTATTAAAAAATTATCTTATCTTCGGATTTCGAAATTAATGTTATTTGGTGTATTATATACATAGTAGATAGTTGATTTTGTAAATAAAAACGTTAAAAAATTCAACGATACGACGAAAAATTAATTTTTCTAAAAATCTGAATGCATTCTACTAATACTTTGTAATAATTATTAGAAAATTATTCTTATCTTCGGATTTCGAAATTAATATTATTTAGTGTATTCATATACATAGTAGATAGTTGATTTTGTAAATAAAAACGTTAAAAAATTCAACGATACGACGAAAAGTCGATATTTTTCTAAAAATCTGAATACATTCTACTAATACTTTGTAATAATTATTAGAAAATTATTCTTATCTTAAGATTTCGAAATTAATATTATTTGGTGTATTCATATAAATAGTAGATAGTTGATTTTGTAAGTAAAAACGTTAAAAAATTCAATAATACAACAAAAAGTCAATATTTTTCTAAAATCTGAATGTATTCTACTAATACTTTGTAATATTATTAAAAAATTATTCTTATCTTCGGATTTCGAAATTAATATATTTGGTGTATTTATGTACAGTAGATAGTTGATTTTGTAAATAAAAAACATTAAAAATTCAACGATAGGACGAAAAATCAATATTTTTCTAAAAATGGTAATATTCTACTAATATTTCGTAATAATTATTAGAAAATTATTCTTATCTTCGGATTTCGAAATTAATATTATTTGGTGTATTTATACATAGTAAATAGTTGATTTTGTAAATAAAAACGTTAAAAAATTCAACGATACGACGAAAAGTCAATATTTTTCTAAAAATCTGAATGCATTCTACTAACTTTATAATAATTATTAGAAAATTATTCTTATCTCCGGATTTCGAAATTAATGTTATTTGGTGTATTTATATACATAGTAGATACTTGATTTTGTAAGTAAAAACGTTAAAAAATTTAATAATACAACAAAAAGTCAATATTTTTCTAAAAATGGGAATGTATTCTACTAATACTTTGTAATAATTATTAGAAAATTATTCTTATCTTAAGATTTCGAAATTAATATTATTTGGTGTATTTATATACATAGTAGATAGTTGATTTTGTAAATAAAAACGTTAAAAAATTCAACAATACAACAAAAAGTCAATATTTTTCTAAAAATCTGAATGTATTCTACTAATACTACATGTTTCGACTTTTACGTATGTTTCTGTATATGGAATGAAGAAGATAGATAGAGATAGTGTATGTGTATAGGAATAAAAAGAAAATTCGAACACGCGGGAACAATTTGCCACAGTTTCGCTTTTGTACTAACGCATTTCCACAGCGTACTTCTCCTTTCGGTATCACTGTAAATTCGTGTTTTATTCGCGAATTTTCAGTAGAGAGAACCACTACGTATTCACCTTCAGTAATACTTCAACACAACCAAACCGTATGTTGTCGAACGCTTTGATCTTTTGCATCTGACAGAGAGCAAAAGCTCTCGATTTTCAAAATCCTCAGCGAAATCTCCAATCGCAAACAAATCTACAAATCGATAACAGTATCAACATTTTGTTTTATTCTCTTTCTTTGCTGTAAACAAAATTTTTGTCCACTCAATCTTTTTGATCAATCAACTCTTGTAAATCGACGTTCCTCTTACTTTTTTTTTTCTTTTTTTACACAACCGTAAAAGTATCATTCGTTAACGGGCAAATGTTTTGTTGTAGATTGTTCGAAACGCGTGACAAAAAAGATTCTTCGGTGATTTTAAATATCAATTAATCTTTGTCCAAGAGATTTTTTATTTATCCTTTCGGAGAAATAAAATTAGTTTAAAAAACGCTGATTAATATTTAAAGTCGCGTTAAAAGCGTTAAACATTGACTCGCCTAGTAGAATATATTTAGCACAAATTTAAAAACAATTTAGTAGAATTATCATCTGTTGTGTTATAGATATCATGAGTCATATTAAAATAATAAAAAAAAAAATAGTAATTAAATCATCAACAACCGTAGAAGAAACTCGATCTCGAACGACACGCGCGTTCGACATTATAATTTTATCAAATTGTAAAGAAGAAGAAAAAAGTACAAACGTTAATTTTTATTCGTCGGAATTATTAAAATCGTAGACTTGAATATTTCGTAAAAATCGTAAAAATAAATTTCTTCGATCGATCGTAAAAAGAAACGAAACGAAAAAAAAAAAAAAAGGAGAGATAGGAAGAAACGTGACCGGATACCATACGTACTTACTCATAAATTAAACTGAAATGAAAATCCGTATGAATTTTAACGAGAGTTGTTGGTAGTGGTGTTGGTGGTGGTGGTGGGTTAGGGCCTTTTTCCAAGATAGTAGAAGAGTTTTTCGTACGAACGTACACCCGCCCGAATAAATACAATTTTCCAAACGAACTTTTCACGATGAACTACTACGGTTTAGTATACCTATACCTACGCTTTCGGGGCAGAGCTCGTGGAACTTAAAATATCGAGCTGCACACCGATGATGGCGCCGGAACTCGTGGAACGTGTGTAAACGACTAAACGTGTAGATATATCTATATCTATATGTATACGTGCTACGTACATATACATATGTATATACGTATACGTGTGTATATGTATGTGTTATATGTGTGTTACATGAGAGAGAGAAAGAGAGAAAATATGTGTATACTCTGTGTGTGTATGTAATAGTATATACACGTAGCCACAAACCACATATATGTGTATATAGTAGACACACACATATGAGTCATATCGAAGAGAGAGAGAGAGAGAGAGAGATAGACTGGAAATAGAAGCTTATGTTAGACTTTATTCAGACTAGTATTCCACCCTCTGAGGAAAGGATGGAATTTCCAGCAGGTGAAAAAAGAAAAAAAAAGCAGAAAAAGAAAGAAAAAAAAAAGTAGAAATGCTGGTCCACCTTGAATTTCGAACTTCAAAACTCCTACTGCTTTGAGTAAGAATCTTCCTCTCCTTCGCGTTTCTTACTTTCTAAATGTAAGGATAATATTAAAATGATTTCTAACGCGTTTGATCGGTGTTTTCTTTTTTCTTTTTTTTTTTTCATTTTTTTTTTGTTATTTTTAAACGAGAAAATATAAATTCGATAACTTTAAACGACGACCCATGGGATAATATACGTAGTATATTTATAGTTAGTTATAAAGGAGTATTTATAATACTATTGTCAATTTATATTAACACAATCAATATACTATATCTTCTAATACGATATTTATACAATTTTTATACTTCGTAGATATATTGAGGATTATTTAAGTTTTAAAAATTCATATAAATTTCATATAAATTTCATCCTAAACGACGTATAATTATTTTGTTTCTTGATTGCACCACGTTATTATTATCTTTACGGTAATTAAAAGAAAAAAGAAAAAAACACTACTACTTCGCAGATCGAAAAACAAGAAGATTCTAACTCATCAGACCTGAAAATATTTATTCCTAAAAATGTAACATAATTATTAACGAAATCTTTATACTTTTCTATTAACCATTTAAAAAATCGTACATCATGGAAAGAATTTTATCAATATTTTATTTTCAAACATTGATTGTAAAAAATAGAAAAAGACAAAATTAACGATTGGCCAATAATATCATTGACTCGATAATTGCCATGTTAATTATGGTTTCTTTTTATAATTATTTTTGTTGTTTCCTTTTCTTTTTTATTGTATCTCATTTATATCGATTTAAATAAACTATGTATAGAAAAAGATATATATATATATATTGCACATTTATTATGTCGCGTGTAATAAAAAAAATAAATACGAATTTTTTTGAAATCTCGGTTAAAGGTCAATGATTCAAAGCAAACGTTCTCGAGGGTCATAGATTTAGCCTTTTCGATCAAGTTGATTAGATAAACGCGATGCAGACGGAACGTTATGCGTTTCGTTCATAGTAATATATTGTCATATCTATTTCATTCTGTATTTTCGTGAGAAATTCTCATTTTCATTATGTAATACAATATTGTACGAAAGTGACATGAGATCAAATTTAATAAAACAATGTACATACAACAACTGCATAGAAATATTCATACAAAATATTGTATATATACAATATATGTATAAATTATAATATTTAAATATATATATTCAATATAATATTAATAAATTTATAATTAAATAATAATATTAAATATATTATTAATAAATAAAAGAAAAAATTATATATTGACATTACTTTGTAAAATGACAAACTAAACCTTGAAATAATTATACTAACATATTTAAATATATAAAAGAATAGAATTACATACTACAATTAGATAATATAAAAATTCACGATAAATGAGTTAAGTTAAAGTATGCAATTAAAATTTGACACAATACAATAATAATAAAATGTAACATAAGTTCATACGAAAAAACTTGATTTATCTCAATATGAAACTCGTTAATACGTAGTATATAACTATTTGTTGAGATATACTGTATATGTGTGTGTATATAATTACATATAGATTGAGTTGTAAATTCGTACGTATTCCATTTGGAAGAACGATTTTTTTTTGGTGTTATTTCAAATGGTGGGAAAAAAAAGGATATATTATGGAACAAGTACAAATATATATATATATATACACACATGCATATATATATTTATATATCGTATATTAACTTGATCATTGCAAAACAACTCGTTAGACCATATGCAGTTAACGCTTTTAGCATTGAACGCGCCTTTGTTGTCCTGCGCTGAAACGAACTGTGTTCGTAAACAAGGAATCGATAATAGCATAAGGGAGAGAGAGAGAGAGAGGATAGTAGTTAGTGGTAGTGTGGTAGTGATAAGGGGGTGGGGGAAACAAAGGTGATACGATGAATACAATTGAACGAAAGTTTCTCGTGCGAGTCGTACCTATGGATGCTCGATTTCATTTTCTTCTTTTACAAACTTCCTATTATATATATATATATAAGAAGCATTTACTGAAGGTAACTTAGCGTTACATTCTTTGTAGTGACATAGGAAATACTACGAATGACTTTTTCCGGTATTATTAAAGCAAGCATTTTAACGAAGCGAATTTAATTAACGTTTAAAAGGATGTCGCGAAATATTTTTTTTTTTATAACAACTAAAATTAATCCTAGTCGAAGGAAAAGAAAAAGAAAGACATCTGCTATTTTTAATGTTTCATTATTCAATTTTGAACGAAAACAAAGAAAAAATAATAATAAAAGTTATACTTTTTCATTCGATTCGCGTATTTTTATCTATTTCTTCCTAAACACTCTTCCCCCCACCCCTCCTCCTGCATCTCCAACATTTAATTTTTCACTTCGATTTGAATACGTAATGAAAATAATTTCGTTGTATACGTGCTCGTTATATAACGCGCTGTTTTAATTGACAAATTTAAAATCTCGGCGACAAAAATAAAAGCAAAAGAAAATAATAATAATAATAATTAGTTCGTACGACAAAAGAAATTGTTCCTACAATCATGCTAAAAACTTTATCACCGATCAACGTAATATAATATAATAAAATACATTATTATTAGATTTGATAAAAATACGAATTAAAATAGTACTTTTTGTTTTTTTTTGGGTAAAATATTGTGATCAACTTAATCTAACTTACCGATCAACGTAATATAATATAATAAATACACATTATTACTCGATTTGATAAAAATACGAATTAAAATAGTACTTTTTGTTTTTTTTTTTTGGTAAAATATTGTGATCAACGTAATCCAACATCAACGTATATTCTGTCTCTATCTTTTACTGGTTTTTTTCTTCTTTTTGTTTTATCCGTTTCTTTCCCCTTTGGTAAATAATACATCATTAACGGAACATCGTGAAAGCGTGAGTGCGATAGATGATAGTGCGAATCAAGAAGCTTCTATTTTTAAACAAAACGCCACGTCGAGTGAGAAAGAGAGAGAGAGAGAGAAGAAAGAGAGACCTCGTAGGAGAGCTCTTTGTTTTATAGACGTGGAAAGGAAGCCTTACGTGCAAACGTGGCATGAATGGAAGCCATCGTCGATGTCTGCTTCGGATCATCGCACCAAAGTCTACGTCTGTCTACAGTCTAGGAACATTAAATAAAAAAAAAAAGAAAGAAAGGAAGGAATCTAGCTTTTGAAACATTGTTAATTACTCAGCTAGCAAATCTCAACGTAAGACGTTTATTTGACGAATCATTCATACTTTATTAGTCAATATTTGTCATGTTTATTTTAACGTTAAATTTGTTCGAGAAAAACAAGAAAATAAGAATATAAAAAAGAAAATTGTAAGAAAATTTTATAAAGAAATTATCGAAACTATGATAAATCAATTGAACGTGGTTTTATTATTTCAAATATTATTTATATTATATTAAATGAAACGTATAATTTATTATTGATCTTTTTATATTATACAATTGGAAAAAGTAAACTAATAATTCGATAATAGTTTCATTTTTTAAGTTTTATCAGTGTGAGAGACAATTTTAAATAGTATTCATTATAATACTCGTTGTTTTAAATAAATTATTTATGAATAGTATTATAAAGGAAGAACGAGATATAATTTTATTATCAAATATCCAATGAAAATAAAGCTAATCATTTAATTTCATTTATATTCCTCAAACAAAATGTAATCATCTCAAATTCATATCATTAATAACTTGATTCAATGATTTATATATTAAATATAGGCTCAACTTTAATACCATTTTGGTCTTTTCTTTTGTATTTGTTTAAACATGAAACACGAAATTAGGTTAACAAAGATTTAAATAATTCTCAAAGGATAGATTGATGCAACCAATCAACGTAGATCGTAGATAATAGCAATTTAAGGAACCTTCTGTCAAAAATATAACGACTTCTCAATAGTTAGAACAATGTTCTAATACAAAATCGTATTTCTTTATGCTTTTTGGAAACGAACCAAAATCCAGTTGGCAACGTTTAACTAGTTTAATAAATCTCTCTCTCTCTCTCTTTCTTTCTCTCTTTCTTTCTATATCTTCTATTCTCTAAGTTAAAGGTTTAAGTTCTGACTAAAATGTAAAGTTTACTATACCATTTTAAAAAACCTGGAAAAAAACGAGTAGTATAATATATTCGTATGGTAAACCTAATTCCTTCTTTTTTTTTACTTCCTTTAACACAATTACAAAATCAATGTCTTCAGAAACGTTAAAGACAAAATATATATTCGACAAAACATTTTTATCATGGTCAAATGCATAATGCATATTATCAAAGGTATTAGAGATTAAAAAAATAAAATGTATTTATATTTTTAGATATCATTAACACTCAGATCTAATAATAAATTATATTTAACAATTAAAAGTTTAGTTTCTTATAATATAATTTCCATGTGACGCAAGATTCAAAAGAATAATCAATACGCAAATTAACATTACATTATTTTACATTAATATTGACAAATGCATATATTCATCAATAGCAGAGTCAAATAGGGTTAATGATATTAATATATTATAATTAATTATATTATAATTAAAGTATAATACTGTAGTTAAAAAAAAAGTAAAAGTTTAGAATAAGACTGATGTAACGAGACGTGTGTTTATTAAAGAAAAATGATTGAAAGGAAAATTTGCAAAAGTTTGTAAGCAAACGACAGGCTGGCTCGTGAGTTGTTCTTCTGACGGGAATCGTAGCAAACATGGCACGGATATTCTGCTTACTCGTCAGTATAGGGCAAAATGTTATCTTTCAAAGCGTTGCTCTCGCCATAACGAGGCTTCCTCGTCACGTAACGAAAGTACACGATGTATGTAACATATATACATACACATATCTACATATACTTATATATACTTCCACCTATATACATAAATATATATAGATACATATGTATATGCACTAGATGTTATACATCAACAATAATTCACACACGTTGGGATGATGGCATTTCAAAATCGGTTAAACGATATTTACGAGTTCAAATGAATATCCTTTCGAAAAACAAATTAGTTAAATTGATCTTCATTACGTGAGAAATATCGATTATCCGTTTTAATTGTGTTGAGTTTATACATAAAAAGTTATCTCAATGGGAGAGAATATTTAACTTTAAATTACGAATCATTTTTTGTTTTCTCATTGCGAGAAGAATTAAAAAATACAAACAATTGATAACAAAATTTGCATTATTCGTAAAATGTTAACAAACGATACAAAAAAAAAAATATATATATATATATACGAGTATGAGCAGTAGTTTAAAATAAAAATCAAATCAAATTCTTAATCATAGATCTAATTGATTGATTTAAATCTAATGATCGATTAAATTTCATTTCCGTATAATAAAACAATATATAAATTAGTCACGCGTTCGTTGTCGTTAATAATACCTAATGTTAATATAAAAAAAAAGTAAAAGAAAGGATAGAGAAAAAAGAAAAGAAGGTAATAAAAAACGAAACATGAAAATTGAATAATATAACACACGACATATAAAACGCATTCGTCATATTCATCATAGTTCGAATATATAATTAAAGTTTATGAGAGAATAATGTAGAAGAACGTGTGGTAACCGTTATCTTTATACATATAATAATATATTTCAAAACGATAAACACGATGATAGTTTAGCACCTGCTGCTTTCCTTAACATATTCCGATGATCATTCGATCGTACGTATACTTACGTACCGTGTCTAAGGTTTCAGTTACCGGACAAGGTCGTAAGAATGCGACATAGTGAAAACATGATTAATGCGCTTCTCCTTCTTGTCGAGATGATTAATACCGATATACATATTCGTCGACGTTTACGACGTGTAAGCGGAATTTGGAAAAGGTTTTGAAGGGATGAGAGTCACGTAGAAACGTAATACTGCATCATACGTAAATATACATATACACACATATATATATATATCTATAAATACGTATACACACACGTTAGATACGTTTAAGTACTTATATATATTATAGTATATATACATTTGTACGCATATACGAGAAAGGCATTAAGTTTTCGAAGCACATAAATCACGATGATTCTCGTAAAAGGGTGGACTTTTGAAAATGATACATACATATATATATATATATATATTATTTTATTATATATATTATATTTATTATATATATTATTATATATATATGTATGTATGTATTTTACATGCATTTTATTGAAAAAAAAATTTGTTTTTTCCTATACTCTTAAAATGATTTTATTTATTTATAATATATTCTTTTCAACGTTACTTAAATAGTAATTTAATATTCTATAGGATACCAAATGTTCAATGGTTAGGAAAAGTCTATAAAAAGTCTTATTTCCGACTTTGTCTAAAGGCGTATTGCATTGTTGACAATGCCTAGGAATTGCTAGCAATGGCGGATTTCCGACTTTGACGGTAACGTATATATATATATATTCACATATATATTATATATCGTGAAAAGAGAATAACACATTTAAGGAATCGTGAACATATTTTACTAAGATCACGTTTGTGATATTACGAATTACGAATAACTATGTTGATAATCGTGACGATAATAATCGTTGGAAATATGTATTACAAACTTCGTTCGAGAAAATATATGCAAGTAATATACATATTTCTATTTATAGTGTAACGTGTTTTTTAAACGTCTATAACTGATCTATTAACGTACTATTAACGAACTAAAAAAACGAAAGAAGAAAAAAAAAATTAAGCAAGTCCGATACGTTAAGTAAGTCATCATTACAAAACAGTTTTAAAACATTTAAAAATGGCCGAATACAATATATATATATATATAAAAACTCGTATTACTTTTGCATTAAAATACGCGAAGAAACTTTTAACTCAACTTATTTTACAATTTGAAATATTTCATCCTATTTATAACCGTAAAGTATCAATAAATAATTTATACAAATTTTAATCGATGAGATATCTTCCATACGTATATAAAAGGGGCGAGGGGGTGAAGGAAAAACTAGAATCCGTCCAAAGTACGAAACAAAAAAGGAAAACAACAAGTTTTGGATGGAAAGACGATATAAAAGTGCCCAGACCAATAAGAGTTGCTCGTTTCACGATGCAACACTCGCATGCATCACGAAATTAATATAACGGGGCGTTGTACTTCGTTATAAATGCTACTACCACCGTGTATATATGCGTCCACTCTACGGTTTTACCCTCTTAATCCCTCTACCACCCCTTCTTTTCTTATTCCACCCCTATTCGATTCGTTCGTCTCATGATTTCATTACGAGTATTCTTTTTCTTTCTTTTTCTTTTTCTATTTCTATTTCTATTCTTTTTCTATTCTATTCTTTTTTTATTCTATTCTATTCTATTCTCTTCTCTTTCCCTGCCCATCCCCTCCTCATCCCACCCTCTTTTTCTTTTATCGATTTTGCGATCTAATTTACGGCCTAATATTAATTACGATTCTGTTATACGTTAATTTCCATATTAATTTAAATAACAATAGAATCTACCCTTTCGTATACGTATCTACGCGTAATTTATATCCTTATTTACTCGTTGATGCGAAGTATTGTTTGATAAAATTTGAATGTTTCGTTAAATTACGTCATTTCTCAATCCCCCTCCTTTTAACAGTCCCCCTTTCGAATTGTTTTCCTGACTATAAAAGATATTTATATAATGTTAAATCAACAAATGTCGATTCTTTAATACGTATTAACACAATGAATGTAAACTTATTCCTATAATATTCAACGTTCCATCAAAAATCACTAACTGACATTTATGTTAATCTCTGTATTATCGTTCGTCAAAATAAAATATTAAAAATAGTATAATTTAAGTTTTCGTATAAAGAAACAATGGCTGGGTAAATTCAAACGAAAGAAGTTTTTTTATCGAAAAGAAAAAAATGAAACTACAAAATTAGTAACTTTTGGTTGAACACAGACGATATTATATAAATAAATAATAAACACAAACAGATGTACGTCAAATTGAAATGGAAAGAAAAAAAAACAAAAGAAAATTAAAACTAAAGTATGTGACTTTAATTTCTCCATTTAACTATCGACGATAAATATCGATAGACGATTATATTATGTAAAATAAATTATTATTTATTGTTTTGTAATAATTTTCAACGCATTAACGACATACATATATAATAATAATTATCAAGTTGATAAGTTTATTTGAATACAATCGAAAAGACCTCGTATCATATAATAAAAAAAAAGAAAAAAATGCATCAGAAATATCCTGAGTCATTCATACTTGAATACGTTTTGCTAATTACTCAAGAGTCCACGAATTGTTCATTTTTTCTTCCTCGATTATTTAACGATCGGTAATATTATTAAAAATCGGATTGAATTTAGTCAGTAAAATCAATTGCATAATCTCAATTGTCGTGTTAGCATAACTAAACGCTTCGATAGAGAAATCACAGAGAATCAGATAAATTATCTAATATTAATCGTAGTAAAAAAAAAAAAAAGAATTAAAAACAAAAAATTCATTATAAATAAGAAGCAAAAAAAGAAAACGTGATTTTTAAATAACTCGACGTTAGATGAATAATGCGAGAAAACGTATGAGAAAAGAATATTTTTTTACCATAAAAATTCAACGATCGATCATTCCTTCGGTTATTTTTTGTTATCAAACGTACGATCAAATCATGTTTTATAAGTATATCTCTACGCTTTTCTTAAGAATTACACGCCTAACTTATGATTTATGTATAATATATATATATGTGTGTGAACCTATTCACAAATACATATGGACTCGTGTATCATTATACTAAAATCCTTTCTCACTGTTCGTTTCTACTTATTTTTCACTTCATTTTATTCCAACCCGTTTTGTTTTACTACAGCAAAAGGGAAATAAAGGGAGGTAACGCAAAATACGAAATTTTTTTTCTCGTAAATATATATACATACATACATAAATACATATATGCATATATATATATATATATACACCATCGAAAAATCCTGTTCGAGAAATCTCGATTCAGAGATGGAAGGTAAAAAATAAATAAAAAGAGAAAGAAAGATAGAGAAAGAGTAAAAGAAAAGAAAGAAAAGACCAAAGGTTCTAGTTTTCTTTTGGATAGGTACAAGGTTGGTAAAAAAAAAATAAGGTTTTCTTGTTAAATAATATAAAAATGTATGGTACAATATAGAGTTATGAAATTGTACGTTTGGGTTAGAACGAGACAGACAAGTGGATTAAAAAAGAGAAAGATAGAAGTGTTGTCTAATTTCACGAATTTCTTCTTTTCCTTCGTATCAACGATCGTATCGAACCCTACGGTATCCACCAATGCGGCTGATCGAACGCAGGACGAAGGGAAACTAGAGAGAGAAAGAGAGAGATGTAAGGTACGATCAATAATTCACGCTCTTCCGTTCCCCCATATCACCATTTATACGGCTCTGACCTTTCCAAGCTGTTTCCTGCATACATGCATACGTTTGAAAAATTTCTCCGAGGTTACACGATTTTCCACAAAGTGGAATTACCTCTAAGAACATTATTTCACGAGATTTCGTTAACTATTTTGTCCCTTTTCTTACGTTTGATCGGATCGATAAATCAAAAATATCTTTTTGATTTTTAAAATTATATATATTAATTAATTAATAATTATATATATACATACACAAGTGGAATTACCTCTAAGAACATTATTTCACGAGATTTCGTTAACTATTTTGTCCCTTTTCTTCCTTTTGATCGGATCGATAAATAAAAATATCTATTCGATTTTTAAAATATTATATATGTGAGATGCGAGCACCTCCAAGTCAAACTTAAGTAGGCATTCGTGGGGAGATTGGACGGTGGGCCCTGGATAGCTCAATGGTTAAAGAGCAGTCGCCCGGAAATAGAAAGCGGAAGATCCGGGTTCGAGTCCCGGTCCAGTCAATTATTTTCACGAATCCCTACATATATTAATTAATTAATAATTATATATATATATACATACACAAGTGGAATTACCTCTAAGAACATTATTTCACGAGATTTCGTTAACTATTTTGTCCCTTTTATTCCGTTTGATCGGATCGATAAATCAAAAATATCTATTCGATTTTTAAAATATTATATATTAATTAATTAATAATTATATATATATATATATATACATAATATTATAGGCGTTACAGACAAATAATAATCATCTGACTATAATATAAATTTGTTCTCCTTATATTTTAATGAAGAATTTTATTCGAAAATAAAATCTATTAAAATCGAGAACGATAATGGTCATCATTAAAAAATTTGACGATGATTCAACGCGGTATTATTTAATGGTATGTAAATATGCTAGTAAAACACGTTGATTAACATTATTAACATACTAAATCTATCGGTCTGAATATATTCATCACGTTAAGAATGAATGAATTAAAAAGAGAAAGAAAGAGAGATAATGATTATCATCAATTATGATAAATTCAGCATTTAAGAAGATCATAAACGTAACACAGGCAACCGCGAAAAGTATAATGAATTCGATGTTATAATAGTAAAGAATCTCTTTCGTGGTTCGTTCCGATAAAACGTCATTTTATTGAGCAAGTTAATATGTATCGTTACGGTAGGAAACACGCGAAAACGCGAATATTATTTTAAATCCGAAACATTTCGCTTTAACGCGTGAATACGAATATAAATGTGTATATAATACACGTATATAATAAATTTTCTCTCATACAAAAGTGAATTGCTAAAGTGCTAATTAAATTTTCTCTAACTTCAAATCGAGAATTAGTTGAATTAACCGTTAGGATTTTGATCGTTCAACGTTTTAACTTTCACGTCTAGCGACGAATTTTTCTTCGATTCGTAACAGTTTTAGTTTCTGACGTGAAATTTTACAAACTTTAAATTCTATCGATTCGAATGTTTATTTGACAATATTTCTTTTCTTTTTTTTTTCTCATATTTTTATCTTCCTCGTTTATAAAAAGAAACGAAAAAAGAACAAAAAAAAAATTTAAAAATGCGTCTTCCGCAATAAAATTATTTTCATACTCTCTTACCTTATTATTATTATTATTATTATTATTATTCCTATAATTGGCTATTTTTCCTTACTTATTTCATTGCTCGATAAGGATAACGAGAAGAACGATTAAAGTAATTTTAATCGAAAAAATTCAACGATGTATATCTATATATAATATTTATAAAAATAACAGAAGAGAGCATTTTTATGCAAAATCAAGCTTAAAAGTTTTATCGATTTTCAACGCACGATAAGGAAAAAAATATATAAATACTATTAAATACTCGCATAAATAAATAAATAATTATATATAGAAACAATGCATATATCACTACTACAATGATGTAAAAAACAGACCGATTATATTCGCTCAGAATTTAATTGTTTTCCTCGTAATCGCGAGTGTACTTCTGTTGATCGTGCTTATCTTACCAAGTCGGATAAGATTTATCAAGACGGAATGATCTATCGTTATTCCTTAAAATTCAAAATAATACTTTCCAACAATGATAAAATATTATACGAATAAAAACTTATTTTGACGTAACAATTTACTTATAAAAAATCAATTATCCAAAACAAACCAAAAACAAAAAAAAACGTTAACGAATCTTTTTTAATACAAAAAAAAAAAAACTAACATCGCGAATTATATATCGATAATACCTAATCGATTAAATTTTAATAAGAATAAGAAAAACAAGAAACAACGAACAAAAAAAAAGAACACAATTTTTCCATCGCTTGCGCGTCTAATCAAAACGAATTGGGGGAGAACAAACGAGAACAAAAAAAAAAAATAAAAAAAAAATAAAAATAAGAAAGAAAAAAATTCTCGCGCTACCTTTTTTCGCGCTATTTCTCTATTTTTTTTTTTTTTTTTCTTTATTTCTTAACGGAACGACGAGAACGACCATGGAGATCGCCTTAAGCTTTTTCCACGGTATATACACGGTGACCCACTTAAGCCGGCAGCAACGAACAAGACTCGACGCCGTCGCGTTAAACTGCCCGAAGAACTTTATCTCTCTCTCTCCCCCCTCCCCCCTCTCAACCCCCTCTCTCTCTCTCTTTTCTCTCTCCTCCTCTCCTCTCCCTCTTCCGTCTTTCCCCTCGACACCCTTCCTTCCCACTCCTTCTTCCTATCTTTCAGTCTCTTCGTCTTTAACGCTGCCCGACCATCTATTTCATCCCTTTGACGATGATAGACAAAAGATAGGGGGGCAACAGGGGGGTGGGTGGCGAGCGTGAAGGGATCCCCAGTGAAACAAACAAACGAAACAAAATCTAACAATAAGAAAACAACGGGGGTGTGGGAAACGGGAAAAAGGAGAAAAAATAAAAGAATGAAAGAGAAAAGCAGGTGGATTTGATAATACAGAAATGTAGGTGTTTTCTTTTTTCCCTACCCCCCCCCCAGCCTCATTCTCCGCAAAAAACGTATAATAATTCTTTTTATTCTGTTTACATATGAAAGATATATGAAATTGTGTAGAATGTCGAAGATGCACACATGGTCGGTTGTCCAACACAACGTATAAAATATAATTTATAATAAATTTGTAATATATTATAAATAATAATATAAATATATCGATGAAAGACCTGATTATGTGGGTTTTATTGTTGCATATGAATATTTCGGACACGTGCGTCAAGCGAGTGATGCGAATCTTGACATTATTACCGATTTCGATCTTAATACGGTATAATAATGTGTATTTATATATATTTTTTCTTTTCTTTTTTTCTCTTTTTATTATTTAATCGAACATATTTTTTTCTTTTGTTAATAATAAAATTGCACAGGCGAAAGAAATGATCATAAATCAATGGGGACATTTATAAGAAAATGCAAATGGTAGAGTATTGTTCTGATGACAATAATCGATTGAATATTTTAATATCGTCGATGCGTCCGTTAATCGACGCGCGTTTAATCGCAAATGATTGAAAAGATAAATGGTTTTTCTTTTTATTTTTATTTTTATTTTATATATATATATTTTTTATTCTTTTATTTATATATATATATACAAAAATAAAAATAAAATATAAGAAGCTATAAATTTCAAAAAAAAATTATATTATATTAATAATCTATTAGAATATAGAATTAAATTATTATTATTATTATTATTATTATTATTATTATTATTATATATATATATATAAGATGAGATTTATATACGGAAATTGATGATTGTAAACATTTAAATACAAAATTTTATTATAATTCAAATCATTGACGATTTTTTGTTGTTGTTGTCAATCATTACATATGATTTTGAATGAAAATTATTTGAAAAAAGAAAGAAGAGACAAAAATTTGCAATCCAAATGACGTTAAAAGAAAATTTGTTTAAAAATGCATCCATACATTTGGCGGTGATGATTGTATTAAAAGTGGAGAAATAAGATAGGAAATAAGTTGCAAATGAGACGAAGATAAGAAGAGAAGAAGCGAAAAGAAAAAGAAAGAAAAATTGTAGCAAGTAGAAACGAACGAAAGCGTAGTACACTACTTCGATTTTCACCTAACTGAGTTGCGGCCGGTCTGCGCCGCCGTACCCGGTCATATCGATTAAATAATCCTATAACATTTCCAGGGCGTTATACGATTTGTTAACGTCGACTGTACGAGACTGTAGAGAAAATTTTGGGGGATAAAATTATCACCTTTAATGCCGTATAAAAAAATAAACCCCCTCCCCTCCACCCCGTTAAAAAAAAAAAACATTCTCCACGAGCGTTTGTTTTAATTAACAAATTAATTAATGTTTATGATAATGCAGCAAACGTAATCCTTAGAACGAGTGGTAAACCAATAAAAAAAAAAAAGAAGGCTTGCTTTATAAACGTCGCGATTTATTTTTTTGTAACTTTAAAACATGTGTATAAAAAATATATGTTTTGTCGAATTTTATGTTTCGAATTTATTCGTCTTATTTCTTTATATTTTTGTTGGAAAATATTTTCGAAGCAATATATGCTAATAAATTTTTTTTATACAAATTTCAAATAACACAGAGACAGTATTGTTTCACGGTCAATCATATTGTATCGTTTTTCATTAAACGAAAGGAAAACAAATTGAAAGAGAGAGAGAGAGATAGATTGTTATAAAAAAAGATTTAATAAAAATGATAACATGTTCATTAAAGTAAAAAATCATCTATGAGATATTTATTGTTTGTCTCTTTCTTTCATTGTTCCTACTCATATCTTAAAGAAAAGAAAGAACGGATCAAGGAGAGTATTTTATTCATTTTTTTTCTTTTGGGCCCACCTTTCCTTTAGTCCCGCTACCTATATCTACACATCTACGCACTCTCACACAAACAATCGATACCTACAAAAACTGGCGGTCCCTGTTTTATTGTTAGACGAGAGAAAGAGAAAAGTGGTTCTCAACCGATATCCGAAAATACAAAGAAGCTTCATTTGATATAATTTTTCGATTAAATCCGAATCATCCACTTTCTAGATTTAACGATCTATCCATTTGTTTATATTTATATATTTATAGAAAATTATATATTACGATATATACTATATTATATTTTTACACAGTCCACATCTATTTTCGTCTGTATTCATTTATTCATTGAAAATTACATTACGATATACACTATTATTTTTTTACACACACACGTTCAACGAATTAAACTTGATTATTCTATCATTCCATAAAATTACCACGATTCCTTGGAACCCGGAAAATCCAAGTATTTATCAATCGTATGGATCATGTTTAATGATAAAGGAAATATATATGCATATTCGTATGTTTTAAATCGACAGTTAAATATGCAACAAAGCTATCATTACTATTTACGACGTAAGAATATAACTGAAGTTAAATATATCTAACTAACACAACGCACATATATTATAACGTACAATGTATAGGTACTATCCGTATACACAATGTACATATAAATATACTCGTTAAAAAAACACTTTTAATAATAATAATTATCAGAACATTATCACAGAACATTCATCTTATTATCCGATCACAATTAATTTCATAATTTAAGGAAGGAACAAACAAACGAAAAATGCCATCCAATCCGTCCGTCAGGTTTTATATACCAGAGAGATTCTATCTGTGACATTACATAAGTCGTCATAAATCTAATATACCAAGAGAACAACACACAGTCTGTCGTATTTCTATCATTGCTGCATAACCTGTATATAGGTGAATTAGTTCGATATCTCGTAACTCGAAAAATATATAATTCGTGTCATAAATATGATGAATATTTTTTATATAAATTCAATGAAAATAAACGAGAATATACAATTTTTTTTATTTTTATTTTTTAAATAAATCATCCTTAGATCGTAGTCGTATATATCATTTTTCACGATTATTATCCGTACGATAAGAAAATGACGATAATTTGCGATAACATTTGGTTATACGACAGAAAAAAGGGGGGAATTTTTTCATTGAAAAAAATTTAACGATAGATCAATCGAGAGAAAATGATCGATTTTCCTAAAGGGTTCGACTTCGATGAGACTAATTAGGATGCATCGCGATTTCCTCAGTGGTTTCTCGATCCATTAACCTACCAAATATTTGATGAAGAATAATTACCACGGTTGAATGACCATCGACCATTCAAAGGAAGACAGACTAGTCCTAGATTCTCCTTCCTTTAAAGAGATTACAAACGATTTCATTTCGATGAGATAGTTAATCGTTTTCGAGAAAAATATTATAGATACGTAATATATATTATGATTTATTATCGCGATACGATGATCATGAAAAACTCGTGTAAATCGCATTATTTCTCTTACGTTATTATTATTTTAATTTTTAAATTACATAAAAAAGAAAATTAATTCGTTGTAGAATAAATGTAATTACTTTTTCTAAATTCTTATCATTATAACAAACAAACAAATTATATATCTATAATGTTAAATCTGTTAAATTATATTATAACGATAAATATCTGACTTATTAGACCACTTTCATAATCACTGGCTCATATATGATGTATGCGTTGCAACACATTGCAAGGTAAACATTTAAATACTAATGCAATAGAATACAACACAACCAACCAACCGACTATTTTATTTCCTAGAAAATATATTAACAAAAGATTCTCTCTCTCTCTCACACATCATTTGTTAACCAATACTTGTTTCTCAACAGCGTAACAAAAAGAAAAGAAAAGAAAAGAAAAGAATAAATTAATGAAAGTATCAAAAATAGTAAAATAATTTCTAGTTTGTACAATCTAAATAAATCTAAATTAAGAATTTTCTCTTAAGATTAATTTCTATTATCCGATCTATAACAAGATACGATAAAACGATGATTATAATTTGTTCGTAAAATAAAGTTTAATAACAGTCATTCTAATGGTCGTAAAAGTTAATAAAGTATTAACCGCGATGATACCATATGGATTCACTCTCATAACACGTATTACAACGTCCAAATAAAGAAACTACAAAAAAATAATTCTTATCGGCAAAGTCGAACGGAAGTCGATTGAACCTTACGATTTCCTTTTCTCACTTGCTCGTCCTCACTGAGTTACGTTACGGGCAACGCCCGCATTAACGCACCGTCGCCCTGTAAAGAAATTCGCGTGATCTCGAAAGAGAGAGATAGATAGATAAATAGATAGACAGAGAAAAAGAGACAGAAACAGAGACAGAGAGAGAGAGAGAGAGAGAGAGAGAGAAACGATGATAACGAATAGAGAGATAGAAAGAAGAATATAAAGAATATATATATATATAAATGTATGTAAATATATATACACATGAACTACACACACATAAAATGTACATAAACTGCATACACATACGTACATATATATATATATGAATGTTATACATATATGTATATATGTAAATGTATATATGGATATTCATCTATTATATGCATATTTATATGATTATATACAGTGTATATACATACGTGTATGCATGTATATATATATATATATATATAGAAACGTAACATATGAGCACATATACAAGTATGTATGTATGTATGTATGTATCTATATATGTAGTGTGTATAATATATATATATATATATATATATATATATATATATATATATATAAATATATAGTACAAGGGACAAAAGTCATGAAAAAGAAATAGGGAAAATATAGAAAAGCCATCGACGTCTCTCTTTCGTGAGAAGAGAACACGAAAGAGAAAAAATGAGAGAGAAAG
Organism: Polistes fuscatus; assembly: GCF_010416935.1. Lineage (NCBI taxonomy): Eukaryota > Metazoa > Arthropoda > Insecta > Hymenoptera > Vespidae > Polistes > Polistes fuscatus. The sequence continues at coordinate 3,367,827 of NW_025113140.1, forward strand.
AGAGAGAGGGTGGGTAGGGGGCAGAGGGGTAAAGGGGGGAGAGAGAGAGAGAGAGAGAGAGAAGATCGGATCGTTGCCGTCGGGAAGAGATTGCCGACTCCATGTTAGCGTTGACTCGAGCGAGTCTCTTTATTGCGCAGCAACGACCTCGACGGATTTTGCCGAATTTCCACGTCCTATCTTTTTTTTTCTTTTATTTTGTGTTCTACTTTCATTTCGGAAGGATGAAAAATCATGAGAGAAATAGCGAAAAATGATAGAGAAATGATAGAGATGGAGGTGGAAAGTCAGAGAGAGAAGAAAGAAAAAAAAGAGAGAAACAGACATACAGACAGACGGATACTAAGAGAGAGAAAGAGAGAGAGAGAGAGAAAGAGAGAGAGAGATAGAGATGTCGAGGACAACGATGACGACGATGACGATCAGACGATTGCAAAGATTTTTCTTTTTATTTCCACGTAATACCCGACGTCCTCCATTTTCTTTTTCCGTGTCTCTCTTGCGCTCGCGACCATAACCTACATCTTGTTACATCGTTTCTTACATTTATTACTTAGATACTTTATATGTGTAATGAGTATATTATATATTATGTGTATGTATATATATTATGTATGTATGTATCCTATATATTATTGTATATATGTATATGTATATGAAGTATTATGTGATACGTATGGTTATGTATATACATATATGTGTCGATATAATAGCATATATTATTGAATAGAAGGACGGATATTTATGATCATTAGTTGATTATACGAAAAAATCGATTGATCGATCTAGATCGATATGTAAGTTTTAATGATGATCTAGACGGTATTATGAATTACAAAGATTTTTGTAATAGTGAATAGATTCGAATAATTCGTAAGAAGTTGAGATCGTTATCTGACGATCGGATGAAAGAAATACGAGAAAGATAGAAAGAAATAGGAAGAGTAAGTAAGAAAGAGAGAGAGAGAGAGAGAGACAGGTCTGCTTTTGGTCGAGGTCTTCAACCAGGTCCGCGTGTGGTACCTAAAAAAAACTTTCGTATTGCGATAGTTGAGAAGGCATGAGAGGATGTCGTTGCATCGTCATGCGACTCGTAAGTAGTACTGGAAGTAACAACGACGACGACGACGACGACGAAATATGATTACGAATACGACAAGAGCGAATAAAAACACACACACACACACACATACACACGCACACAAAAGTAGGGAATTTCAAAAAGTAAGAAGAAAAATTCGAATAATTGTTTCGAAATCGTTATATAAATTGTATCACCAATGATCGTCGTTGCGATCGTTGAAATGAAATCCGGGATTAAAAAAAAAGAAGAGTATTTAGTAAGATCATAGAACTAACTATAAATCCTTTTAATTTGGATCGATTCGGATAAAACAAGATAGATTTGTGTTGGAAAAGGTTAAATGATTCTTCAAAAGTAATATTTGTAATATTTAAATACCCAAGTATGTGTTTGGTTGATCCGTTTAATTTACTTACAGCATACACGTACAAACGACGACGACGACGACGATGACGACGACAACGTTGTCGGTCGGAATAAGTTGACGAAAGAATCGACGGTAGTAGTATAACGACAGAGGACGAGAACGACGATAGCAAATAGTAACAGTAGTCGCATGTCACGACGATAGCAGTCACGGTCACAGTCACGTAGTCTACGACGAGAAACTATCGCGACAAGATGCGCGTTATTGGACGGTGTAACACATACCCACAGGGCAACACACTCCTCATCATATCATCATCATCATCATCACTGTGTCACAGCTGGATAAGGGAAAAAAAGGGATAGAAAGGAAAGGAAGGATGGAAAAAGATAGTGAGAGATATATCAAGAGAAAGGAAGAGAAATCGAGAAGAAAGGGATACGCAACCACACACACACGCGCGCGCTAGCATACATACACACACACACACATATATATATATACACACACGTACAAGAGAGAGAGAGAGAGAGAGAGAGAGAGAGAGAGAGGCAAGCAAACAACAAACAAACCAACTATTTAGCGGCTGCGTTGTATATCCCAAAAGGAAGAAAAACAAAATAAGAGGAAAAAGTCTTCTGGAACAACTTATGTCTCCCGGGAAAGTGATAATCGGTAGTGTGTGAGAGCAGCAGCAGCAACATACACAGACGTATAGAGACATATAATGAAAAAGAGAGAAAGAGAGAGAGGGAGAGAGAGTGAGAGAGAAAGATAGTGTTAAGGGGGTCAGGAGGGGTGATGGATAAAAAGGGAGGTGGAAAAAAAAGGAATGGAAAAATAAAAAACAAGAAGAGACGGCAAAAGGCTTGGCTCGTCTCCTCTTCTCTTGGATTTTCCTTTTTTCCTTCTTCTTTTCCTCCTCTTCGAATCCTCCTCCACCACCTTCAACACCGCCTCCTCCTCCTCAACCTCCTCTGACTCCTTCTCTTTCGTTTACCTTAGCTTCTTCTTGTTCTTCTTCTTCTCAACGATGATCCAGTCGGTCTTTCAAATAAACATTCAATGATTTTCATCACTTCTATCCGTGTATTTTTCAATGACAACGACGACGACGACGACTGTGGTGGTGATGACGATAAGATGACGATGACGATGACAATGACGTTGACGTTAATCGTTGACGTTGACGTTGACGTTAATGACGGCAAGTAGAAGAAGCGCGTCACTTTCCAATAAATTTTCTATTGCGATAGAAAACCGAGGGACACCGACGGATGACAATCGTACACAAAACTCACGTATCTTTTTTTTTATATTATTTTCTTTCGGAAATAAAAAGAAAAGGAAGGAGAAAAAGGAAGAATAGAGAAGGAACAGACAAATATATTAATTTATGTCTCTCTGTTTATAAAATTGAGAGATAGAGAAAGAAATAGAGAGAGAGAGAGAGAAAGAGAGAGAAAGAGAGAGAGAGAGAGAGAAAGAAAGAGAGAAAGAGAGAAAGAAAGAAAGAAAAAAAGATAGTGATAGACAGACAGACAAGTGGTGAGAGTAAGAAAGAGAAGAAGAATAGATAGATAGATAGAGAGAGAGAGAAAAAGATCGAAAGAGATAGAAGAGACGGTGCGCGGAGAGCAGCGGGGAGCAACCGCGCTCCTTCTGGCTTTCTATCTCTTCTGTAGTGATTCGGTGCAATCGAGTTTTCTGACTGAACGCTTGGATCTCGTCGAGCCGTGCCCCGTGAGCCAGCACTCTACCAACCGAATACTCACCTATAACAAAAGTTACTAGATTTTAGTAATATTTCGATAGAGGTTCTCAATATTTATTCTATTCTTCTATCTAGATGTTTACACATATGTATAAGTCAGAAATATAAGTATTCGTGTACAGTAGTAATATGGAAATATTATTATTAATGCTATATTAATAATAGTTATAATTAAAAGGAATAATTAGTAGTAATATGAAAATGGTATTACTAATATTAATAGTTATAATTAATAGTAATATATGGGACTATTATTACTACTGTGCGAATAGTTTTATGCTAAAAGTGTATATACATATGTTATTAATTATTAGATTTGTAATATACGTATATACTTTATATACGAATTTATGTATATTGTATATTTATGTATATACTTTTTTGTATATATTTATATATTATGTATATATTTTTTAATAATTATATTATTTTCTCATTTATATAAATGGATTTTCATATACGTTGATTGATTATACTTTTTATTATGTCTTTTGCAAATGAATATTATTGAGATTATACTTTTTTAGTTTACTATCTTTATTTAAATGTTTCAAATTTTGTTTTAAAATAAGATTAGCATACGTGATTTATCGTGCTTTCTGTCAAATTTTTTTTACTTATCACTAGTTTCTACATTTATACAGAAATTTCAGTTTAGTTCGAATAGTTTGGTAGAATATTCCCATAAGTTATAATACTTGTCATCGAATAGATCATTTTGCTCATTCGTAAAATAAATTCGTTGTTTCATTACAATTTAATACTATGCGCGTGACGCAACAGGTTACTTGTGCGATATAACAATAAAATTTCATATATTAATTTGTAAGAGTGTTTGGATCGATTGGACTTTTTATCGATTTCGAAAACAAGAAATTGATGTTCCGAGGACATTAAAAATATATAATATATAATATATAATATATAATATATAATATATATATATAGTATTTCTAGTTAAAAATATCATATATAATTAAAATACAATTATATTTAATATTCTTCATAATTTAATAAATTTATCACGTTCTTTTTCATTAAAGAAGATTTGACATTATTGACAATTTTCACATGCATAAGAATACATTCTTAAATAAAGAATCTCTCTCTCTCTCTCTCATTAGATCTATTTTACACAAACGAATGTATATGTATGCAAGAAAAAAAAGTATTCTTGACGATTATACGTATAAAAATAATTAAATCAAAAATTGTCATATTTTTCTTCGAATTGAGAGTCACTGATAAAACAAATATCATGCGATTATATTGGTAACATTGGTTGCCCACGATTGGCTAATGATGAACTACCTGTACGTTGATTGGCGGCTTGACTGAGATACTGCCATCTTGTAGATGTGTACTTAACTTACTTCAGTTGCTGGGAGGTGGGGCGTCTAGGAGGGCGCGTACGACGAATGAACGCGAGTATTAGCAGCGACATACGTCTCTTCTACATAACCTGTTTAGACGCATTTTGCGAGATATTGCTTCTCCGGATAAATCGCGAGTTGAGAGAGACAAACACGAGTCTATACTGCAACGTTCGTGATTCGTTAATCGTTCAAGAAAAATAACGAAGAGATTAACGTATTAAATAGACGTAACGAACTGTATAGGAAAAAACATAACAAACTAGTTTTCTTCATTTGACTCTTTTATTCCTCGCCATATTTCACGAGAAAATAACGCGTAGAAGTAACGGAGAAAAAAGTAGTGGTTTATAGTTGAGAATGAAGAGCTGAGAAATAAACTTGTGGCAGTTAGAGTTGGAGGTAAGAACATATATTTCTTCGTGTATTATTTCATTAATACGTCAAAAGATTTCTTTTCTTTTCACCTGTTTTCATATATACATTGATAACATAATATAGTATAATAATATATATTTCATTGTAATACATAAATGTGTGGAACGTGTGAATTTTTATAAACCAATATGGTGATTATTTTTACTATTTCAAAAGAAGTATCTGGTATTTGAAAGATATTCTTCATGTTTCTGTCATATTTCAGTATAAAATATAGTGTCTATGTGTTTCTGTGCGTGCGTTTGTTATGTGTTTTTGGCAGTGGTTGAGGTTGTCGCGTGTCAATTAGAAACATGACTTTTTTTAATCATGTGACTGTGTTATTCACGTGACCATCTAGTATTTTCTAGTTTTTATTTAATACTTTTTTTTTTCAGTACTTTTCTTAATTTTTATTTATTATTTAATGTTACACTCGTGTTATATTTGTAAATAATAAATCTCCGATAAAGGCATATTCATATTGTGAATATATTTTATTTATATTAAATATAAATAATATTGTACGTGTGTGTGTGTGTGTGTGTGTGTGACAGGTGTCTGATTTAAATGAATTTTTTGCATAAATGTATGGGACACGATTTGAAAAACAATAAAATAATTGCTTTTGATTATTTTTTTCTTTTTTTCGTATAAAAAATAATCATATTTTATAATTTGTTGTATAAAATAGTGAAAATTATTTATTGTTGTATTAGTCAACGGAAGAAACAAGATAATTTATTGAATTAATAAATTCTAATCCTAACGTAACTAATCGATCCAAAACCTGTACATATTTTTCAAGATCATATCGAAGGTTAGAAAAACATGTGAGATCTACGATAGTGTCGTTTTATTACAACGTTTAAGTGGTCGTAAATTTATTTTATATTTCCCGCGCAAACATTTCATTAAACCGTCATTTTATTAACAATAAGTAATTGCGAGTATTCAAAAACTGAATGAAGTCAAGAGAAAGGAAGACAATTTATTTGAATTTATCATCCATAGATAATCGCATTTCTATTAAGAGAATATTTTCTCTTTCTTTTTATTTATTTATTTATTTATTTTTTTATATGATAAAATATTAAAATTTCTCCTTATGTACATATTTATATATAAAAGATGTGTTCAAATAAAATAAAAATTGGCCATTGTGATAAAAAATAATAATTATTGTTAAAAATATTGTTCATCTTATATAATAAGTATATAATAGTAATTGAATAATAGTAATTGAATGTTTATATGTAATGTTTATATACAGGATATTTCAAAATATGTTTGCATAAATTTAAGGGTGGTCGGTACATTAAAATAATAATAAAAAAAGATTGATACAATTAAATGCCCGATATGATCTTGTTTCCGAATTATACTAAAATAAATATCACGCGATATCATCAATCGTTATGCAGTTTATGCATACGACGATGCACAGCGTCACACTTTAATCTTTCAACGAGACAATTTTTAAACGAGAAATTCTCCAATAAATGGATTTGTTCTGGAATACGAATTAATCTGCCGACACGAAAGCTTGATCTAAATTCGTTCGGATTTTTATATTCTGTGGACACTTAAAGTCTTTAGTTTACAACAAACCGAGTAATAAAATCCTGATAAATTGCTATAGCATTTAATAATGTTGTCAGCAAATTTAAACGTTCAAACGTAATTTTTGAACACGTAAACAAATTCATGACGTTTGGGAACATGCTATGAAACCGACGCCTGATTATTTCTAATAATTTTTATAATAATCGTGTAACGACACGTGTAATATAAAAAAAAACGACTATAATACGTAAACAAGATCATATCGGGTATTTGATTGCATGAGAACCTTCTTTTTTATTAATATTTTAATGTACTGAAACTACCCCTAAAGTTATGCCAGTATGTTTTGAAACAGCCTGTATATGTGAGCAAGCACATAGAAAACAAGAGTCAGTGCGCTTGCTCGGAAATGTCAGTGAACCCGTGAACGGCAGAATGTTTCTTGTAGACGGTTTACTTTCGCATTTTCTCTTTTTCTTTTTTCCTCATCAATTTTTATTATTTTTTTTCTTTTTATATATATTGTATATTTGTTTTTATCTTTATTTTTATTTTTCACGAGGATCCTTCTTACTTCTCCTCCTGTTTACCCCTTCCACCCGCTCCCTACCCCCTAACCCTCGTAGAAAATAAATACAATCTAAAAATAATTTGTTATTTATATGCGGTTTCATTATATAGATCAGAGATGAAAAAAAAAAGAATAAAAATAAAAATAAGATAAAAGATAGAAAAAATAAGAAATACGTTTCACTATACCAGTATTCTTATATTAGATAATTATAAATAAATTAATAAATATTATTTATTATACAAGTATTCGTAATATACTTATTTAATATTTCATTTCATTTGTAGTATTATCATTTCGCACGATCAATTTTTCTTTTATTTCTTTTTGGTTCGCATATGTCAGTAACCAACTAAAGATAAAATGTTCAAAATATTTTTCATCATCCGGTATAAAAGAGTGCGGGAAGGGGGTGATAGAAGTATTCATAGATAATTTAGAAATAATTTTCTTGAAATATATTATTTTCGCACGTGGTGCAACAATAGTCATTGTTAAAATGTTAGCTTCACCTTTTTCGACAATTTATTTTGTAGAGTGTGGGATTCGTAAGGGTACATTTTCTATTTTCCTTTCTTTCTTTTCTTTTTTATAGTGTTCTCAATGGTAAGGTGTACTCTAAACGAAGGACGAGAGAAGATTAAAAAGCTAAATAAAATCTAAGTCGTTTGTCGGACGAGGTCAACTTCTTTCTCTCTCTCTCTCTCTCTTTCTCTCTTTCACACATACACACGTATTTACTTACTCACATATACACTATTTCACATCATCGATTCTCTCTCTTTTTCTCTCATTTCTATCCTTCACCGAGAATACCACCTTACCACAGGCAATACTAAATATCCGATTTCAAGAATAAAATGACGAGAAGTTGTGTTCGACGTATCGTAGGATAAAAAAAAATATCCCTACCGTCTGTGATAAAATTAGCTACACCAAAACCGGCTCGCTATACGACAACGACCCTTTCTAAAGCACGTGTAATTCAAGTTATAGTAATCCAATTGATTTATTGCATATATTAAAAATTCACATACGTATACACACGCATTTAATGCGTATGTTAATCTGAATTTTAGAAAGATAGAAAATAATTAGATGCAATTATTTGTTTGCGTATTTCGAGTGTACTCCGTTGTATTTCGTTATTGGAATATTTTAAAAGAATCAACAAGCTCATACTAATATATATTTATTATCTACAATCTGTCACGAGAATCGGTTTATCGAGAAATTAAACCAACAAAAAATCAATATTAGAATTACAATATATTTATTTTTCATTTAAAAATAAATATAAATCTGCAATTATAGTATTGTGTACGTGTCGTCACCTTCAAATACTTTCCAAAGTATTAATAAATATTTAATATTAAATATTTATAAAAAGGAAAATATTTCGAATGTTTTATTTCGGTGAAGTGACTTTTGCGACACCCTCTATATATATACACATATACATACGTGTGTATGAACGCTTGTATACATATGTCTATTCATAGAACCAACTAAAAGGGAAAAAAGGGAATGAGGAAGAAAGTACAGAGAAGTGTACCCAAATCCTTTCGTACTTGCATTGAAATTACTAGCAGTTTACGGAATATGTGTAGAAGGAATGAAAAAAGGTGAAAGCGTTTAATTGGTGGGAGTTCGTCCTTCGTTAAAATCCCACACAACGAGCGTACCGGTTATAAGTATTACGAATTCACCTTGTGACCTTGTTCCTTACGGGTTTTAAGTAGTCACGAGCCAAGAGCCCTCTCCCTTTCTCTCTATATCACTGTATGTTCACCTGCATCGGAGAGTATTTAAAATAGCGAAAGAGTAGCAGTGGTTCTCTAAGGCGAGTTCTCATTGCATGAAAAAAGAAACAACTGGTGTGTGTACTTATGTACGCACGTAAGAAGTTATATTTCTTTGGCGTACCAAAACAAATATAACCTCAATAACCTCAAAAATAACTTCAAAAAAAACATTCAAAATAACTTCAATTATCCCGTGTGCTAATATAATATTCTACATATGTCGAAAAGACGATAAAATGATAAAATAAAATTAAGATATTAAATAACATTTTGATAAAGGTTTAATTGATAAATATAATCTAATTTAATTATTTATACATGAGGAAGCAGAAGTGAAATAACTTCAAAGCACATAAATAATTTTTATTTGTATCGATATAAAACACGTGTTGTGTATATAGAAATATCAGAATATAGATATCAATCCACACTAAATGTAAGAGAGATATATCGAATTACTTCATACCGTAAATTTGAATTCGCTTTGACTGCGCATCGTGAATACCGGCAAACTTCGTAGTGTCGATTTTTGTGTCGCTGTGCGCGCGCATCGTAAAAATTCACTCTCATCATTTTTTCCCAAACGCGCTAAAAGAAATATAACTTCCAGAAAAAAAAGGAACATAATTATTTATCGAAGCCGTTCGTCATTGGTATATACGCGAAAAATAAGATTTTTTTAATGTAATAATTTTTCCATAAAAAGAAAAACAAAAAGATGTTATCAATATACCAGTACCATCCATATAATGAAATTATTTTTGTCGAAAAATTATTACTCGAAATCAAGAATTTTATTTATATTTTCTTGAAACAAGAAAAAAAAGAAAAAACCGATTAACTACTGATTATTTAGTATCTTTATTTTATATAATTGATTTCTTTATTTTATATATATATATATATATTTTTTTTTGTAGCGATGAGCGGTTCTCGGCTTGGAAGAGGCCGAGGTGGTCGCCTGGCCGTGTACGGGGGTTGCGGGGTGGTGATCATACTTTTGGTCTTCCTTTACCGCGCCGCCACCTCAGAGATGGCCAGGCTACGTGAACTTCATATACAATGCCTTCATCAACACGAATCACTCGCTGCACAACTTCAAGGTATATACGAGCATATATTATATATATATATATTTACTTTTACTTTCGTTCCACCCTTTATATATTTGCATGACATGCATATCGGTTTACTGCTACAACGGATACGATAAAATACAATAAAATTGTAAAACTTCTTATCAACTCGTACAATTACGAATCTCTTTTCACAGCGGGTAACACATTTTCGTATTTGAAAAAAAACTCGCTCGTCGGATTCGAAATTAATTTGTTAAACCGTTTTCATTGTTAATCCGAAAATATTCGTAGAAATATATATATTTTTTGAATACACGCGAATCGCGAAATTATAATCGCAAAAGTTTTTTTGAAGAAGAGAAAAGAACAACGGGAAACATGATTTTTCAGTTATATTCGAGTACAAGGTGCGCCTAGAAAAATCATTGGCCGAGGAGAAGAGTTCTAACGCAATGGTCAAACAGGAATTACAGCAACGTGCCTCGCGAGAAAAATCATTGAGAGACAAGGATAGTATAGAGGCTATGCAAAGATTTAAATCTCTTCAACAGACTTATAAGATTCTTGAAACCGAGCATCAGGATCTTCAAGAAGAGTGTAAGAAACGAGAGAGTCAGGCATTGGAGGAAAGGAACAAGTTGGAATCTACTCATAAGGATCTTATCAGGCAAACTAACGAGAATAAAGATAAAATTATAAGTGAGAAGGAAAAGACATTGGAAAATTTTAAAAACAAATATTTTGAATTGGAAACGCTAAAGAACAGATTGGAGAATCAGTACAACGATTTAATTAAAAATAATGATAATACCGACAGTACTATGGAACATATGAGAAAGGAAATATTTCAACTGAGAGCAAAATTGGATGAAACACAGGTAGTTTGGATTTTTTTTTAATTTTTTATATATATAAATGAGAGATCCGTTTACGATAGATAATATTGTTTGATCATTTTTGTAAGATATTATATATAATTCAAAAAGACGTATTAGGGCTTAATAAATTATTTCTTGTCTATTCGATAAAATTTGACAATTCAAATCGTCTATTTTTAGAAACGATGCAAATCCACTTTAGCGGAAACAAGTTTGGTTAGTCCTAAAGAATCACAGCAGCCAAATGATCAAAACTTGACGGGTAATGTCGTGATAGATCCGACACAACCAGAAGAACAACAACAACAACAGCAGCAGCAACAGCAACAACAACAGCAGCAGCAACAGCAACAGGCTCAACAACAAAACATGCAGGTAAGTCGGCCGAACAACGACGATGAAATGAATTCTGAACCTCTGCCCGCTCCTCGCAATCATCACGCAATCGGGGATGCCCTATCGAATGAAAAGAACATGCAGGATGAACAGGATGACACCTTGCCGAATCAGGAACAAAGTAACGTCAGGTTTGCACCCGAAGATGACAACATCATACCGGTAGGTCCTAACGAAGTGAAGGAGGACCAACAAAAAATATTACCCTTGCCATACGATTTAAGAGAGAAGCGTAATAAAAAAGATGAAACTTTTCCTTCCGCGGAAGATGTAGCCGAACTTGTTGACGAACTTGAGAAGAAAAATAATAAGGATGTCGATGGTGGTGCTCAGGATGCTCAAAAACAGGTCCTAGCACCACCGAAAATTTCTTCCTCGAAGGACCCTAACGATCTCGAGAATAAAATCCAAGACGAAAAGTCAACGAATGGTGATACTCTGGCACGACCGGATGCACAAAATAATTTTGCTGACTTTAGGGATGTCGATAATGAGGTAGAAGCTTGGCAACAAAAGGAAGTTGGAAATTGAGTTGTTTTTTTTTTTCAAAGTTTTTTTGGTTTTATGTATTTCTTTTTCTTTTTTTTTAGAAAAGATCATGTTTTTTGTTCTTTTTTTTTTTTTTTTATTATAGCAGAAAGCTCGAATGAAACAACGTAGTTAAAAACAGACGATTTTAATACACACATATACATATATATATATATTTTTGAAGAACGTAACAAAGCATTACAAAACCGGCGACACGCTTGGATCTTCTCAAATGAGTCTGGGTTGTCGCATTATTTGTGAGAATGTGCCTTCGAGTGACATTTTATTTTTAACCCTTTGAATGTGAGAATCATTTCAAATTCAAACGCTTTATTATTCTACACAATATACGATGATATTAGTCGAAATAAATTAAATATTATTATTTGCAGTGATAAATATTATAATTTAATTATACGGTATTTATTTGCAGTATTAATCAATTTTACTTATATTAGAAATGTAAGTTGAAAATCGTTGCCATAAATGCGTTGATAACACTCAAAGGGTTAACAATATCCTATATGTGCATTTATATTAGTTACTCTAGCAGGGTACTTTTGGGGTCATTTTGTTTTTTGTTCTTATTTTTTTTATCCTTTTTTATTATGGTTTTTGTGTTCTTTTTTAAGTTTTTTTTTTTATTTCTACTTTAAATTAAAAATTTAGATTTTTATATGCCATGTAGTTGCATGATATTTAACTGGGTATGGTAGATAGACTACTATGACAGCTACACTACTTAATAGTATTCGAATTTTATTTCGAGACGATTTTTTTAAATCAACAGAATCGCGTTTTTTCTTTTTTTTTTTTTTTTTTTTTTTTTTTTATTTATCTAACTCGTATTTAAATATCGTTATTTTATTACTTCTTAAAGATTATTTACTGATCAACATATTTATTTATAAGACACGCGTTTCTAGTTAAAATTGAAGTATTTTTATTCTTCGATAGTATTACAATGATGATTATATAATAAATATTAATCGTTTTCGATTGTGTAATTAAATTACGTAAAAAAAAAAGAAATATATATTAAAACGAACGACGTCTAATGAAATGCAATATAATATATATATACACACACACATAATACGATATGCAATATGGAAATGAAAAGATAAAGTATTAATATAAGTAAAAAGTATTTTTTTTTTTGTTATTACAAATTCTATAATTTAAAAATGGAAACAAAATCTTTTTTATTATGCATTTATATTATTAATTTCAAAAATCAAACGAAGGTAGTAGAAAAAAGAAAGATAAAATATTTAAAAAAAAAGAATATATATATACGAGAAAAAAAAATAAAAAAAAGAAATAATGAAGAGAGGTTGTAAGTAAAAGGATAAATCTATTCTTTTCTTTTTCTTATCACGAGAAAGAGAGAAAAAGATGATTTTGTGTATGCACGAGTAACGAAAAACGAAAGAAAAAAAATAATAATAATAAAAAAAGAAAAAACTAAGAAAGAGAGAGAGAGAGAGAGAGAGAGAGAGAGAGAATTGCACATAATCAGCGATATACGCCTTGTACTCTTCTGTGTTACTTACCGCATTAATAAATTGTTATTATTTTTATCGGCTCGCATTTTTACTGGCACCCCTGCTCTTTTTATTATACCTAATCGTAACTTACAAGCTTTCAATTATTTTTCTTCTCCTATTTTCTTTTGTTATATAAGAATTTGAAATTTTGTTCAAGAAAAAAAAAACAGAAGTAAAAAAATTAACAGAAATAAATAGACGATCAAATTGCAATTTTAAATTTGTAGAGATTTGATTGAAGAAAATATAAAAACAAAAAATAAATAAATAAAAAAAGTATATAGAAATATAACAATTAATCAGATACACGATATGTATAATAACACATTTAACTATTATTTTTATCCTCGTTCGTGTGAAATATACGTACATGTGAGGAGGACTGTTCAAATAACAAATAAGCTTTCCTTATATTATTTATTTCGAGATTCTTCTAATTATTTATAAGTTGCATGCTTATACGAGCAAATATTTATTTTTCTTCTTTCCTATTTATTTTTTCTATATTTTTTTGTTTTCTTATTTCTTTTTTCTCTATTTCTTTTTCTTAAACTAGCAATACTCGCTTTTGTAGTGTCGATAGAGTGGTAGAATTATAATACTATTTTCGTTGGAGTGATATATAATTTTGGGAACTTCAGAAATTTTCTACTTTTAGTAGAAAGTACAATTGGAGACGAGTTTGTCAGATTGCAGGTAAGTCAATTAGGTAAGCTAATAAAGCAGAAATTTTTTTGTTTGGAAAGCTTCGAGTATAATTAAGAATACTCGTCAAATGAACGAAATGATACACGATTGATAGTTTATACAAGATCTTACTAATTCCAAATGATGACATTTTTACAGGCGGTTGTTTCATCAAGCTCGATTAAGACGATATCATCATTGAAATTGGAAACCAGCACGAAAACCAACACTAATATCGATTCCGTATCATCGAACAAAGTTTTCAAGACTTCATCTAAGGTGAAAATTCCACCTGGCGTATTACCGATTCTCATGATAATGGATCAGAATGTTGTTGAAAAGATTGACAAAGAGAAGACCAATGATAAAAAACAAGCCAAGAAAAAGGATGAAACTGGACAGAATATAACTTTAAAGAAAAAAAACATTGTGCCAGAAGTAAATAGTAAAGAAAAAGAAAATGAAATAATAGATAAGGATAACGATAACGATAACGATAACGATAACATAGATTCACCGTATAAAATTTTATCGGCAAACAAATATGCCGATGATCAGAACGCTGCTGCTAGACGACAAAATGGCAATTGGTTTAAGGTGAAACCAGGTGTACAGGAATTTGGGGAGGAGCCTAATCCGATCGATCGATTAGCTGGGTAATAATTATATTTTATGCATTATACTTTTAATTAACACTTTTGAGTGATACAAATTAAAACGAAATTCACAATCTGTTTTAAGCATATTATTTAATTATGCTCAACTGAACAATTATGTATATTCTTGGAAACAGAATATTATAAATTATTATTTAATTATATTGATAGGTAATAATTGGGTAATATTATTAACAAATAAATTAATTATAAAATAATTCTATAAGATATGAGAGAGAAAAATAACGTTTTCCCGTTATCATTGTATACCAAGAGGGGTGGGAGTGGAGGGGGTTGAAAATTTTGTTAAAATCTTTTATTATTAATAACAATTATTTTGATCTATTGCAGATTGGAAAACATAGTTGGTAGACAATTTGATACAGGTGATGAACAATACGTTGGTGCCGATTTTGAACCTCAAGCTCAAAAAGTAGATGATTTGCGTTTGGCAGAGGGTGAAGAGGAAGAAGGTAATAAATAATTGGAGATATTTAATCGATCATACGATCGATGATACACCACAACAAAATAAAAAGGTTTGATATGGTGCTTTAGAAGTTGGACTTACTCTTGGGTATATTTGGTACATTAATTCCAAAAATAACATTGGTTTCAATTTATTAGCTTTAGTTTTAGAAATATAATAAGAAAATTTGGAAATTTGTACCATATTTAATAATATTTTTTATTTAATATTGGATTGGTAAATTTCTGCATAACTTGATTCACTAAAAAATCATAAATTTTATAAAAAAATAAGAAAAAAACACTTGTCGAATCAGAACGTTATGATGTATTTTCAAAACTATAGCTGATAGAACAAAGCCGTCATTGTATTTTGACAATTGACGTTTCAAGTAATACTACAAAATAAGTTTAACTTTTTAGGCATCAAAATGCCTGATCAACTGACAACGTTTATTAAAATAATTTGTAATTTTTATATTTTCAGACGAGGACGATCCCGAGGATATTATTTGAACGAAACGAGGATGCGTTACGTGGTTCGATGTTAATAACGAGCGAGACTTATTTTTCACGAGACAAATCAATCATACTTACATAATTTCATTATTTTCGATAGAATATCTTTTCTCGTAGAGAATAAATTAGAAATGAAAAGATTTTTTTAATTAAACTTTACGACGAAAGAAAAAATACGATACATAGTTCAAGAAGATAACGCAACAATATTTTGTTAATGACGATCGTAATAAGAAAACTAAATGTGAAAGTTTCTAAACTATTTATTCAAATATTATCAAAGAGCCTAGTTTATAAATAATCGTTCTCTCTTAAAATATTTCTATACTTTTTAGAAAAAAAAAAACAAAAAAAGAAAAAACAGAAAAAGAAAAAAGCCAAGAAAACATTTTCCTTCTATCATTTTTCTATTACGATAACGAAATCGTAACGCAAAGGAACGTTAATTGTATCGGTCTTTTCTTTTTTATTTATTTTTTTTTTATATATATATATCAACAATTAAAAAATATTATAATATGAAAGTATTAAATAGCGTGAATCGTTCGTATAAAAAAAAAAAAAGAAAAAAAAAGAAAAAATTATTACACGTCGTTTATACGTGCGACGATTTGAGTGCGAATTCTCAAATGAAATTAATGAAATGAATATAGAGGAAACAGACTGTATTTTTTTAGGATTAATACAAAAGAAAGAATAAGAAGTAACGTCACGTAGAGAAACACATAAGGTTCTAACCTTGAACATATACACACACACATGTAAATGTTCGCGATCGTGAAAGATTTGATTTTTTTTTCGACCGTGTAGGTCATCGGTGACTTAAATGCACTTATTACTTATTATTACTTACAATTAGATAATCGAAATTCGAGGCACACTCTCGAGAGTAATATTTATAAATAAACAACAAGATTATATTAAAAAAAAAAAAAGGATAAAAAAAAGTAATTAGTTGTGCGATCGTTTATTCGTCGAATTGCTCGTAATAAAATATAATAATATATGTATCGGTAATTATAACAATTGAGACTGAGTTAAAAAATTGAACAAATTGATTTTATAATGTATTTTATATGATATAAATAATAATAGTATTAATAATCATATAATATAATTTAATATAATATAAAATAAATCATAAAACCAATTTTTTTCTCAATTTTTTTCGAATTAGTCCATTAACATAATTATCGGCACATATATGTAAATAATTTATAATAATTATATATATATATATATATATATATATATATATAATATTGTATTTATATTTTTTAACAATCATAGTTTTTACTTTGAACGATCGAACAGAGATATATAAAATGCAAAAGTGAGTGAGATAGAACGAATGAATCGAACGAATGTGTGAGATGAATTATTTAAAGAAGTTTGTTATAATAATCGTAGAAAACTAATACACGAGAGACTATACAAATGTATATATATATATACATATATACATGTTTTTTTGTTATTATTATTATTTCTTTTTTTTATAATAAAAGAAAGCAATGAAACAGTTTCGTTATTTTTTACATTCATCTTTTTGTTTTCTTTTTTTTTTCAAAAACTATTATGAAAAGAAGAAAGAAAATTTTCTATAAACGTGTATTCATCGACCCATACGTATTTTGTATTCTAATAACTTTGGACTTTGTGTCAAATTTTGAAACAATCATTTCATGAATCACAGTTTATTGTTCAATAAATAAAATCAACTATCGTATAATATACCAATGTTTCTATCGTATTGTTCGTATTTGTTTTTTTTTGATTAATACGATTTCTATACAATCAATAAGAATTAATCATGTTAATAGGAGGGTAAAGTATACTAGAACAATCTGGAAAGTCTTCGCGTCGTAGCTCGTCATTATGAAATCATCAATATTTTTCTAGATCATAATGTCGTCGAAAAAAAAAACATTTGATTTCTAAGTAATCGAGTCACGTAGTGTTTCTTCGATACAGAATATACACATAATATTTCCGTCTCTCTTCGAATTAATGAAATACGCAAAAGAAAGAGATAGAGAGAAAGAGAGAAAACGTATTATATTTAATTTACATGATTTTTACAATATATTTAAATTATACTTAAATTATACATTTATATTATAACTTTATTTTATTGAAGTTATTATAAGATATGATTATAATAATAATATATAATGTATTATATATAGAATTATATATACATGTTTTATTATATATTATTATATATTATATATTATTATTATATTAATATTATTATATATATAACAATATATAATATATATATATATAATTCTTATATTATTCTAATTATATATATATAAAATTAAAAAAGAAAAATATTCAAAGTTTTTACTTCGAGATAAGTATATCTGTTATATTATTTCTATTATATTTTATTTCTTACTAATCTTTCATTAGGATAAATTGGAAGGATATGTTCGACATGAAATCTATTTGCTCGTGGCTCTGACTCATTGCTAATATTATTACATAAACTCTTTCAAGTGTATATAACACAGTATATTCGTACCATTCTTAGAAGTTAATTTGCATGACGACCAACGGCGACCTGAAATCATAAATTTACAAGATAATCGGTCAGGACGTTTTATGTCAGTTTAATTCGATCATGTATAATAATAACAACAACAACGATGAATTTAATCAAGTTATGATTTTCTTTATCTTTTTTCTTTTTTTTTCTTTTTTTCAATTCCGTGAAAATCGATTCTACCGACAACCGATTATAATTTAATTTCTGTAATAATACACAGAAAAAAGTTTTGATAACTCTTAATCACTGTTTTTTGAATTTAAGAAATTTAACAATAATTCAACACGTTATCGGTAATAAAATAATAATATTGCTTTCATTTGTTTTCATTTAAATACATATTAAATGTAAATAAGAAGCGAACGCATAAAAAGCGAGAAAGAAAGTTTTGACCTATCGGGGTTATCACAAATGAACCTAATACTCGAACACTTCACCATTACTACAAGATTAGACGTTAAAAACGTATGAACGTGTTTTCTTCTTTAATGTATTTCTTTCGTAATGATGTGATTCCATTGAATATTCATTACAATGACGATAAATTTTAATTCTAATGCATATTGCTATTCGAAGGAAATTAAATATAAAAATAGAAAATAATTGTGTGTGAATTACGAATAGACAAGTAATCTGTGTTCGGAAATAAATGACACTACTATTTTTAATTTTTTTTTTTTCTTTAGAAAGATATAACAACATTTTCTTATATATAATAAATTATCGAATAAATGCTTTACACGTCAGTGTTAACGTTTCTAATACAGAAAAACACACACATATGTATATATATATATATATGTTATACTTTAAAAATTAAACGAGTTTAAATACGTACGAACAAAACATCTTACAGCAAGTACTTTTATTTGAGATCTCGATGATCTCATCGTTCATCTTAGTAACATATTCGGATGGTTACCTCAAATTATCTCGTTAGAACTCACTCTTCACATTTACACGTTCTATTAGAATGTGTAAGTATACAATACGTTGCACGTGTGTTTAATCATTCCATACGCGTTATAAGGAAGAATTAAAACAACAATAAAAAAAGAAAAGAAACATTAAGTTATCGATTTGAACGATGACGAATATCCACTTCGATTATATTATTTTTTTTTTTTTATACAGATCACAATGATCGAAGGAGGAAAATGTTGAATAGGGGAATTTTTCTTTCCTTTTCAAACGAATATTATTAATGATAACGTCTGAGATACAATATACCATCAAAAATATATCTCATTTTTAATGATAAGTTTAATTAATGATAAGTTTAATTATCATTTTTAATGATAATTAAAATTCGACTTTTTTTTGTTCAAGGTTGCAAAGTAATTTGTTTTCTTGTTTGTTTGTTTGTTTCTTTCTTTTATTTAATTTCGTAGAAATTTGTATGCTTCCGAAGACCTCTAACCTTGTCCTATCTACGCATACATACAACACACACATATACATACATATATATAAATGTGTTATAGCTTTGTTAACATATACATATAAAAGAGAGTGGTACTCAAGCGAGTTATGAGAGATTGGAGAGAAGGTTTGACGTAAATCCATTGGTCTCCCCACTTCAAGTTTCAAAGATCATACGAACATAAGAAAGTCCTTGACAAGTAGCTCGGATCGTGCAGTCTGAATCCTTCTGCGTTAAAGGTAAGATCGTTTTAATAATACTTTGTTAAGATTTCTTCTTTATCTTTTTTCCTTTTCTTTTATTTTATTTTTTTTTTCTTGTTTTCTTTATTCTTATATTTCTTTTCTTTATTTTATTTTCCCGAATTTTCTGTGTTTTCAACGACAATAAAATATAATAGTTTCTGAATTTGATTAATTTTATATTGTTGTTGTTGTTTTGTTTTTGTTGTTGTTATTATAAAAGAGATATTATAATCTGAATTTTTCCCATCATTTTATAGAATAAAAAACCATGAAGACGTTACTTTTCGCGGCATTGGCCGTGTTTGCTTTCGAGGCATCACTTGCCGTTGATACTCACGAACATAACAAGGTCGTGTGTTACTGGAACGTTACATCTTTCGAAAGACAAGGTAAATATTATTTTAACAATATAATCCGCGAATGGAAAAAAGAACAATCCATTTATAAAATTTATATATATATCATTTGCGTTTTCTCTTCATTTTAGAATAATTAAATAATATTTGTTGTTCGCGTTTCTTAATTTCAATCATCTGTATAGAAAGTTTTACGCGATTATATAAAAAAGAAAAAAATATTTATATAACTTGAAATGAACTAATGTTAAACTTTAAATACAAATAAACGACGAATTTATAATTATTAAAAAAAAAAAATATACATATATATTAAAAGTATTAATTTATCGTTTAAATTTAATCTAATAAACTAATCAACAACTTTCAACATGCCTTCTTACGTTAATGATAATAATCTATTGAGATGACACGCGAAATCCGTGAAAGGAACTTTCTCCGCCAATGACGTAAACTTCTTATTTATCGATATTACGTCCCTGACATAGAAAAAAAGAAAAAGAGAAAAGCAAAGTTCGTAATTTATATTACGATATTATTTTAAGGTCCTGGAAAATTCCAAATCGAGGATGTTAGGCCTGCCTTATCACTTTGCACACATTTGATATACGGATTTGCTGGTATCAATCCCGAAACGTTTGAAGTTATCCCATTGAATCCAAATTTGGATACTGGTTCTGGTTACGCTTATTACAGATTGAGTACACAGTTGAAAAGATCATTCCCAGATCTTAAAATTTATCTCGGAATTGGTGGAAATGCCGATCCTTATGAGGATACTCACAAATATTTAACATTGGTAAGATATTATCGTTGATACTTTTTTCTATTCATATATTTCCTTAAATAAACTTACTAAAAAAAACATAATTAATAATTTTTATAAGAATAATAATAATAAAATATTTCTTAATTAACAAATCATTAAAAGAATATAATTTTTATAGTAATTCTTATAATAATAATAATAATAATAATAATAATAATAATAATAATAATAATAATAATAATAATGATTAAAAGCTCTCTTAATTAACGAATCATTAAAATTGAATGGTTTTACTATGATAAGAAATAATATTACTATAATATCTATTTCTTATCTATTTGTTTTTCTTCAACAGACCGAGACCTCAGAGGCTAGATCAAAGTTCATCAATTCAGTGAACCGTATGTTGACCGATTATGATTTCGATGGTGTCGATTTAGGCTGGCAATTTCCACCGGTCAAAGTAAAGAAAAATCGTGGTGCATTGAGTTCTTTTTGGCATGGCATCAAGAAGACATTTGGTTATGGAAAATTCAAGGACGAGAAGGAACAAGAACATCGCGACGGTTTTACCATAATGGTTCGTGATTTGAAGACACAGTTGAGGCCTAAAGGAAAGGCACTTACATTGACAGTTCTTCCACATATCAATTCTAGTAGTATGTGTTTTATTTTTATATATATATATACTATCTTGTTTTCTTGTTTGTTCTCTTATTTTAATCGTCCGGTTTTCAAATCTCATTACGAATGTGAATTCATTTATAACCTTAGTCATCCGCACACTCGTGATACGGAAAACTACAAGATGACGTAATTAAAGAAAGAAAAAGAAACCAGGAATATAATTAAAATATTTAATAAAATGAATTCTTATCTATACAGTTTATTACGAGGCACGATTGTTAACACCGAATCTCGATGCAATACATTTGCTAACATTCGATCAAAAAACACCAGAACGTAATCCAAAGGAAGCCGATTTTTCTGCACCAGTATATGAGAGTTACGGACGCGTTCCACAAGACAACATCGATTCGTCAGTTAGGTAAAAATAATTTCATTAGAATCCTTAGATAGTTAAACACGTAAATATAATATCTAATGAATCTAATATAATATCTAATCAACGTGTTGTATGCAGATATTGGCTCGAAAATGGTACACCAGGTTCTAAGATAGTCGTAGGTATTCCAACATACGCCAGAACATGGAAGCTCACATCTGAAAGTCAAATCTCCGGCGTTCCACCGATAACAGCCGATGGTCCAGGCGAAGCAGGACCTCATTCCGGTATTCCAGGACTTCTATCATACGCGGAAGTTTGCACGAAATTAACTGAAACACATTTGGGACGTTTAAGAAGAGTCAACGACCCATCGAAAAAGTACGGCAGCTATGCCTACGAACCGTACAATGCTGATACCGGAGCAGATGGTATTTGGGTTAGTTTTGAAGATACCGACACTGCTGGCAATAAAGCTAGTTACGTTAAAGCCAAGGGATTAGGTGGTGTTGCGATCTTTGATCTTTCTTTGGATGATTTCCGTGGTGTTTGCAACGGTGATAAATTCCCGATCATCCGGGGTGCCAAATACAAGCTCTAAGATCAATTCAACATTGTAAATAGAGATTGGAGACTGTGTGTTTGTTATTTCTGCTGCTGCTGCTGATGCTGCTGCTTTTAAGCGTACAGGATATTGAAATATTCATTGTCTTTTTAGTCTCTAGATTTTTATCGATAATCAAAATGTAACAATATTATTCTATTTCTTTTTATCCATATGTACGTAGAATTTCTACGATTCTATTCAACTTCTCTCCGATTAATTAGATTATTCCAACCACTTGATTATATCAATCCCCTCTTTTATTGTTTTCAATATTATTATATTTGTTTGATGCGTTAATTTGCTAAACGATACGAAAAATAAAGAGAAGAGGAAGACAAATAAAACCATCGTAGATCTGAATTGTTATTCCTTTTTTTGTCTATGTCCATGTTTTTGATCATTCGATTAGGATTATTTATTACAGGGAGGGTTTGTTTTGAATAAAGGTAAATCTTTCGATAGATGTATATGTTATGTATATATGTATATATATACATACATACATATAGATATATTATATTTCGTGCAGTCTATTCGAATAAACACTTTTTCCTTGGCTGTTTACCAAAGATCTCACACTTACAAATCAATCAGACTCGTTAATTATATCAAACGTGTTTATGATGAAATAGGAGGATGGCACACGATGAGAGATTACACGTACATACACGTACAATTAAATTCATATTAGTCGGCCATTATTTTTCTTTTTTCATTTTATTTTCTTTTATTCTCTTCGTTTTATTTGATCTTTTTATTTTTTTATTTTTTATTTTTTTTAACATTTACTTATACGGATATCAATTAATTTTATACTCTCATTTTATATTTATTTATTTATTTATTCTACTAGTAATTATCGGTAGTGGTAGTTAGTAGTGGTCACATTTACGTGATTACTTCTTCACTGCATATATGCATGTGTATATATATATATATCTTTTTTGTGTTTTTTCTCTTTCAATTATAATACTTAGAAAATACTGGGCTTGGTATGTAATTTTAAAACAGCTTATTTCTCTATAATACAGGTAGTAATATTGTTAATTAGCACCGTTTAACGCTAATTAAAGTGTGTTATTATTTTTATTCAACATCAAATCGAATCGTATGTATTTCACAGGTCACGTGATACCATAAATTAATCAATTAGTCTCAAGAAAAAAAAAAACAAGAAAAATTCGTACAGAAAAGATTTGCGAATACTCATTACGAATAAATATATTTATTCGGTATCCTCATGTACCATCATACGAATTCAATTGATACGATTTACGTTGTCATTATTTATTCTTGTTCAACGGTGCGATAATTCGATACAGAGTTTTTTTTTTTATTTTTTTTTTTTCTTTTTAATAAGGGAAGGGCACTCTTAGATATATCACGTGTATGTATGTATGTATTATTTATGTATATTATGTTTCTGACTATGATTTTTGCGTGTTTCTTTTCTATGTGTATGTATATATCATATATAAATATTTATATACACGCGAGGTAAGTCAAATGTTCCTAAACGTGTGATCCTTACAATCCGATCAATCCAAAAAATTAGTTCAAAAAGTATCGAAAAAGAATAATTGATTTTGAAAATCACCTAGGAACGAATGGCCCGCCTTGCATATATAGTGCATAATATATATATATGATGTTTATATATGTATAAATATTATATACTATATGAATATCACTAGAACGTACGATAAAATGATAGATCATCTCATATCTCTTTCTTAAACCTAATACAATTCTTATTTTCTTACTTTTTTTTTCTCTCTCTCTCTCTCTTTCTTATTTTCTCTTTTTTTTTCTTTTTTATTCAGTATTTCTTTGGTGAGAATAAAATAGAGAGAGAGAAAGAGAGAAAAGAAGTATAGATTTCTATAATATGGGGGGTCAGAATATATTTCGGCGAGGTTACGATGAAAGCATCCGTTAAACAACGACAAAGTGCGAATTATCTCTCTTATCGTGTTTTAAAAAACAAAAATGCAAATGAAAAACTATGATCAATGATATAATATTTACGTATATATAATATATATTTCTTATAAGAAATAATCATTGATTATAGAAGAGAAGAAAATATAAATGCTCGATAACGCGACTTATTTTCATTTATTTCGTCGATTCTTACGGGAACGTTTTGTTTCCTTTACGAAAAAATGCTTCAATATTCGTTTTTTTTGCTCTTTTTTTTTCTTTAAATAAACGAAAAAGATGAAAGTGTATAAATAGGCTCGCGTTTGCGTAATAATATTATGATGATGAGGTTTATAGGCCGATGAATTATTGACAAGATTGGAAAATAATTACCATAAGTAAATTTCGTCGTTATCAATAAAAACGTGAGAAACCAGTAAGAAAAAGAAAAAATAAAAAATAAGAGACGCGTTGGTGTGGTAGGATTATAAATATTCCCTTTGAATTTCGATCAAAAGATACGCTGTACCTATATGATAACGATATAGATATATTTATATAATGATAACGATAATAAAGAAAGAACGGTATGTTCCATAAATCATTTTTACATGATGGAACACCGTTTAACGTTGTACCTATTATCTTGGTCCACGTTGTTAACGCTAAGCACCTTGAGTAATCTGTCGGTGTCCTTAAAACCGTGTCTGCCATTTTGTTCCTGTTTCATTAACATCATCGTAGTAGTTTTCTTTTTTTTCTTTTTCTTACATCTTTTAGCCTGAGGTAGAGTCAGTTCGAGCATTTGTTCTAGCCTAAGTCGTATCGGCCATGTTATTTCTTCCTCAACGTGTTCTTCATCCTCGTAAGCATAATCTGACACGTTCGAGGTTCCTTGACGTAATTGTTGCTGTTTTTGTTGTTGCTGTTCCTGCTGTTCCTGCTGTTGTTGTTGCTGCTGTTGTTGTTGTTGTTGTCTTTGAACGAGTTCCTGATGACGTCGTTGTTGTTGCTGCAGTTGTAATTGTTGTTGCTGATTTTGATGCTCCTGTTGGTGATAAAATTGTTGATATTGACGATGGTGTTGGACGGTGTAACCACTAGTAATCAATTTCTTTGGCTGAACGAAAGAATCATGAACGCGAACTGGCCTAGCAAGGGACGATCTTTTTCTTGCTGGTGTCAAATGAATCTGATGATTCCTCGATAGATATTTCATTAGTTGGTCATTGCTACGAATGTTGTAACGTCTCGTTGAGTCATTGTAGGGTGTTAACATTCTATTAGAATCTTTACTCTTGATCGAACAATTGTCCAAATTAGAGCTTGGACGTTCCTTATTGCCACTACCATTGATCATACTCTTCGCATTGATATTCTTGTTACTGTTATTACTATTACTATTGTTACTATTATTATTATTTTTGTTACTACTCTTGGCATTATTCTTAGTATTATTGTTATTATTATTATTATTTATATTACTATTATTATTATTGTTAATATTACTATTATTATTATTGGTAACGGTGTGACGACATTGCTCGGCACACTGGAGACAGTCGTAATACTTTTCTACGACGCTTCGACGCATCGGATTCGCAAAATGGCTGCGAAGATTAGCGTAGTGTTGAAGTTCGCTCGTCATGTTCATGCGAGTGCCTTGATAAGGTTGCTGTCACACCTCTTGAAGGTACATTAATGGACAGAGGGTTTCGTTATACAATACGTCACCCTCTTTACCGATATGCTCGGCCGATCTCACGTCAGCCGCAAATCTTACCATAGCAACGCCGTCAACTTCTTCGCCAACTTGGATGACGATCTGTGAACAAATATCACAATTATCATGGGGGTCCGATAACTTTGTGACGTGTATATAGGTATAGTTGGATAATAAAACATTAATAGATCATTAATTGTGTTTTCCTATTTGTTGTTTCTGTTGTTGGTTTTTTACCTGATCTCTCAATAATGTAATTTGATCTTTTAGTTGCAGGTTACGTGTAACCTGAAGCGTCTTTTGGCCGGATTCAACGCGCATCACGTAGGCACTAGGAAAATATCCTGCACGACCACCAAGACATTTACCCTTCCACCAATCTTTCTCGGATTTATCGATTACTGTTACCTTGTAACCGGGCCTGAAAAAATCAAATGACGAAAGTATATCTTTATTTTTTCATATTTATATATATAATAGAATTATTATTATATGTATAATATATTATATATATTATAGTAAAAATGGTTCTCACTTTAAGTCCAGTTCGTCTCTATGACGTGCTTCGAAATTGTAAAGGACGACGTAGAGATTGTTAGGAGGAAGTACACGTTTCCCAGACGGATTCATATGATTTTGATTGTTTGGATGTGGTGAAGGACAAGGTGACGTACTCGCCGAAGAATAACATTTGTCATTCTCGTCCGGTAACTCGACGCTAGACGTCCTTATGGTACTCCTTATGTGTTTGTGCATAGCATGACCTTGACCTGGACTGCACGGAGCTGCGAAGATCGGTAAATCTCTGTCTGCACGTACGTACAACGTGACGAGAAATGTTTGTTTGTTTGTTCGTTTGTTCGTTTGATTTCTTTATTTTTTATTCTTATTATATTTCTTATTTATTATTATATATGTAGGATTCGTGAAAAAATTGGGCCGTTGGACTGACTGGACCGGGACTCGAACCCGGATCTTCCGCTTTCTATTTCCGGGCGACTGCTCTTTAACCATTGAGCTATCCAGGGCCCACTGTCTAATCTTCTCACGAATGCCTATTTAAGTTTGCCTTGGAGGTGTTCGCATCCCACATATATAATAGTATTTTCATTAACAAATAACAATAAATGAGAATCGGGGAGAATTATTAAACAATTTGATTTTTATGAACTTTTTCTTTTCTACTCACATAATCTGTTGATACTTCCGCTGTCGGAGTGCCTAGGTGGGGTTGATTCTCTCTGACCAGAAGTATAGTAATCTCGTGGACGATGACGTACGTGTGCTGTTCCTTCCGGTGAATCCAAACTGAGACTCTTCATTCTCAAATTCAATCTCTCGCGTCTACGTTGCGGACTATGCGGTGCTTTACGTTTCGTTAAGCATTATTATCGATTATGGTTATTATATGTATAATTTCTTTTCTATTTAACCGAAATTTATATCAATTTTATTTAATCGACGTTGACGTTCATTTTTCTACGTTCTTATCACATTTTAATATTTGCTTCGTTTCTTTTTTTTCTTTTTTTTTTTGTTATATCCAATTTATTTGAACGTTAACGTCGAAATTGAAAAAGGGATAAAAAAAAAAGAAAATAAAATAGAAGAAAAAAATAACAAAAATTGCTAGTCTCTATCACTACTTCGTTTACTTTTTTTTGAATTTTTCTCTCTATACTCTCCCCCTCCTTCCCTTTGCATGTACAAACGAACAAATAGCAATTCGTACATTTGAAGATAAAGAAATCGATAATATTGTTTTACGGGACACGACTCGAGTTTATAGAAAAATAGTGAAAGATAGTGAAAAAAGGGGTTTTTGTGAACTAACTTTTGTCTTTTTTGACACAACAGATAAAGGAATATTTTATTTACAATATTTACACACATACGCACACATAGATAGATAGTGTGCGTATGTGTGTTATATATATAACCGATAGTTCAGGTAAAACATGTTTGATAATTTTGTTCAATTCATCTAAATAACTCTTACCCACATATTCGATTAATTCAATTAATTTTCATCGACGTTCGAAAAATAATGAAAAATTTAACGAAGAATTGCTATTTATTATATATTATAAATATTGTATTTTGATAAAAAAAAAAACAATTAAATAAATTCGAAAAATTTGAAGAAGTGAAAGAATAGATGTTGCTCGAAATACAACGAATTTATACCGAATGAAATTATGATCAATTATTATCTCGTAAAAAGGGAACACGAGTGGATCGATTTACGTACATTTATTTCATTTGATAACGAATTATTGATAATAACCACTCTACGTTCGTTTAATAGGATCATTTATATATATATATTCACATATATATACGTCTTTGTATTATATTATTCTACACTTATAAGTGTATTAATAGTAAGAGCATCACTTAATTGTCGCAAAATTGAAACGCTTTTAATTAATTGCGGTTGAAGTTGTGATATGAAGATAAACGTGCAGATCTTCTCTAGTTATTCGATTAACGATGCCTTCAGGATAATCAGTATAGATTATCACCAGTTATCCTAGATATTTAACTTCGTTAACGCTTTCAAACAATCCAGAAAATCTCGAGAATTTCTTGAGCTTGCGAACAAAACTTTAAAGCACTTCGCAAATTTCCGAGAGTATTTTCCAACGTGTTTATGCTACACGTATTAACAGAATTTGAAAATAATTTCATAATCGCGTTTGCGGTATGATCAATTATTTTTACAGAAATATTTTTCTCTGCGATATTTTTTTTTCTCTTCTTTTTTTTTTTTATATCTTTTCGTATAGAATTAACGACACCATCGGGAAGATAATCGAGAGATACAAATTCGGACGGTTTTTCATTGTTGTACTTTTTTTTACACAGAATTTTCTCACGAGATCGTATTGCTTTTTTATTATTATTATTATTATTATTTTCTTGTTTGTAATTACCATTGATTAAACTTAAATTAATGGGAGATTCGACATATGAATTTCATTAAATTCCAAAACATTTCTGAGAACGTAGAAATATTTACACACGGTATATAATCGAGTTTAAAAATATATTTTTATATAACCGTATTGTATTAATTTATTTTGTAAAAGATTTTTCTAGATAAAACGATAATATCATTGAAAGTATAATCAAGATAAAATTGAAACATTCCCCTTTGTTACATTGTTACGTTTTTAATTTTACGAGGATCGTCGTACTGTAATTTTTTCTCATTTTTTTTCTATTTTTTTTTTTAATTCCTTTTAACAGAACTTCGTCACTGGGATTCACTTCGAAATATCGAATTAATATACATAGTCGTAATGTATAAGAAAATAGAAGTGAAAGACACAAGGTGGATAAGCTACGTGGGGTGAGTAGGAGGGTTAAAGGGAAGGGGGAGTGGAAACGTCAAAAGGATTAAAAGGCGTGAAGGTTTTATAACGAAAAAGGGGGAACACAAATAGATTTGAATTTGTTTTATCCGCGGTGTGGGAAATATTTCAAAGCCGCTTATTTCGGCTTTTACAAAGAGATTTGAAAACTTCGTTAAATAATACAGGCTTTCCTATAAAAGTGAGAGGGTGGGGGGGTGGGGATGGGGAGTAGAGAAAAGTGAAGTAAAGAATGACAAAATTATTAATGATGAAATAAAACGATACGATATATTTGAATTAACCTTTGACGATTATTATCCAAGTAAAATCTGAATCCGAAAATATATACGAAGAAAAGAAAATTTTTTTGTCTAATCGTTTATACAAAGTTTTAAAAAAATCAATTAATGTATGTATATATTTATATATATACAGTTAGTCACATAAATATTCCGTACTCGTCTTGATCGTACATTTAAAATAATTCATATTTACTTGTAATCCAAACTTTCCAAAATTTCTATTAAATCAAAATCTAATACAAGATATATATATTTAAACATTCGAATTAAATGAACTTTCCTTATTAGAAATTTTCCATATAAAAATTCGATAATAATCGTTTGCGAATCGTTACGTTATAAATTCGTAATCGTAGCGTAACAATTACCACCAAAAAAAAACGCGATACACAAATTATCAGTATAATTATACTTATTTTTCTTTTTTATTTAATATATGTTTTTTTATTTTTTTTTCTAATAATATTTATTATCGTAAATCCAAATTATTCGTTAATATAATTTACCCAATATGAGAATCGAAACACGTTTGTTATATCTAATTTTACGAGAATTAAAATTGAAATCGGATAGACCATCGTTTAAAGGTAAAATCTGTTCTATCGTTCGTAGAACAGCAGCTTTAACGTTTCCATCGTGCTGAAATCAATTAACCTTACTCTAGAAAGATAAAGAGAGATAGAGGTAGAGTTCGGACATTCAACATAGATTCCGCTTGAATGCTGTCAGCTCGAACGTTATAACAAAAGGTATATTGAACCGTGTGTATGGATTATCGATCGTATGGGGTCAAGTGTCGGATCTTTGATGATGACGATGACTATGTGAAGAGAATACCTTGTTGGTTCTATTATATCTATCTCTCTCTTTCTCTCTCTTTCTCTTTCTCTCTCTCTCTCTTGCCTCCTCCCTCCAATTCCCCCCCCCACTTTCATCTTTTTCTCTTTTTCATATCATATTCATCATATTTTATTTTTATTCTAAACAACACCGCGCGCGTACATGTGTTAGGATATTTGTGTATGTGTGTTTGTATGTGTATGTTTGTATGTGTATAAAGATTGATCATTATACTTGAATTATTTTTCATTTAAAAATTGTATTCGTCAAAAGTCAAAGTGTTTTAGTTTTTACATTTTTATTTATATTCGAGATTCACGCTAATATATTATTTTATTATTGTTCTTCCGTTTCCGTTTTGGTATTTACTCGATGAGAAAATAACATTCCTAACGCGGGGATAGATGATTAAAGAAGAAAAGAAAGAAAGGGGAAGAAAAAAATGATTAAAACCAATAGGAAAATTGGATCGGACGAATGTGTCGTTGCGTTCGATATTTTTGTTGTTTCTTTTTTCCTATTTATCGTAATCTAATCGATCCAGCGATTTTGTCATCCACAAGCGAAGCCTATCATTAAAATTATTACTATTGTTATTACTATTATTAATAAATTATTCTTCTTTTAGTATCGTTTCAACGAACCTGCGTAATTTGTCATCAATCGAGAGACCGATCATTATTTTTTCGTATTAGATATTATTTCTCGATAATCGTGACAGTGAAGAGTTAAGTTTAACAATTGAAAAAAGAAATAATGGAAACAAAAAAAGATGTGGATTTTACGAATTATTTCTTCATAAAATTAAATTATTCCTTACGTTATTCTCTCTCTCTACAAATTTTGATCGAGTTATAACAAACAAAACACAAAAAATTAAAATATATTATAAAATTATAATATGCACGTATAATGATATAAATAATTACAATTATAAAATAAATCGTCATAAAATCTCTAAATATTTGTTGAAGTTATACTTCTTTTGGCGCGTTGGGGAAATTGTAATGGGGAATGTTTTTGTTCCGAACGTCTGGAAAAACGACACCATGAAGTTTGTCGGTATTTGCGACGCGCGGCAAGCGATTTCAAGTATACGGCATGAAGTTGTCTTCTTTTCTTCTTCCCCCCTTTTTTCTCAAGCGGGTCACCCATCCAAATACTAATCGAACTCAGCGCTGCTTTACTTAAATGATCGAAGCGAGAACTAATGCTGTAACGCGCCATGGCTGTTGACGCGTGATGTAATTCGATATATCTGTCTTATATTTAGTGTGGACTGATATCTATATTTTGATATTTTCTTTTCCTTTTTTTATTCTTTCTTATTTATATATATATAATAATAATTATTTTTTTTTAAGTTATTTTTGAGGTTATTGAGGTTATGTTCGTTTTGGTACGGCAAAGAAGTATAACTTCTTACGTGCGTACATAAGTACACACACCAGTTTTTTTTTTTTTACTTAACCGTCCACCGTCATGATTATCGGTACATTTAAAAAGATAATAACATCGGTGTATCTTCTCACATCTCTTTCATATATGTGCCCATAATTATGAAAGTGGTCTAAGTAAGTGAAAATTAAAAAAGAAAAATAAGTTTATTAGTTATATCACACAACATTATTTTCAACTAAATTAATTCAATATAATTTTCACGATATTGTCAAAAATGAACCGTTAGATAGTGTTTGGTTATTTCAATATTATTAATTAATTAATGTTCAAATGTAATCGTTTAAATATTTCGAAACAAGAAATATATGACTTAGACCACTTTCATAATTATGGACACACATATATATGTGAATCTTCTCTCCTATGTATATTTCATTTACGAAAAATAATAACAATAATAACAATAATAATAATAATAATAAAAGAAGATAATCGATGGGATTACATTTTCTATGAAAAACGAAAATCTGATAATTAGACGTAAACATCTAATTTAAAATCATTAGATATAAAAATTGTTCATGAACATACTGTTCAATATGTAAATACTTATTGTTAGAATATTTTGTAGTTCTTTGCATGTGTTGTAAATATGTTACAAATGAAAAAAGAGAAAGGGAAAAAAAGAATAGAAGAGAGAGAGAAAGAAATGAAAGAAATGAAAGAAATGAAAGAAAGAAAGAAAGAAAGAAAGAAAGAATGTATGTATTGTTCGATCGAGGGTCATCGTCTCCTGTTGACGCTCAGCTCTCTGCGCATAATCGGGGTCTCTGGTGACCTCGACGACGAGGTCGAAGGTGGTGACTCCTGGGTCATCAACACCAGCGGTTGTCCGAATGGACGCGTGCCTGACATGGATCCTCCGCTTCCTCGTCCTGGCCAATCGAATGATCGGAGCTTTTGTTTCGTTTATTATATTTTTTGTTGTTGGTTTTATTTGCTATTCGTTTATTACTATTTATTGGATATATAATTATTATTGTTATTTTTCTTTTAATTTCATTTAAACAAAAGAAATATCGAAAAACAATATTGTTTATCCCCTTTAAGCTCGATCACAACTGGGTGAGTGGCTGTGTGGGTGTGTGGGTGTGGGTGGGGGAGGGTGAAGCTTTTATTACGTTTCATTAACCCTTTCGTTACGAACGCGCCGACTATAGTCGGCATCCATGCGACGATTCTGTTTATACGGTGTGCCGACTTATAATCGGCAAGAAAATCTATAGTTTGTCTGTAGAATTGTTGGAAAACTCTAATTTAGTATGTAGATTAAAAAGTTTTAACCCCTGCGGTTTAGGAGTAAAATTTTCTTCAAATAATGATATGGTTATTACTGTAACGGTTATATCCGTTTACACTTATCCTTTGTAACAATTCACGTCAATGTATCGGAGTCAGTAAAAATTACTTACAATTCTCAGCTAAAAATTGATTCTATATTCCTCTATTAATAAAATTAAAAAAGAAAAATCTGTTGAGCATTCTCTCGATTCTATTGATCCGTGTATCGAATGAATCCTAATAAAAGTATATTTTGAAGGTACGTAAAATAATATTCTGTATGGTCAAAATAAGTCGCCAATGATGGCATTGAAAAACTTAAGATCGAGTCAGCAAAAATTACCGAGTGGAATATGCACACTTTTCGATATTACCATTATTAATTAATTAATAATATTAATTTTTAATATTATTCTAAAGTAACGAAAGGGTTTGTCTTATTTCAAATTGATAATAAGTTCTTTTTTCAAATGCGTTCGTTATAAGGCTCGTTGTTAAATAACTTTACACTTTAGATTTTTGCATGTTATTATATTGATATTTCTTTTTCTTTTTCATCCCCCCTATCTTGGGTTCGAGGCGTTGCGATAAATAGAATATTTTTATTTTGCATTTTTTCCGTGACATTTTGAATTGGGGTTGGGGTGGGGGGTTAGTGTGTCCGTTCAACGAAGGAAGATCAATTAATCAATCAATCAATCAAATCAATCAAATCAATCAATCGTTATTTTGCTATTCAATCGAAAACAGGCGAAGAAGTTTGGCGAGAATAAAGAAATAATATTATTTATATGGCAATATATATAAAAGCGATAAAATTGTTGTCATTGTCGTTACGAAGAAAGATTTCACTTGAACGGGGAGAGATTATATGAAAAAGAGAGAAAGAGAAAGAGAGATATATAAATATATAATATATAGATAGTAAATAGAGAATCACTGATCGTTAATCTTTGACTTTAGAAAAGTTCTTTGATGTTTTGTAGGACCCTCTCGAACCTTCTTCGTTCGGGACTCCTTGAAAATAAATCGAGTACTTGAATAACTAACCCTTTGATATAATGCTTCAACTTGTGGTTTTTGCTCTCGTAACTCTTCCGTTTAGTCAATTGGATTTTTTGGTTTTATTTGTTTGATTTCCTTTTTTTTTGTTTGCTTTTTTTTTAAGATATTGAAAGCAGATATTACAGGGATGAAAAGATAAGCAGCAGCAGCAACAGCAGCAACAGCAGCAGCAGCAGCAGCAGATGCTATGACGTTAATAAATGATTCGTAATTTGTCTTTCTAACGTATAAGCTATATTTAGATTATTATCTAATTATTATACGTCGAGAATGTTGTGCTGATGGTGTCGTTAATCTTATGTTAAAGTGATTATTACATATTAAATTTATGGGTTTTTTTTGTTTTTTCTTTTCATGTAATATCGATCATATCGTTGCTTGATATTATATTGTATATTTGATTATTAATTATGATTCGAACGTCGACGAAGATTATTTATATTTATATACGATATGATAATAAACAATTTGTTTTTCATTAACGAACGGAGCGAGTTTCGAAAGAGAGATGAAGAGGGTCGACTATTTGGATATTTTTTTCTTTTCTTTTCTTTTCTTTTCTTTTCTTTAGTTTGTTTTGTTTTTACGAACCGTTTTACCTGCTACATATATCGGTTCACATTGTAAATCATTTCTCTTAGAATTCGGAAAATGTATTCGGTGGAAGCTTTGTTCGATTATACATTCCATCTTATGAAATTGTGCGAAAGAAAATTTCGAAGATTATAATATATCTCGAACGATAAATAATTATTCAGTTTTCCTAAAGAGATTCTATCCGATTTAAAAAAAGAAAAAGTAAAGAAAGTTAGCTTTTTTTAAAGAAACATTTTTTTTTTTCAAACCGACACGAATTTTTTCAGCTGAAATTCGATAACGATGAAAAAAAGAAGATATCACGTAACCCGTTAACGCGTACGAATATTGTTTTTTCCAATAAAAAGAAAGAAACCAAAGAGAGAGAAAAAAAAAAGAAAAAAATTATTTTCTCGTCTATAGATTAGATAAAGATAATATTATATATATATAATTATTATAATAGATAGATGATAATATCGTAGGAGAGAGATAATCTTCGAAATTTGAATAGAAAATGAAAAAAGATTCGAGCGTTTACGAAGAATGTGATAACTCGGAAGCTGATGATAATACAGAGAAAGATAATTTATGCTACGTTTCTCACACGATGCGTGATACCACGAACGTAAATTGCGTTTTACTGGATTATGATTAGACCTGAGCGAGCATGGAAATTACCAATGACGTCAAACACTTTCCCACCCAGTTGCAATCAATCGCGATAGAATCAAATCCGATTGATTATCATACGTAATTTTTAGCGATAAACGTGAAAAATCGTTGTCCATCACATCGGACGAGTGTATCTAATAAATGTTATTAAAAATTCATCGTTGAGATAAAATAACAATATTATATCCCAGAATTTTAAAATCTTCCATTTGTAACAGGATTTCACGTTTGTCATTGTATTGTACGGGTGAAAAAAAAAAAGAAAAAAATAATAACATATACGGTAGACGTGAACAATACCCAGCAAGTCAGCTATAGACGACTAACTTCGCGCTGTTAATTTCATATCGTTGTGCGCGCGCCATCGTAAGAATTCACTGCCATAATTGTTTTTTTTCAAAAACGCGCCAAAAGAATTATGACTTCAATAAAATTCAAATGCAGTTCACGTTCGTGGGTTATTGACGCTTCATGGGGGAGGAACTTGGCATTAAACAGGGAGGAAGTGAGTAAAGAGAAGAAAGAAACAAGAGTCATGTCCCGGTGTTAAAGAGAGAGACGAGCATATATTTTGTTTCTATAATTTTTGTTCTTATTCGTGATAAGAAGAAGAAATAGAAGAAGAAGAAGAAGAATAGAAGAAGAATAGAAGAAGAATAGAAGAAGAATAGAAGAAGAAGAAGAAGGGTATAGAAGATCGATAGGAATCGGTAGTGTGCCTTACCAGAGGTGGACGAGGAACAAGGGTGGGAGGAGGCCCTCGCTGAACCGGAAGGTGCTGCACCGGAAGGAGGATGATCTGCTGTAGGAGGCGTAGGCGGTGAGTTTGTCGAGTTTCCACGTATCTCGCCTGCCTGCTTCAGCACCTGGTATATGGTGTCCACGTCTGTGCCATACGGGGGGGACAAAGACACAAAAATGGAAATGCAAATGCAAATGCTAAAGACCCGACCCACTCTGTTACTCTATTATCTTTTTCTTTTTTCTATTTTTCTTTTTTTTCTTGCTTTTTTTTTTACTTTTAAAATTATATTTTCTCCTCTTTTTTTTTTTCATCATTTCGTTCAATTATTTCTTTTCATTGCTTTGTATTGTATGTGTGTGTCTGTGTGTGTGCTCGTTATATATTATTGTTATTATTATTATTATTACTTTCTGTTTGTTAATTTGGACTTATTGTCAGAAAATAAGCCCTCGTCGTCTCTTTCTTATTGTCTTGTTTATTGGTATTTTTCTCTTTCGATATATTGTTTTCCTATTAAAATATTTGAACTTATAGAAAACAAAAATAAAAACAGTTAATCGAGTTCGTCCCGTTCGTCAAACGCGAACGACGAGAATCAAATCGTATATCCACGTGGTTGATTGTGTAAGATAATGATTAGCGTGTGTGTGTGTGTATGTGTGTGTGTACGAGAAAGGGTGAGAAAAATAGATGATAAAATTATATGAGTGCGTGAAAATGAACGTGATATCAGAGATCTTAATGACGATTATGACGATGACGCAGCTGCATTTTGTGCAACCTCCTCTCCTGGTTGTTCGTTCACGTTTTTTTTTCTCCGTTCACACTCTATCGACCATATTATAACATGAAATGAAAGAACGCGAAAAAACGTAAGAGATAGAAAGAATGAAAGAAAAACAACGCAATCAAGAGTAGGGGCTTGGGGTGTGGTGAGGGTTAGGGGTGAGGGGGGTGGTATAAGCGATTAAACTTTGTGCAACCCATAGACGTAAATGTTATACACGTTGGTTCGTTCTCTCTCTCTCTTTTTTGTTTTCCTTCTTTTTTTTTTTCCTTTTTATTTGCTTTTCTATTCTTTTCCTTTCACCATTTTTTTCTCTCGGCCAATAGAAAGATCGATGGGTGGTAAAGCTCGTCGATGGAATCACAAATTCTATGCCTACGCGAATACGAATGGTATTCGTTGGAAAAATAGAACGTGTAAAAATAAAAAGTAAACATTCGCGTGTGTGTGTGGTGTGTGTGTGTGTGTGTGTGTGCGCGCACACATTTGTAGTAGTATATTTTCAAGAATTTTCATCGATCGTTCTAAACGAATGAGAAAAAAAGGAAGGAAAAAAAAGCAAATAATAGAATAATGAAATAAAATAAAATAAAATAAAAAAATATTGACGTAGTATAAAAAAAACTCGTAAGTATTATCTCGATTCGTGATTATTAAAAATTATTCGAGGCTTTTCTTTTTTGTCTGTGCCGTTTTTTCGTTCTCTCACGGGAAAGAAGAAAAGTGGTGTGTAGTAGGGGGAAGAAAAAAGAAAAAAAAAACAAAAGAGGAAACAAACAAACGAACAAAACTAACGTCGATCTTTCTCGATCTATTCTTCTAATCAAGAATGAAAAAAAATAACGAGAGATAGAGAGAATGAGTGTGAGTGTGATAGTGTGAGTAAGGGAAAAGGGGAAGAAAGAAGACAGATAGTAGAACTAGAAGAAGTAGAAGAAAAAGAAAATTAATCAAATTTTTTTAGAAACGAAAAGAGAAAGAATAAAAAAGCGAAAAAGAAAGAAAAAAAAGAAAGAAAGAAACAGAACAAAAGAAAAATGATCAAACCAATAAAATAAGAAAACAATATTATAAATCAAAAGTGCGTATAGATTGAAAGGGGGCTAGGGTGGGGGTGGGGGTGGGGAGGTGATGCGTTCGGTAATTTCTAATACTCACTGTGATCAGCTGGCGGTGTTTCATCAACGGGTGCTTGTTTTTTCTGACGACGTAACAATGGTATACCTCCGCTCTTTTTTGGCGCCAAACTTGGACACTTAATTGGTTGTATTTGATTGATGCAGTCCGAGTGTGCGTTGACCTTGCAGCCCCTGCATCTGAGACCTTGCCTACTGTGACCACGTAACACTTGGCCGCAAGCATCGCACGGTGTTATCTTTCGATAGGTGTATTCTCGCCACACGTGACCATCCTCTATGTCATTATTTTTTCTGCGAATTGTTAATAAATAACATTGTATAAATATAATATTTAAAAAAAAAATTAAAAAAAAATAAATTTACGAGATGACATCCAGTAGTAGTAGTAGTTGGGTCAATTATTCAAACCAATAAACCACTTGCATTGAAAAGACGTGTTACGCACGTCGTAATGTTTTTTTTTCTTTTTTTTATAAAAATCGTGGAGAACACGTATTGTAAGTGGTTGATTGCAGAAATAAAAATGACGTTCTAGATACGTCACCTTTTAGCAATGAAATTGTTTATTGAAGTACGGTTTCATATTGCTCGACATCTGGTGCACGATTTTTGACGTTTGCAATATATTTTCTCGTAAACCAATCAAATCGAATGATAAATTAATCTTTATATATATATATTATTTTAAAGGTATATTTGTAAAATGGAAAGCTACAATGATCGTGCAATATTTCACCTTCCAATGTTAATACAAAATTCACAAATATGATGTAAGGTATGTGCAATAAATAATTCGTGTCCTTACATATTTTAGATTGTTTTGAAAAATATCATATTGTATATGAGATTATTAATAAACAAAATTAGTATTCATATTCTACCGACAATTCTAATTTAAAATTGTGTGTTATGGTAGACAAATTTTGGCACGTTTATCTGCGAAATAGTTGCCAGAGCAAATGGTTAAATAATATTTGTAAATTCCTGTTGTCAGATATCTCTTACATTGATAATGAATGAGTTAATTTAATTACACATGTCTTTGAGATTTATTTAAGTATGTATATCTGTTAGGTATATTACCTTGATAAAGCAACTACGGTTGATACTGCATGGTACATCGCCTGTTTTCCTCTAAGTTAGTCAAATATAAAAGAAAAAATTCTACGGTTAGTTCTGTTCATTCGTTAAACATGCAAATTATTTTTTAAAAATCTAATTCATCGATATTCAACATTTCTCAACCTTTTTATCATGCATCTTCCCGTTTTTATTTTTCTAACTATACGGTGATTCAAATATTTATAATATATAAAATTAAATTCGAAACTATTTAAATCGTAATTACTGTGTAATATTATTTGAAAAATACGGAAATTATTTAAGAATTCATTATAAATCAATTGACAGTGTCTCCCCATTTGAACGAGTAAAATCGTAAATATCATTTAGTGACTCGATAAAAATATTGGAACCTATAGGTTGAGTAAAACTAATTTTTATAATAAAATTTAAATAGACAAAAAATAAATAAAACGAAGAAAAAAACAAGAAAAAAGACAGGCACGAATAATAAACACGGTCTCACTTGTCGGCAGGTGGTGAAGTTGTCGGTGAGCTCGTTTTCAAACTTTTAAACGCTTTCAACCATTTGTGCTTGGTACTCCCGGTCGAACCATTGGACATTTTCCTGCTGCTCATCCCATCGGGTTGACCAGCCTCTCCCCCACCGAAGAGTTCCTTCTGCAAATGAACGAACTCTAGAATTGAAAACTTAACGAACTGTAACTTCTACGTGTCAACTTTATCCTCTTATGCTTTACGAATATATGTTTTAGAAATAAAAGAAAAATTAAAAAAAAAAAAAAACAGAGAGAGGAAAAAAGATTCTCAAAAAAAGAAAAAAAGAAATCAAAGTAAGGAAACAATCGAATTACATATTTAATTTGTTGTTACGTGACACGCCTGAACGTACGTACGTACGTACGAACGAACAACAACAACAAAAACAATAAAACAACAAAAAATAAAAATAAAACTCGTTAATGTTAGACGCGTAATCATTAATACACTCAAATGAATTTCACCATACGTACTTTGACCGTACTACTGCTAATTCTTGGCTCGGTCCTTTTAACTGGCGGCTTTTTTCTCTCATAATTCCGTCTCCTTATCTTTCCTAGGATCATCTTCGCGACGTTTTATTGATAACAACGAAATCGAATAACCGACAAAACCGTCTCTCCTCGACTATTTTTTCTCAAATTTCTCTTCCCCTATTTATTATTATATATATATTACTTTCTTTATTTTTCTTATTAATTTATTTCTCACACCGAGGACAACTTATACGTATTGTCAGGGGCTGTACACTTCTCGTGCAACTGTTGTGTATCTTGTCGAACGAGTAAAATAGAAATCTGATATCGAAGCCAATGCAGTTTTAATGCTTTCCTAATGTGTTACGGTGACATTAATTGGATCGAGGCTGCGCCATTGCGGAATTCATCACAAATCTTTTTCCTATTCAAGTCCTGTTATACGATTTGATCAATTATTATAATCAATTTATCTATAATTATCCGAATATAAATAAGAAATGTGTTATTAATGAATCTTATTATCTCTTCTATTGTAAACAAGAAAGAAAGAAAAGAGTGAGAGAGAGAGAGAGAAGTAGAAGTAGAAAGAGAGAGAGAGAGAGAGAGAGATAGAAACAGATAGAAAGTATTGTTCTTCCCTTACGTTATATTATTAAACTCGTATCAATCAATGATTGGTGGTTATCTCGTTATAGAAAAAAAAAAAAATCGAAGGTCAAGAAAATGTAAAGAAGAAAAAGATCTATCCTTGAGATAATGAATCTCTGATTGGATATTAGCTGAAAAGGACGAGTTGGATACTCGTAAGCATCGGAAGACGACTTTTAACGTTGTCGTGCGTCGCCCGGTTTATCTATTTCTGTTCTCGGAGACTGACTCTATATGCAGCTGCGTGCATATGCGATGGATGGATGGGATGCATCGTCATTCCGTGTGTGCGGGTGATGGTATAGGTATATACACGTGTATATACGCTGGACTTCCCAGAAGAGTCCATTATTCCTGAAACGGCAGAAGTTGGAAGACGAGGCCACGGACCGCTGTACTTTACCGCGACTGCGTTCAATGAAACAGAGAGAGAGAAAGAGAGGGAGTAGGAGAGAGATAGAGAGAGAGCGAAAGAGAGAAAGATAGAGTAACTAAGAGAAAGAGAGAGAGAGAGAGACAGGCAGAATAAAATATTTTAATTAATGTATTTTACGAGAAAGATGGAATAACGAACGTTAAATGCATTTATAATAAATGTTATAATATTTGTATTGGATGATGGATATTCTATAATATATATATTAGTAAATAATGTTTATAATATGAATTTTATAAATTGAAATTATTCATTTTGTTCTTTTATTGAATTTTATTATAATTATTTATTCAAAATATATGGAGATCATTAGTTTCATGCGTAAAATATCTCGACGAAACGTAACACGTATGTCATAAGCATCGCGTAAGGTGTCAGCTGTCTCTTCTCTCTCCCCCCTCCCCCCTCCCCCCTCCCCACCCACCTACCCAACCACCGAACGATTCATTCAGAATCTACAACACTACTTTAATCCCAGATATGATGATATTCACTTTGTCAAAGTGTAATCTTTTTATATCACTCGAAACTCGTGTTAGAATAAAAATGAACAAACAAATAAATAAATAAATAAAAAAGTAAGTAAATGTGCGTGAGAGTATGGTGGATCTCGTTTAACATAGGAGAAGACACACTAATATGATGAACAGATGTTTTTATTGACGCAGCCTCCGTAATGCTAGAGATTAATGAAAGTAAGCGGAGAGGAGAGGGAGAGGGAGAGGGAGAGTGGTAGGGGAGGGGGAGGGGGATGAAAGAGAGATAGAGAAAGTAAAAGAAAGTACTTAGGGGTTTCTTTGATAAAACGAAACCATGTGACTAATAACAGATGAAATAAATCTGACGATAACGATGACGATGATGACGATGATGACGATGATGATGATGATGATGACGATGATGATGATGATGATAATAATGTGATAGATTTAATTTAGTGAAAATAAAATACTAACGACTCTCGTACGCAACGTAGTCCAGCCCATTTTGCACCTACGACGAATATCGACGTGAGCTTGGGAATCCTGCCTGCCTGGCTGTCCTGACCTAGGTAGCTAGACTCAGTGAGAGAGAGACCAGGGAATGGATTTTCAGGCGCTCATGCTCGACGATGACCCAGTTGTCAGAGCGCATGTCGTGCGATTGCGCGCCGTATTTATTCGTCGTTTATCCAACAGTTTTCTCTTTTTCTCCCCCTTCTCCCTTTCCCACCCTTTTCCACCCTCTCCCTCCCTTTTCTTTTGATCTTCGTTTCTTTCTCCTTACCCCCCTCCCCCACCCCTCTACCTTCACTCTCTCACCCTCTCTCTCTCTGTCTCTCTTTCTTTGTATCTCTGTTTCTCTTCCCTTCTCATTTTTCTCCATCATCCTCCTCCCCTCATACCCCCCCATCTTCCAAACCTGCTTTTATTATTTACAACCACTTTCGATCGTTCAAACATTTTTATTCAAAGCCACACGTAAGTAGTACTTGTACCTCTTCTTTT
Organism: Polistes fuscatus; assembly: GCF_010416935.1. Lineage (NCBI taxonomy): Eukaryota > Metazoa > Arthropoda > Insecta > Hymenoptera > Vespidae > Polistes > Polistes fuscatus. Next base: position 3,411,057 of record NW_025113140.1, read on the forward strand.
CATTAGTGACCTAACTCTCTTCTCACGTTTTAGTTGTCCCGTTTTTCGTGGACCAAATGAATAGACTTTATTCAAAAAAGGACAAAAAAAGAATGATATAACAGTGAAAGAAACATGGAATGTATATATATATATATGTTCGTATACACACAAATAGGCCAATTTGTTTAATATTTAAATAGGGTTGTTTATCTCGTCGTGACAACGGCGTGATCGTGCATACTGTATATTATAATATAATGTATAAACTGAAAATTTGAATTTAATGACGAGAGTCTAGTTTAATTTTTCCGTTATAATTAATATATTCATTGTTATTCACGTAATTATTTTCATCATATTATTTTGTTCGTTTTTTTGTTATATACTATTATATTATAATATTTGACAAGTCTATTTAGGATTCGAAGAATCGAGATAAATGTATTTATTATATCGTTTAATAAAATAATTGTTTATATAGTTTTTATAATTATGTAATATATTTAATAAAAAAATGGACAAAAAAAAAATCATCTTACCGATACCGATTCGTTCAAAATTATTATAGATTTTTCTGATATAACAAACGAGAGTAAACGTTTCGTTTAAATTTATTGTTTCTTACGCGTATTATTATTGTTATTATTATTATTATTATTATTATTATTATTGTCATCATAGGGAATATTCGTGGCATTGGAGCGTCCAATTATCAGGACAGTTTCCGATTGGACAGCTCGGTGTAACCGTGGTTACAAAATCATCCCTTGTTTCCAAATCGGACAGCTTCAATTTACTCAAGAATGGTCAATTTGTCAAATTCATTGTTCACGTTTGAGAGAACAACCGTTGAATAGATCAGACGTTCCTTTCGATCATCGAGAAATAATTAAATTGAGGTAAGTAATCGATCGGAAAATGTTATAAATAAACGTTCGATCGTTATATTATATATATATATATACATGTATCGAGAAAAAAGTTTCTTCATATTTTTTTTTTGCGTTTAATGATTCTAGTAACTATATATATATATATATATGTTATCGTGAAAGACCGAAATTGGAGAATGTCAAGATACACATGGTCACTTGTCAACACATACCAAATATTATTCGTCGATAAAACACCGAATATTTGGGTTTATTCTTATACATTAATATTTCAAACATAAATTAATCGTATATATACAAAATATGTATTTATCGTATTATCAAACGAATTTACAAGACAATCCTGTATGGTTTGTTCGTAATTAGACATGATATAACTCTGTATATCTTATGCTTGGGTTATTGCGTAAACGTTGCAATTATAATGGGGATGATAATTCAAGTGGAAAGCTCGTGTGAATAAGGTTTATGTATTTCCCTATATTTCCATCCTAATTTTGCATAATGTGTCTACCAGTGCGTCGCCGTGCATCGTAAGGGATTAATAAAGCATCAATATAATTGATTCATCGATTCGTTCTAATTTATTTCTTCTATTTCTTTTTTTTTCTTTCCGTTGCTTTACAGATATTCGGGACACGAGAAAAAAAAAAGAAGAAAAATCTTATTGATCACTTGTTTTTCTGTAATTAAATTATTTTCGATAAATAATATATTGTTAAATATCTAACCAAGAATAATTAATTAACTGGAAATAATAATAATATACATTATTGTATATTGTAAATAACTTTACAATATGAAACTAATACATTAGATTAGATAGAAATGAATCTTGGAGTTGAGGTTTAGAATCACACGCGTGTCACAAGTCAAATTCAGAACTTTGTCGAGGTCTCGAGAGGAATCGTGAGATCGTTTGGAATTAGGTCGGTCATTTGGCTACCAGATCAAACATAATATATCCGATTCCCTTTCGTGCTTTTGATATCGAATTAGATGTATTACGTATTGGCATGCATATATGTAATATGCATACATTATACGTGATATAACGTGTATATATATATATGAATACTATAAACCAACGTCTAGTTATAATAACTAACACTCTGAGTGATATTCATTTTAGATCATTTGATCCTAATTATGTAGAAACCTATCGATCCGCGAGATGACACGAAATTAGTTTCAATTTAGCACACAATTTAGGATTAAATAACTTTGTCATTTCTAATTTGCACACAAAAATTACCAACTCATGGAACCGAAGTTTTATTTTAGATTTTATATAAATTAAAAAAACATTATTAATGATAATGATGATGATGATGATAATGATAATGATTGTATTAGTACAATATATGAATAAATCGTGAAAAATATTTGGAAAAAGATGATATAAATAATAAAACTCTCGATAAATAAATATTGACTTCTTTTTATTCAAATGAAAATATTCAAATGAAATTTATTCAAGTTGAGTTTGTTGAGAGTTAGTAGCTTTCTGCATAATTTAGTTCATTTATATCTCTTGATCTCTCTCTCTCTCTCTCTTTCTCACCTATTCAAAATATCATGTTTCTAATTCAAAACTGAACGTAACAAGATAGTCAATAAAATCATATTATTATCTATGCACTTTATATAAATGACGATAAATAAATCACTTCATATCACGATTCGAAAAGAGCCACAGAAATCGCGTTTAAGAGAAATGAATTTCTACGAAAAAAAAAAAAAAACAAAAAAATACAACAAATTTGCAAAAACGTGATCAATCCAAATCGATGGCATTATTGTAAGCGTAAAATTTGAAATTGTCAGTAGTGAAACACGTAAAGCTCGACTAAGAAGCTTAATTATATATTCTCTTTTCATCATTTCACGTTGCAGAGCATTCGCACGTACACTCGAATTATATTTGAGCATAGTCAGCAGCCGTTGGTAATAAATTGTTTATCGTTTGTTCGAGAAAACAACGAACGATAACAGAGAACAAAAGTGCTTAGAGTGAAAATGTAAATGAAAATAAGAGTAAAAGAAAGCAAGAAAAAGAAAAATAAAAAGAAAAAGAAAGAAAGAGAGAATGAAAGTGGAGAGAGAGAGAGAGAGGAGAAGGGAAGGCTAATTTTAATCGGGCAACTTTCCTTTAGAAGAGACTTCGACCCCTTAAGTGGAGAGTGACAAATGCTCGGCATGCATTTTTCCCTCTTACCCTCTTACCCTCTTACCCTCTTTCTCCTTTTCCCACCCCACCCACCCCCAATCTTCCCTCCAGTGTCTCTTATTCTACTCCCACTCCCAGGTTTCCTTTTCCACCTTTTATTCCTCCACCGGTACACTCCTCCTCCCCCCTCCTTCCTTTCTTCTACTTTTCTCATTCTTCTTACTCGAATCAAATTGCATCTTCCCCTTTTTCTTTCCATCTTTCGTAATCATCATCCTCTTCCAACCTCCCCCACCCTCTCCCTCCACCCCCCATAGTAGTACTTGTATTTCTCCTCTTTCTCTCTTTAGTTTACTCGAGCATTTTCTCTCTTTCAAAAGTATCCTTCAATTTACCTCGCTCGGCAATAGAGACGGAACACGATGCGGCAAGTTAAGCGCCTTCGGCTTTTGTCGACCACTCACAGATATTACGATGGACGAGGTAGAAGAGCTTTTCGAGCTTTCCGAGAGAAAGACAACCCAGTGAAATAGAGAAAGAGAGAGAGGGAGAGAGAGAGAGAGAGAGAAAGTACACGTGAGTACAAGAGCACGTGCCTAGAAAACGTTAAGAACTTTCTTCCTTCGAGGTCATTCTCGAGAACAATTCTTCTATTTATCCATCTATAGCACCGATCTCTAATGCCATTAGGATGAACTTTTATTTCTTTTAAAGTGATGATTTCGATTTTTCCGGACACCCACTTAAGTACTACAGTTTTATGTTAGTCTTTGTTTAGTTGTTGTTGTTGTGTTGTGTATTGCGTTATTTTTATTTTTATTACTATTCTGTCAAATATTTTCCTTTCTTCCTTCTTTTTTCTCGTTAACTCTTTCGCAAATATTTTTAATTTATTATTTTTCTTAATTTAATATTAATTGTTTTTTTTTATTGATTTTAATATATAATTAATTTTAATATTAAATTAATAGTTAATTAATAATAATAATAATATTAATTTATTAATAATAATAATTAATAATAATAATAATAATTAATAGTAATTTTAATTAATATTACTTTTATAGATATTTTTATAATTTTTTATATATATATATATTTTTTAATATATATAGATATTATTAACTTTATAAATAGTAAATATAATATACTTTATAAATAAATTATTAAATATTTATAATTTTATTTTACTTTTCTCCTATTTTTCATTTTAACCGGTCGTAAGTCACCTTGATAGGTGACAGACAAAATAGTCGATTTTAATAAATATATATTAATATCATAATTTTTATTAATCGTTTAAGTATGTTAGTAATATTCCATCAAATAAATAATTGATAATGTGTTATTATTACAATATTGAACTTTTGGTTGTATATTTACCGAAATCAGATAAAATCACCTAGCGAGACTCACGTATAAAAATTTAAAGACCGATAAGGGTTAGAATTTTATCGCTGATAGTTTTTTCTTTTTCCTTTCTTATTTTTCGTCTCTAGCAGAATATACAGGGTGTCCTAGTTGAAATAAGGCCGACCAATTATTTTCTTTGCTTTGAATTATATGAAAAAAATATTTTGAAAAAATTCGTAAAAAAACAATTATATCTTTTAAGAAAAATTTTTTTTTTTATAATTATTACATCACTATTTTGAAACCAATCGAAGTATTTCTTAAATATTTGTCGTGTCATTAAAAAAAAGACAATATTCTTATGTATATATATATATATTTACATGCATACAGTTATGTGTACTTAATAATACGAATTCTTTGGTAAGAATCCTTCTGGTGAATTTTTTATCAGCGTGAAAGCTTTCGGACTATGCGACTTATGACTATATTTAGAAAAGTTCCATTTCAAAAGAACCATAAGAAGAACCTAGCTTTTGCTTTTCTAACTGTTCGCTATGAATATTCTACAAATGAAAATTAGAAATGTAAAACGTAAGGGGAGAAAGATAGAGAGAGAAAGTAAAGTAGAATTTTACAACAATAAAAATGGAATTTTATCACCAATAAAAAAAACAAATTCATCGTCTTGTATATATTATTGCGGACATTTGTTGTCTCGAAAGAAAATCTGTTTCTACATTTTTATTATTTGTTTTTATTTATTTTCTAGCGTTATAGAAAAAAAAAGTATAGATAGTAAACTATTTGAAAAGAAGAAAACAAGAGAATGAGAAAAAGTTTTTACGAATACGGAGACACATTTATTTATATCAGACGAATAAAATCTACGAATAAAGAATAAAAATACATTTTTTTTCTTGATCGTTTCTCTAGGTGATAAAATGTATCTGTATAACTGTGACACAATATAAATGATTTATGCGATTTTGTTGAAAATATGAATTTCATATGGGATTCATTGGCATCCACAGGAAAAAAAAAAAGATTCGCGGTAGTTGCACGTAACTGCATACGTTTCATATTAAAATTCGTACAATATAATACTTGCATACCTGTGGACCATCACGACAGACATCGAACGGAATATAAACGTCAATGGATATTATACACACACACACATATATATATATACAATGATACATACATATACATGTAAATACGAGTATGCATTTATATCCGAGTAAGTTGCATATTTCAACATTTGCAACGTACGTATAGTGAAAAATTCAACAAATATTTTATATTTAATATATTTATTACCTACATATATATATATAATAAGGTAATATACTATACCTGTGCTTGTACAGCAGCAAGATCCAATTTTGCAACACCTAACTCGAAACGTTTCATGGAAATGTTTTCTTGCAGTTCGGCTACCTTCGTATAAAGATTACCTTCGGCGCTTCTAATATAAAAAAAAAAATACATTTTCTGGTAAGTTACGATCACTTTTTTTTTTTTAAATACATTGTTTTCTTAATCTTTTATACGAATGATTAATATAATCTAACATAAGTATCATACACTGTTAGGAAATTTATATTTAATTCTACACTTTTTAAACAGTTATATATTTCGATATAATATATAAATCGTTTATTTATTTAATTATTCTTATTTCGAAATATTTAATAATTTTCGCGTTTGAAAATCAATGAATTCGTATGATTATTTTTTTTTTTAATTTTCTTTTTCGAACGAGAACATCTATTTTATATTTTTTTTAGATGAATTCATAAGGATATTGTATCGTAATGGTTTCGTTATTTTAATTAGATGAAAAAGAATTCATTCGCGTGCCTAATTGAAATTAGTCTAAATTTATTATTCTTTCTTTAAAAAAAAAAATAGACTCATACCATTTTCAAAGGAACCAGCAGTTCATGTATTTAAAAACGCATATCGAAATATAAAACCGTTGCCATTAGATTTTTCTGAAAAAATTGGCATGAACTTTTTCGGCAAGTTAATAATATAATGGATTTAAACAAATGTTTTAGGACTCGAACGTAAACCCAAACTAATATAAGAGAATTCATTTTCTCGTTGCTAAAAGGGGGAAAAGTTAAAGTAATCGTGAGAAAAGAGGAAAGTTCTTGTTGGGACTCGAAAAAGCAGAGAGCGGTTTCGTTCTAAACTCGTAAAAATTAATTACGACCAAAGAAGAAAAAGAAGAAAAAGAAGAAGAAGAAAAGAAGAAGAAGAAGAACTTACTTTCGTTGCATTCGAATCAAAGTGTCTAAGGCGTCTTGAATTCTTCCTTTTTTTTGAGTCAAACTTTCGTGTTCCCTTTTGAGTTCTTCCATAAGTGGCAAAGTACTGATACCGGTTGGTACCAATTCATCTCTAAGCTGAGGTATTTGTGCAGTTTTTTCGATGGGTACTTGCTCTGGTCTTGAAAGTGCAACGAACAAACGTCGTACCGGTTTACGGGGCGTTGCATTAGCCGACAAATTGCGTGCAAGGATCTGAGAAAATATAATAAAATATATATTATTAATATATAATATTATTAATTATAAATAAATAAAAAATTTTAAATTATTATTTTAATTAAAATTAAATATATTAAAATAATATAAATATTATAATTAATTATATTATTATTATATATATTTTATTATTATATATTTATTTATTATATATTATTATTATAATATATATTATTATATAATATATAATATTATATTCACAAATTAATTATTAAACCCAATTAGTTTAATCAAATTAAATAATAAGAAGATCAAAAGAAAAATAATAGAAAAAAAAAAGAAACTCGCGATCGTGATAGAAATTTCATCGTTATTTGAAATTATTTATTGAATTTGTACCTGTTTGATCTATGGAATAGAAAAAAAAGAAATAAAATATAATTAAATAATTAAGTTTGCCCACGTTACAACACTGACGATACTTCCTACCGTTTAATAGATAGTAACGTGTTTAGTTTGATGACCTTATAGGACATTATCGTCAGGGGTTGCGTGTACAAGTAGATAGTGAACAAACTTGATCAGGCACGATCTATTCTACATGTTACATGAACGATGCAATATCGTTGGCTAACAGTAGAATATGTTTGATCAATTTGACAGGCTACTACATACGTGTGTATACGTGTATATACGTGTGTATATGTGTGTACATGTGTGTGTACGTATAATATCTATGAATATAATACTAAGGAACAAGAGTAATACCGAAGACAGGATCGGAATATAATGAAACATTGTTTTTATGTGTTCTCCTATTCGTCAAAATGATTGATAAGAGTGTCAAGAATATATTGTGTATATCTATCAAAGAAAATTCATTATTTTTTTGAATCAATTTTTTCTTTTATCTTTTATATATTTTATCTTTATATAATTTTATATTATTTATCTTTATATAATTTTTTTTTAATAATTTATCTTTTATATATATAAAATAATATATAATTAATAATTTATTATATTATAATAATTAATATATAATTATTATATATTAATATATAATTATAATAATTAATATATAATTATTATAATATAATAAAATAATATATAATATAAAATATAATTATAATAATATATAATAATATATAATTGCATATATAATATTAAAATAATATATAAAATAATATGTAAAACATAAGCGTATATAATAATATAACTGAATGAAGATTAATGTGTACCTGCAAATCGTTAGTTGGCACAACGGTTTGAGCATCCTTGCTAACATTTTGATAACGTTTCGCTTGTTCAGTGGTACGTTCGTAAGCTGCCTCCGATATGCCAGCAACGCATTTGCAAACCAATCCGCAAAGTTCCTCATAGACCTCAGCTATTTCATCCAGTAAACCAGGCAAACAATTGGTTTGATAACATTCGCAGATTGCATTGGTAGCTCTCAATTGAAGAACATAAGCATTGTGAGCTTCGAGGTAAGCTCGCTTCAATTCTGTCTCGTTTCCACCTTCGTTCGTTAATAAAGACGCATAAGAACGTTTATAATCAGCTCTCGCACGTTGCAATTTCTCTTCGGATTTGGCTATTTCTTGTTCGTAACCTTCGCGATACGAGAACACCTAGAAAAAAAACAATCGAAATAATAAATTAATTATGATTTTCTTTTTTTTGTTTTTTTTTTTTTATTTCAATCCTCCTCAACAATATATTATTTAATTCGTGAATATAAGTAAGGATAGAATTAAAACAAAAAGAAGAAGATTAGTATGAAAGAAAAGATGAAAAAATCGTATGTAATCGTATTTTTATCGAATTTCGTTGTTTATTTTCTTTTCTTTTTTTTTAGAGTCGTCCAAAACTTAAAAGCAAAATTTATTTCTTAATATCTGTTGATTGAAAGGATATTTATAAGTGGGGCATGATATCGAACCTAAATGAATTTTCTTAATTAATTGGAAAGCTCGAACGCTTGTAGGTTCGTTAACTTGTTCTAATAATTAATGAAGTTTGGTGGAAGGCAAATGTGGAATATATCTATGTATATGTTTGAACGATGTTACAAATTCCTTGTCAATTTCTCTGTCCTGTCTAAAATTAGGCCTTGATCTTTTATGTTAATCGACGTGAACAAGGATTGTCGTCACATTTATTGTATGACGTTTCGACGCGGATTATACCAGACGAAATATTCGTTGTGGATTGTTTGCTAGTAATAAGAGGATTTTGTGTTGCAGCCAAGAATATTAACGTGTAGACAATGGCAAATAGAAAGAGAGAAAAAAAAAGAAAGATATATATATATATATAAGAAGTGATTTAGGCTTTTAACTTTTTCATTAACGACGAGCTTGGCAAGGAGTAATTTTTATCAACATGTAAACCTATTTATTTCTCTTTGAAAGATCCTCTTCTAGAACTGACGCGTAATTTTAGCCGCAGTAACGTTTCAATTAATTTTTTATCACGTTTCTTTCAAGCTTTTCTAAATATTTCTTTTCCACATTATTATTTTACTCATAACGAAATTTCATTTACATTTTTTAATGGAAAAGAAAAGAAAAAGGTACAATTTGTTTCCTTTATTCGGAAAATTCTTCAATTTCTCCACGTGGTCAAATAAAATTGAAGTATAATTTAAACAAACAAACAAAAATATAAATATACATATATATTATATTCAATTTATACCATACGTGTCAGTAATTGTAACAGTGGACACAAAATTGAAACAAATTGATTTATATTAACATTATTTATATTATATGTAATATAAATTATAAAATCGAATTTTGTGTGTGTGTGTGTTACTTGTTAGTTTACTGTTATAATTACCGGCACATAATTCCCATATTATATATAATATATTAATATTATAATATAATAAATATAATATTAATTTATATTTATTTATTTTATTTTTATTTATTTTATTTTTATTTATTATTATTATATTTATATTATTATTATTAATTTATATAATAAATATATTATATATAATAGGATATTTATATTAATCCTGTTACTTTTTTGTTTGTACAAAAAGTAAGAGAAAAATGATAAATAAAATAAAAAACTCACCTTTCGCGATTGAAATTTTCTATGAAAGCTCGCTTCGATGGTCGGCCTTGATAATTGCTGTTGCAACAATGCGGCAAAATCAAGATGCGAAACAGCATCGGCCTCGACTTGTCTCAAAAGATTCTCCCAAACTCGTCGCATTCCGCTAGAATCGAGCCGTGGTTCGCCAGATCGGCTTCGAAAATCGTCAACCAATCTGCGAATGTTAGCCGAATGATTCTCCATCGCTTCTCCAAATTCTTGTGCGAATTCAGCGACTGCGAATAATACAACAAAGTGATATTTAATTATTTTTAAACGACAATACTTCTTTTTCTTTTTCTATTTTTTTTTAATTACATTTTCTCTTTAAATTACATTAAAAATATCAGGAAGTACATTTGCAATTTTCAACGATGTTTTAAACGCACGCATCGATTTTCTCTACACGTGTTAAGTCTCTGCGTGAATACGTGTTTTTTATGTTTTTTTGTTTAAAAGTCAACACGAATCATCGAGGAAGTAATTTCAAGATTATTGAAATTCAATTGTTCTCCCCTTTAAAATCAGAAAATATTTGATATTCAAATTCAATCGGAATTTACTTTATTTTCTCTTCCCTTCGTCGTTTTGATTACACACTCTATTTCTCTTTCTATCTTTCTCTCGCAACTTACGATGTCATAGGGTAACTGAATTTCGTGAGAGATTCAAAGAAATGTAGATCGCGATGTAGTTTACGTTGCCCGTCGTTCTATACATATTTTATCGAGGCCACGATATTCACTAGGATGATTTGAAACCGATCGAGAAAAGATATATACGTGTTGTAGAAATATACATATTTTAGTATAATATTAAATAATACATACATACATACATACATACATATAGAGAGAGAAAGAAAAAAAAAGATTTGTTCTCAAAGCAACCGCAAGTATATTGATTTTTTTCTAGACGAGAAAAAGAAACAATAAAAAAATTATTATATTATAAACACGCAACGGAATATTCCCGTTTCGTAATATATTTACATATTATTTTAATTACATAAAACAATAGAATACAAATATACGTGAATCATAGTAAAGAGACTTGTTGATCAAAATATATTTGAATCGAAGGTACGATTAGACTACACAAAATTCTCGTATATATTAGAAAGGTCACTTTTGTATTTTTAAGCGAGACGAATATAGCGAGACTCGCATTGCATTGCATTGCATTGCATCTCATCGCATCTCATCTCATCTCATCGCATCGCGTCGGTGTAAGTGTTATTCGCTTTAATAAACACTCTTGTGATATTATTCATTCCGAGTGTTACACCCGATATTTTCTTGCGACTCTACCAAAAGTCAACTTGGCCGATTTAACGAAATTAAGAGGGAACGAAATGACAAGGCCGATCTATGTATAAAATCTATGTGTTAAATAAACTTTAAGGATAGCGATAGAAAGAAAGAAAGAAAGAAAGAGAAAGAGAGAGAAGAAAGTAGGGATTATTGCACTTGAACAAATTTGATTTTTTATATAACATCAACGTATTTCACGCATATAAATATTTATGCATCAAATTCTATTCCATTCTCGTGAACACGTTCACGATCGTTCAAAACCATCGGCCTGTTGTTAGTTCATTGTGTGGGAGTGGGTATCTCTTCTACATGAGTGACGAGAAATCATTATTTCTGTTCGTAGGCACGTTTGGCTTTGATACGTGGGATTTACGCCACGTCTTCTACATTCTATTTATTTCTATGTATGTATACGTTTATATAGATGTATGTATGTATGTACGTATGGGAATAAGAGATGAGAGAAGTGACGAAGAACTTTGGCAGAAAGATTTCAAGGCTCACAATGTGTCTTCGTCCGCGAATACGTGACATGATTACTTTCGTTAACCGAACCACCATAAATTTTATAGAGAATTTCTTTTTAAACTTGTTACTGGCAAGGGGAAAATCCAGACACGTGTATCTCATTTCGTATGGATCGCGTGGGGAAAAAAATAAAGAATCCCCTTATTTGGTTCTATGGTTTCGTTTGACGTCGTAACGAAGTTTGAATGCCTGAAATCTTTAAGTAATCAAGAGAACGATCATGTCAGATTGTTCTCTTTTTTTTTTTTTTAAGAGAAAAATGTAAAATTGCATTGAGAAATGTTTCTCGAATTACATTTAACGATATTTTATAAATGTATAAGAAAATTGTTGTTATTCCTAGAAGAGGTCCCCGTGCGTCATTATTATATTTACGATATTGATTAAAACAACACGTACTTTCTTGGTTACTAGATATTTTAATACTTTATTTGTTATATAATATCAGGTAACCAAGAAAGTTCGTGCCGTTTCTAAGCTTACGAATCGTTTATCTTTATTGATTAAAACGGCACGAAACTTTTCTGTTTACTTAATAAAATTTCCAATACACGTTTATTCTTTCATATATATATTTTCTTAATTTAAAAAAAGCAACCGCGAAGAGTTTCCCTCAAATTCGCTCCAATAACGATTAAAAGTTGTTAACGTTGTAATAACATAAGTAATACGAACTATCGACAAATTTCATTTTCAACGTAATATTCTAATGAAGTATATAATTGCTTTAAAAATTAAAGGAAAGTTAAAGGTTCCATCTTGAATATTACACCATCTTTTCTCGAAAAATCTTTCACGTTTCGCTATTACTCTCAGCTACGATATTAAATAACACAAAGTGTAAATCGGTTGAGGAATAGACGCTTGTTTCGGAACTTGACATCGCAAACATTGGTAATTTGATATCGTAAATCGAGCTTTCAAAGCTCTTAAATTTTCATGTCATTTCATGTCATCGATTTTTCTTCACTTTGTAAGAGTGACATTTAAACAATATATATTGTTGAAATAAATACAAGCATATATATATATACATGGAAGTTTTAAAATTCATTATACCGAACTGAAAAATAATAATATTTGTTAGCATTCTCTCATTTATTTTTGTTTTCACGTTTATTGCTCGCTATGTGAAAGTTGATAAATTCAACTACCTATCCTAAATTCTAATCTCGTATATCCTATTCTCTAATGTCTCAGAAAATGAATTCCTGCATACGTAAAAGCTATTAGGTACTTCAATATCAACGGCATGACGTTCGTTTCGATATAATGATAATGGATAGCATCTTGGGATAGGCAAATGAGCTGTTACTCAGTGTCAATCTTGCAATGATTAGAAAATCTGATTAGACGTCTGATTAGGAAGTAAACGTTTACATATTCATTATCTTCCTTCACAAAGAAAGAAGGTTAATCTTGATAGGAAAAAATGTTGTCATATAACGAAAATTTCAATCCCAATATCAATATATTAGAAAATTTAATTATATATTTTTTATTAATTTATTAATATATTTAATATATTTTAATTATATTAAATATATTTAATTATATATTTTTTATTAATTTATTAATATATTTAATATCTTTTAATTATATTAAATATATTTTATTATATATTTATTTATATATTTATTATATTTTATTAACAATTTAATTATATATTATATAGCGATTTAATTATATATTTTATTATCAAGCACAATTAATTATGATTATTTTTTTTTAATGATATTAACTTTTATACGCGTATCAGAACGTAGGTTGTTATTACAATAAATTTATTTAATATATAGATCAATGTGTCATTGAATTATTATTATAATTATTAACTACTGAAACATCCACTAGAATTTGAAAAAGAAAAAAGAAAGAAATATTTAAAAAGAGAGAAAGAGAGAGAAAAAATGCAATAAATAGATAGATATAAGTATTACGTGTAGCACATGAGTGGGTATCATAACTTTTCTCTTGACTTCTATCTATCATACATATTATAATTTAATCCCAGTAAGCTTATTACCCATCGCAGCTTTACACACGAGTAATCTTCTTTCAAAGGAAAGCTTTGACCTCTTAACTAATGTACACGTGCATGTATATATATATTATACTTAAATATATATAAAGCAATAACATTTTCTTGCAAAACATCATATCTCACAGTGGGTGGTATTAAATGATAAAATATAAGGATACGATCGATTCTACGCATTTATCCATTGAAATTACTCGAATTAGCATCATTTTCAATATTGGAAAGCGAACAAATGTAAACGTGTACTATGTAAGTATGAACATATACGTATGTAATAATAATTACAATTTATCGACAAATATCCATTATTATACAACTAGATAATATATAAGAATGAAAAACAAAAGAGAGAGAGAGAAATCACAGTATGTTCATACTAATTACCATTAATATTTAAATCTTGGAATCACAATTTCTGTGTCTCTCTTATCGTATAAATGATTTAACTTTTATTAAAATTAAATGTGGAAACCGCCAAATTGTTGACATTTAAATTCATTGCTAATGATAACGAATTAAATCATTAATTCGATATTAATAATTAATTACAAATATAGCCCCGGAGCAATCGATATTAAAAAAAAATCAACACAATCATAAATAAACATAAAAAGTATATTATATTTTAATTAAAGAAATAATCAATAAAATTAATAATAATATTATTGAAATAGTAATATTAAGTATAATAATAAAGTGGTAGGCTTATGATGAATCATTTCAAGTTATCTATAAGAGTATAACATATAATTGATGATATTTGAATGTGAGCCAAAATTTAGTTAGATTTCCTAGCAGTGTTAGTATAGTATTTTACGAGCACTTCATCCTTTCAAAGCTTCTTCCTTGTTCAAGATAGAAACACGTAAAAGAGGATCGTATTGGATCCGTTAATTAACATCACTCAGATGATACCACGAAACGTTACTGCATGCAAGTTCATTCCCTTTTAATTCGAAGATAAGACGTGGATATATTTCGGTAATACGTTTTAGCTGAACATTCGCCAAAATCTATTGGTCGTTTCGAAATGAACCTAAGCGGCACGAGGGTGGTGGTGTGCTTACCTTACGGCGCATCATTTTAAAACCATCCGACAATTTCTATAATAATTCGCGAATGACGACGAGGGAGGACACAAATTTTCTTATTACTACTTACTTTCACAATTATGACGATACCTAAAATATAAATTTAGTTACCACGTTGTTATTCGTATACATCGTGTCATATCCCGTAGCCAATCTTCTTTTAACGCTTTCATGACGACAATGATAATTATAGAATGCAACAAACCCTGACGAAATTTTCATTAGTCAGAATGCACGCGTTTTCCAATGCAATGACGCGATACATAAAATCATATCTCTTATTATTTATGTTTAAATATATGTATATTAAAAGTTTAATCTTCAATCATGTTACCTTAAATAAAGTACAGTGATATGAAAAAAAAAAAGATAAATAATGAAAATTAAAAATATCAAACGATATTACAATTTTTACCAATTCTATACGAGTAGAATAATAATCATACATATCATTAATATGTATAACACATATTATTAGATATCTCGATATATATTTATATATATACGAAATCGAATTTTGTGAAAAAGGGACGCGACGAGATGAAAAGACACAAGAAAAGAAACCAAAAGGAGAATCGTAAATAATTCATAAACCTTCGAATAAAATCTCTGTGTGTATGTGTTGTGTATGTGTGTGCTGCGTATACATAGTACACGTGTAACTTACTTAGATATATCTTCAAGGTAGAGGAGAAAAAGTAGTAAGAAAGAAAGAAAGAAAAAAAGAGATAAGATGGCGGATGTTGGTAGGGAGACAGGATTTCCGTAAGATTTATCGACGACAAGAGCTTTCCAACCGGGCAACTTTGCTTTTCGATCAACGGTACAGCTTTAATGGATTCGGCCTTGGCAAAAAGCTCTACCAACGTTTTTCACGGGTCAAACGTTTATTTACATCCTGTATTATTATCAAGCTTAATCGGGTTCTCTTAATGCAACTTCTAAAGAGGGTCGACGAAACCGTACGGAGGCAAGGCATTCGCTATTAAACTTATGTGAAATTCAGACAGTTACCCTCAAGGTTGTTCCTTACGCTCCAATGTATACCTATTTACTATTTACTTGTACCTACTCCTTCTTATATATATATAAATCTCATTTTCTCATTTCCAATTATTAAATAGTTATCGTTTAATAACAACGATAGTGATATATTGTTCAAAATTAATTGTATAATTAATTTTTACTATTTTATTATATTACTTTTCGTTTTCCGCTCTATAAATCTCGTTAACGTATTTTTAATTGAAATTTCTAATTTTCTTTCGTTCGATCTCCAATTAAACAAAATTTCATTTTAATGAAAATTCACGAGAAATATAATGACAATCGGTAACTAGATATTATTTAATATATTTATTGTGTCACATTATAAAACATACAGTCACTCGTATACGTCCGATTGATATTGATTTTGGGCAATTTAATAATTTTACAATTCAATTTATATCTATATTTCAAAATTTAATTATCCGAAAGTATATTTCCGTGTATGAGAATTTTGAAATATAGTATCAGAAGGAAATAAATATTTATTGTGTTTCAAATTGAGACGAATATTTTTTTCCCGCGTGACTTGTGTATATTTAATGAAATTTAAATTAAAAAATTTATATTAAAATATTTACGTATAAAAATTATAAATAATATAATATCGCCCACACACATACACACACACACACATAAGGATTTCATTTCTTTTATCCTCACTTTTACTTATCTTTTTTATCCTTCTTTTTTATATCAACGTATTTTACCAGATATAAGTACCATAATATTTTAGTTGTGTCAGATGACATGTAAAAGAAAATACGAGAAAGATCGGTGATGTACGAAGATAGTAAAAAATGTATTTCTAAAATATCTTACGGCAGGGAACGAAAGTTTACGAAGCTAAAAGTTTCGATCCAATTTTTTTTCTCTTTCTCTCTCTCACTTTTTTTAAAGAAGAAACGTGGAATACATATACCAATATATATATATATATATATATATATAGATCCTTCGTCGATTCTCTCAACGATTGAGAAACGTCGTCGTTCAAGGAAAACACGTTGATAACGACCAGGTAATGTCGTAGAAGACGTAGAAAAATAAAAGGAAAAAGATGGTGGAAAAGAAAAAAAAAACAATAGAGTACTTGCTATCGTTATATGTATTACACGTATACGAATACACCCACGCGTTTTGCACGGATACACGTACATAACCATTATCCGTCTAAAATCAAGCGTAACTTACCAGGAATTGTGCTTCTTATCGATCAATCTTCAAATGTGTTGTCATTATGTTCCGTTTCTAATTGCTGTCGTTTTAACGAATGCACTAACACACACACACACACACACACTTATACGCTCTATACGTTGACATTTTTTATACAAGTTGGAAAGAAACGTATACGCTAAGTATTGATAAAATGACTGATTTACCTATACACCTACGTAACGAGATCGTAATGAGATCGTTGGGAAAGAAGAAGAAAAAAAAAAAAATAGAAAAGAAAAGAAAAAATTAAAAGAGAAAAATAAAATTTCTTTCTACAACAATAAGTATCGATCCAATTTAAATTATTATTTGCAAAGTTTCTCTTTCTCCACACTCGATCTAATTTCAAAGTAATATATTAATAATTAATAATACGATTGTTTTTCGAGTTGTTAATTAGAAACAAACTTAAAACTCGAAAATCTCAACTGACGTCGGTAGGTAATTTTACGAGGCTGCTATAATTTAACAAATAAATTCGATTCCAACGAATACAGGTATAAGTTACTTTATCGGATTATTCGCACAATAAACAAAAATTACATTTCATTTAAATAACGATCTCGCGAATACCGCGATATATTTTATAATATAGATTTATTATTATTATTATATATATAATAATAATAATAATAATAGAATTGGTGTATTGTTTGTTTTTCCAACACAATTCAAGGAATACAATATATTACAAATTCCAAAAGAACATAAAATATAAAAGTCAAATATATCTGTACTTCTAGAATTAAAATGAAAATAATTACGCAACCTTGTATAAATAATATAATTTTTATTTAATTTCTCTTGATATTTCTGTTTGTTTTTTTTATAATTATGTTTTTATAGAAAAATGAAAAAAAGAAAACAAAATCGTATTTATTATACATATATCCTCCTATATAAAAATATAATATATATTTTCTATATATATATATATATACGTATATTTGTACTTAGACAAATTATAAAAAAAATATTAAGAGAAGAGAGAAAGAAAATATTTATATAGAAGAAAAAGAAACCGGTCATAGCCTCGTTAAAAAGCTCGCGCTAGAAAGAAAATGAAACGAGCATGTTCGTGACCACGTGTAGGTGTAGATGTATATATATGTAATCCCTGCGGGACAAGGGGGTTGCTTTCTCGTTAAAAATTCAAGACGGAGGGTAGTGACGCCGTCGTCCATCGAATTTCCATAGACGTGTAAGCTAACGGTGGGATGCGTGTGCATTAGGGTAACCACAAACACACAACACACACACACATTCTCATTCACTCTCATTTATTTACTTAATTTTTATCATATATGTTAATTCATCGACACACAAACATATTAACATATATACAGAAATAAAATATATATATATATCCAACATATTGGATAAAACAAGAATTATATGTGGTTAAAAAGAGAAAAAGGAAAGGTAGATGAAGTTCGTATGATATGGGAAAGGTGTTTAGTCAGGGGTTGACCTGAATTCAGGTGGGGTGAATCAATACCCTGCCTGTTCACCTCGCAGTTACCGTGGCAACCAGACTCCTTCCTTTATTAAATATAACCTGCCGGTTGGTTTTCCGTCTGTAGAAACGTGTGTTTAGAGTCATCAAAATAAGAAATTAGTATAAAATGGACATGTTTTTAAGTAACTGAACGATATCCTTCTTATTTTTATTGTCTAGGTTAATATCAACCGTTTTACGTGTTAAACTCACTTTCTTTTAAGTATAGTTAACCAAGGAAGTGAAAACTGTTAGCAGGAGAATGGATGAATGGTTGGATAGAGGAAGAACCTTGGTAAAGAACTTGAAGGTATAGTACGATCTTCGTGCGTCTAATGGGCTTACGACCTTGAACTAAAGGATCTGCGGGAGTTCGACGAACCTACATCCTCGAGCAATGGCGGCCACCCATCGAACACACTAACAACACCCCTATATTCTTTCTTCGTACGTTTACCTCTAATGTTAGGGGTGAAATGTAACTGATATCATTCTCTCTCTCTCTCTCTTTCTCTCTCTCTCTCTTTCTCTTTCTTTCTCTATTTTATCTATTTATTTTTCTTTTTCTTTTCCCATTAGGATCGATCCAACGATACAATGAATTTTTCGTGTTAGGGTTGATTTTTACTCGAAACAGCTTTTCTCCAATTTTTCTTATTTTTTTCCATTAATATCTAATTTTATCCAATACTCTAATCGTAAATCCTATACAACGTAAATCAAAGACAAACAATGAAATTGTTTATATCGATATTAGAATAATGAATATATGAAAGAGTAATTATAGAATAAATTCGATTAAAAATTTGATAAAGAAAGATATAAAAAATAATCGAAAAAAAAAAACAACAAAAAATCGTCTAAGTTAGATTGATTTTTAAATATTATATCTTTTAAAGTTTGTTAACTGTTGCTCTGTGCAAAGATTTTAATCCGCAAAGTGTCGCCCTCTGCCGATCTTAAATGGAACGAAACATTGTAGCCTATGAAAAGTTTTAAAAAAAAATGATGTATCTTCGGGTATTTACTCGAAAAGAGAAACGAAAATCTGTTCGCAGTGAAATGGAAAAAAATAAAAGGAGAAATATTGGAGACGGGAAGTATCATGGAATTGAACTTTGTCACGGGGTATGTGCATATAGATAGATAACT
Source organism: Polistes fuscatus (assembly GCF_010416935.1). Taxonomy (NCBI): domain Eukaryota; kingdom Metazoa; phylum Arthropoda; class Insecta; order Hymenoptera; family Vespidae; genus Polistes; species Polistes fuscatus. Next base: position 3,430,961 of record NW_025113140.1, read on the forward strand.
ATATAGGTATATACACATTGACATAATTATGTATGTATTATGCATGAATGTAATATGTATGTATATATCTCTGTACATATCTTTAATTTATGCATATATTATTTACCAATGTATCTATGTATCTATGTATATATGTATGCAAGCATGCATATATGTATTTATGCATAACATGTATGTATGTATGCATATATATATTATGTTTTCTTCTATTTTTCGTTCTCTCCTGTTCATGCACTCTCTCTTTTTCTCTCTCTTTTCTTTCTCTCTCTCTCTCAGTACACTCTAGATTCGAGCGGTAAGAAACAACTATTTATAACTTGGTAACGAGGTCCTCGGTCCGATCTTATGAAACGTCGCCCTGGCAAATTTGTTTCTCAACGCGAAGTAAAAGTTGACGAAAGAAGTTTACTCAATGTTAACATAATCGATCGATCTTACGTACTTAAAATACCGTATACCGTATACCGATCGATCTTGAAGACACTTTATTCTTGTTGAAGTAAGTATTTAAATAAATACATATGTTTATATATTTGTTTGTATACATGTATTATACGTACACGAGAGATTAAAAAACCAAAATGTAATTAAATCATTTTTATAAATTAATTATTCATTTTTTTTCCTAGACTAACTTAATGTTTGTGATTTAAAAAAAAAAACACTTAAAATGTAACGAAATTAAAGAATAATTAATTTCATGAAAATTCGCAAAATGAACTTTCTTTTCTTTTTTTTTTTTTAGCCCGTTCTAACTACGTACAATTACCACCACTAGGCTCGTACGATTCCCGTTATTTTTGCGCGTAAATAATTTCGCGCATCGCGAACAAATTTTTGCGAAATAAAGTAGAAAGAGAAAGGGGTTGGTAGAGAAAAAATATATAATTAAATGTATACTCATTGCAATTCAAACGAACGAGATGGGATACATTTTTATCTCGGACGAGCAGATCCTTTGTTAGTAACATTGCATTTATTAAGGAAAACATTTATATCATAGAGAGAAAGAGAGAGAGAAAGAGAGAGAGAGAAGTAGTATCTTTTTCCCCTTTTCGTTTTAATTGCTATCAAAATAAAAGTATAGTCTATCTCACTATCTTTCTCATTTCATCCCTATCTCTATCTATTTATCTCTATCTTTTTCCCTTTGTCCTTTCTTTTTTAATCCTCTTTTCTTAATCTTACGTTTTCTCAACAAATAAGAAAAAAAAAACATAAGAAAAAAAAAACGTAAACGTATCCTACAGGTAAAATTTCTAGTTCTATACTTTTCTTATTGTTATTAATTTTATATTTTTCCGAGCCTTTCGAATTTAATACTTACAATTAAATATATAATAATTAATATATATATATGAAGAAAAAAGAAAATAAGGTAAATAAAAAAGAGAATCGAAAAATAATGATTGGTCGTAATTATTTTTAATTAACGCGCTACATTTTAGTACTTCCGTATTTTCGTCATTAACAACCGAAAGAACAAAATGGATAACGACTTCTGGCGGGAAATTCGAACGACGCGACGATTCGCGTTGCTCCCCCAACCCCTTCGATGTTTTGCTTTTTATTTTTCTTACGATAAGAAGAAAGAAAGAAAGTAAGTGAGAAAGGAGTAATTATCGTTCGGATTAAAGACGTCTCTCGTTAAACTTATCGCCGATTTTTCTCGATTCGTGAACTCAACTTGGGCGGAAAGAGAAAAATTAGAAAAGAAAAATAGAAAAAAAATAAGAAAAAAAAGGAAAAATAAATAATAAGAGGAGGAAAAGGAGGAGGAGGAAGAAAAAATAAGAAAGATATAGAAGAAGAAGAAGAAGAAGAAAGAAATTAGTTCTGCTTACGGTAAACGACGTTGTGGTTACGGTTAAGCTCGTTTTCTTGGCAGATCGGATTAGTGCTCCAGTTTACGATCGAAGACGAACGACGACAACGCCGAAGGGAGAAACCGTTCAACCGAATAATCCAACGGTAAGGATAAAGAGATAGAGAAAAAAAAAAAAAAAAAAAGAAAATAAAATAAAATAAAATAAAGAGAGCGAAAGAATGTAATAGGAGTGGAAAAAAGAAGCTTAATTATATTCACGATCACCCCTGGTGGTAAAATACAAAAGTTCTTCACTATTTTCCGATATGTAACGGAATACCTTGTTAAATGTTTTCTTTTTATATTTCTTATAAATTATTCAATTGGATGGGACAAAATAAACGATCTTCTTTAGTTAGAAATCGAGATAAAGAGAGTGAGAGAGAGAGAGAGATACCGTAATAATTCTTGCAGACAGTTCGAAGTCGAACATACATATGTGTATTTCGAGAATCATATATAGGTCAATATATTAGAGAATTTTAACAAGCAATAGAACGCGACGATAATCTTTGATTTTTCATAATGAAACTAGGCCAAGTTGTTTCGTCAATATTTTTTAATATAAACGAATTAGAATTGTAGGTTAAAGTATTACAATATTATTTTATGAAATATGCATCTTTATAAATTTAATCTTTATTATATATTCTTATTATTTTATTTATTTATTTATTTATTTAATTTGTAATATTTAAATGCAAAACTCGTCGTGCATGGATCAAGAGATCGTGCTCTCTGAAGTTTTATTGAAATGTTTTGTTATTTATATAAGTATTTTCTTCTTTCTTTGCTTTTTCTCTTTACTTTTCTATTTCATTTTATATTACTTTACTTTATTTTATGTTATTTTATTTATTTTATTTATTGATTTATTTAATTGTCTTTTGTTTTTTCTTTTTTTTTTTTATATCAATACGATTACGAAGAAACGTTAAGTGTTCAATGTCTGTAAAAGCTTATTAATCCAATGACAGACATCGAAACAAATTTACTCTGACATAAAGTAATATTTCATTTATCTTTTATGCAATAACATCAAATTAAATATCGTTTTTTTTTTTTACTTTTCTTTCTTTACAATCACAATTCGTAGTAATTACAAATTATTCCCTTTTTTTTCCAAAATAATTACAATAAATAATAATCAATATTGAACATAAACCGTAATGTGTTCTTCTAGTGAAATTCAACGTAATACATGCTATTAAACATTTATAAATATATTGCACACGAGTAAGAGCATGAAATTAATGATTCTACGTTCCTAGAATCCTATATACGTTTATACATTTAAATACATATTCAAATGGTTCATTAACGAATACATTTGCAATAATTAAAAACAAATCATTTAATCCATCGATGTTCTGTCATTCATCATGTAAATCGATTTAAAATTTAATCGAAGTACGGTGTCATCGTACCAAACATGTATTTCGTACGTATCTCATAAATAATAATAATCCTTCAAAAGTATCCAGAACCCGGTATAATGCAATTCAGTTGGCAAATATTTGAGCGTGTAGGTTCGTTCCTTGCCTCGAGGAAGCATAAAATAAAGTCCCATAAAGATGATAGTATAAGAATAAATAGGAGTTTTTCTCTTGCAATGATTGGATACGGTTTACGAGACTAAATCGACCAAACTCTTGTATTCCTTTCAGTTCGACTATAAAAAAATATAAAAGAAAATCGTCGTGTGTGTGTACCGATAATAATATTGTCTGCCACCAAACTCGTTCAACGACACACATCCTTTATCGTTTCTTCGACAGTTTATTTTTTTTTCCTTTACTTTTCTTCTTCTTCTTTTCTTTGTTCTTTTCTTTTTTTTTTTTTTTTTATAAATGGCTTCAATCCAAAACTACCCTTTAGCTATCTATACGCGTACTTATACATCGTATGTGTCTCTATGTGTGTGTATATTTTGTATGTATGTGTGTTGACAATAATAGGAACAAAACAAATTGCATTCGATTTCGTACTCGTTGGCTTTCTCCGTTTGTTCGACGAAAAAGGTCAGTTGTCCTATTACCAGATCGACAAAGAAAGAAGAAAAAAAAAAAAAACAGAAAAAAGAAAAAAAACAAAAAATATAGACTAAAATGAAATAAAGGGATGAGACATCAATATCAAGAAAAATCGATCGTTGATGAGCTTTTATGATTGGTTGAAGACCTTCCCCCCCCCTTCCCCAGCCATCCTTTATCATTGGCTTCTGGAATTATTATCAAATATTTCACGAATCTAATAAATCTTCCTTCACCGATCAACTGTCTTCGTTTTCATAATCTCATGAAAAATGTATTCTCTAAGCTTCCATCATTACTTCTTTTTATCCCTATCCCCTATTTTATTTATACTTTTCCTTTTGCCGCATTAGACAACTAATTTTTCGTTAATTTTTATTTATCATTTTTCGAAAAATTCATAATCGATATATGGGATACACCAATTGTGTATATTTTCGATAAATTACTTTAAGATTTTGTAAACCTCTGATATCATTGAATCTGACAATACTTGAATACATTTAAGAAAAATAATTAAAACAAAAAGTTGTGATACTCGTTAGATTCAGTCAAAAAGCTATTGCTTACTGAAAATAAATAAAAATGAAGAATGTGTGTGTGTGAATTTGCTAAAATTTGAAATTTTATAACAAAAAGGGGAGTTTCCAACAACAAAAAAAAGAATAAAAATAGGATATTTTTTTCCGTTATTTAATGCAAATGTTTTGTAGCCCTGAAGAAAGAAAATAAGGAACAATTTTTTTCTCATCAATCGGACGTTACCTTGAAATCTGGCAAACATTTACTTGCTATTGGCTCTTTTTTAAGAAAGCAAAAGAAAGAAATAGAGAGAGAGAGAGAGGCTTGGCAACGATCTCGGTAATTTTCATCGTGGCTTGAAATCAACAGCAATATAGTCAACGTTTTAGTGATCTTTTAGTCGTATTTTTCGTGGATTAATTTAAGAGACGAATATTTGATAAATAAACGTACGTAAACGTATGAGTAAGCTAGCGTAATGTTTGGTTGGAAAAAGAGAAAGAGGGAAAGAGAGAGAGAGGAAGAGAGAGCAAACACGATCGTATTTTTGTTAGAATTATCGTAAAATTTATCGATGACAATTTGTCCTTTTTAAAATAGTTTATGGATTTTGAATTAATCGTTCACATATGATATATATATATACCTAGATAGTGGAATATTCTCAAAGTTTTGTCATTAGTTTATCGACTCGCTCGTGTTTACGTTCTGGTTTATGTTATATGGTACAGAAGAAGGATAACGTAATCAGAAAACCAGTCAAATTTAATACACCGAACGATTTAATACACGATCACGCGATTCCTTTGGCTTATTTTATTAGAATTTATTTTTCAATCGATTTTAGTTCAAATGATTACAGATTGATTTCGTAAACATTTATTAAATAATTATTTTTATTTTATTTTTATTTTTATTTTTATTTATTTATTAAATAATTCTTTTATTTTTATTTTTATTTTTATCTACTATTATATTTATATTTCGTTATATATATATATTATATTATTATATTTATATTATTATTATATTATTATTATATTATATTATATATTATATATAATTATTATATACAATTAATATATTTATATTATATTTATATTATAATAATGAAGCTATTGGTTAGACAAACCTACCGATACTTCAAATTACAACAATTTAATTAAACATCACACCGATCATATAATTTTTGTGATTTTTATTTTACGCAAAATTACCAACCTGTAAAACTAATTTCCGAGCGTACTCATTTCATTTTAAGCTTATATCAAACAATTATAACGAAAAATACAAAATGAATACGTAATATAACAATATGAAATCGAACAGAATCGAATATCCGAATCGAAATAAAAAAGCTACAATTCTTTTTTCTTGTTGTTGTCTTGAGTTGAAAATTATCTAGCACGTTGTTATCTAAAATTATTGAAACTGTGTCGAGACAAATAAAAGTCACTTTTAAAAATCGTTTTTATATGTTAAGCTCGAAACTTTTCAACCCGCTCATATAATTCACTTAATTTCAAATCATGGAGAATCGATAGTTTCCCATATAAATAAATTAAATCGCGTTAATAAATTAATAACGCATACGTGATATCGATTTTTATAGTGATATACAAAATTATACGTTTAAAGTGTCAATCGTTCTGTTTTTTCTTCTTTTTTTTTTCACAATCATTGAATGTACGAACATAGAATTTTTGTACATTTGATAGGAAGAACGTATGATACTTATCAAAGCATAGTTTTCTTTCAAGGTTAAAAAGATCAGGTAGTTTAAGTGAAAGGTATCAAAGCAAGAGAAGCAAGAGCATCTTATAAAGTAACTCTCCAAGATGGTAGGCACAAGTTACAGGAAGTTAGAGCAAGCTTCGTGGCGAGGCAAGTGCTTTCCAAAGTCCCTTTCCCTTAACTCCTAGCCCCAATCCCTTTCGTTTCATAGTCTTCGTTGTCATCATGGTCGTCGTCGTGTTCGTTGTTGCTAAAGTTTTCGCGTGGTTTACGAAGTTACGCGTGCCATTCGATTTCTAAAAAGAATATTCTTCGTTTCTACGAACAAAATTTGATGCAACGAATCAACGAAGATTCTTTGTAACAACCCTTTGTTCATATTTTTTTTCATTAACGATAATATATATTAATATATTATAATTAATATAATATATATTAATAATAATAATATATATTAATTCCACAACGTTTATTGTTAAAACAAATCAAGAGATCGATTATTTAATTATTCTCAAAATTTTTATCTTTAAAAATTTATTCAAGACAATGATTACGGAAAAAAGAAGAAGAAAAAATATACAAATATTTTTTCGGAGAAATTTCTTTTTGTTTTTTTTTTCAAATATTCGCGATAAACAACGAGAGAAATAAAAAAGGATTAAGAGAAAATTTGCCCTCTCTTATCGTTTAATTATATTTACAGAAAGATTATACACACGTGCAAACGTTTTATAAAAAGGAAAATCGATTGATTTATTTATTTTCTTTTTTTCATTTCTGTCAAAACTTCAACAAGTTTTATCGTCCTCGGTGGTCAGAATTTACTCGCGATCAATCTAATATGACCGGAGGCAGATGGGTTTTCACAGTTTTACCTTTTCGTTTTTTAAACGGTATCGCGGAACTATAAATCAAAATCTCTAGGAATTGATAGACATTATTAAACGTAGGTGTGAAAAGGAGAAGTATCATCTAACACCACGAACTATGTATATCGTTCGTTTATCCACGAGAATTCGTCGTCAATGCGATTGCATTATTTATCGTCTAATATTTACCGTAAATCCAAATACATGTTACGTATTTTAATGAGAAAGAAAAAGAGAAACGATTAACATAAACTCGATGTTTATTTTTTTTTCGTTTCCAACGTACAACACGTAAACGCGTTTAGTAAAATTTTCCAAATAAATCGTCCGCATATAATCTGATTTCCATATTTATTTCGCTGATTTAACAAAAGGGGTTTTACAGTATTTGAAGAAAAAAAAACATTAATTTTATTTCCCAACAATAAACGAAGTAAACCTTTCTGATTATTATTATTTGACGAATGTTCTTATCGATCGAATTTCATTTTTCTTTTCCTTTTTTTTTTGTTTTTCAAGTAAAATAAGAGAGAAGAAAAAGAACAAATTTGGTACTTTCGATCCGAAGAGGAGAATAGTTAGACCCGAGAGAGAAAATAATTCAAGTTCGTTCATACCGTATTTCAAAGCTTTAAAGCCAGCAGTCGGCCAACCAGCAAACTAACTCGACCGACTTTCTCGTTGAATATGTAATGATCTTAGTTGGTATTTAGTTCTTGTTAGATCGATTTGCCATTACTTTTATTACCCGAAAAGCAAGATAATTCTCGAGAGTCTTGTCGGGAGTTATATGTAATTATAACTTCTTCTTTTTCTTCTTCTACTTTTACTTCTACTTCTACTTCTCTGCTTCTTTTTCTTTCCAGAAGAAAATTAATTTAGTGAAATCTATCCGATTGTGAAAATTAATTATCATTTGAAAATTTAATAGAAGATTTAACTGATCTTTTATCGTCTAAGCAAACTTATCTCAATACGATGAAATCTTAAAACTTGTAATTTCCAATTCGTTAAACTGTAAAATTGAATTCGATTATTGCTTAAAAAAAATATAAGATAAATTGTACTAACCGTGTAAAACATGAAAGGTAATAAATGTCATTAATAAATATCAAAATTAATTGAGTATGTTAAACCCTTCCTATTATTCTTGTATTAATTTTTATGTAAATTAATAAAAGAAAAAAAACAAAAGAAAAATGCACAAACTATCATATTCACTCACAAATGTAATAAGTTTGAATATTCCCATTCGAGTGGAAGCAAAATGGAAAACTACAATGTGTGTCATAAACGAATACTATAAACCTTAAACAATTTTTTGTTAATCCAGTATTGTATTGTTTGTATTGTTGTACGTGTACAACATGAAAGGTAATAAATGTCATTAATAAATATCAAAATTAATTGAATATGCTAAACCCTTCCTATTATTCTTGTATTTATTTTTATGTAAATTAATAAAAGAAAAAAAACAAAAGAAAAATGCACAAACTATCATATTCACTTACAAATGTAATAAGTTTGAATATTCTCATTCCAGTGGAAGCAAAACAAAAAACTACAATATGTGTTATAAACGAATACTATAAACCTTAAACAATTTTTTGTTAATCCAGTATTATAATTATTATTGATATAATAATGCTTTAATTTTTTGTTTGTATTAAATTAATTGTATTAGATTATTAAATTATTAAATTATTATTATTATTTAAATTATTAAATTATTATTGATAGAATAATGCTTTAATTTTGTTGTTGTAATACTTATTTTGAATTTAATAAATGAAAATATGTAGATGTAACGATAAAACAATGACTTACCGGTCTGGACAAGTTTGAGAGCGTTGACATTGTGTTGTTTAAGGGAATCGTTGAGATTCGGCTGCGTAAGATCCTTCAAAGGATTATTAGCAGTAATTGTGTTAGTAGCGGCGGCGGCTTCGTCGCCAATGATATTTCGATTGTTCAGCATATTCCGGCCTTTTTTTCGAGACACTTGTCTCGTTTTATCTCGTAGTATGTTATTATCGTTATCGTTATCGTAATCGTAACGTGGTTGCTGATCCCTTCGTTTCGATTTATTACGTAATTGTTTATCCTTTTTAATTTTTTTTTTATTATTACTAGTATTATTATTACTATTATTACTATTATTATTATTACTATTATTATTATTATTATTGTTATTGTTATTATTATTATTATCCTTTTTACGTTCTCCCTTTTCACGAACTTTTTCTATTTTCGTCCGATCGTCATAATATTCATCTTTCGTAGTATCAAGTTTGACGACAGGAAGTGAATGACGGTAAATAGGATTTTCTTCCCGATAGCCACTCGAATTTGACGAAACTGAGTTAATATAGTTAGCGTTCAAGGTCAATGGCTCGAAAGACTCCCGAAAAGGATTCTCATATAATCGAAGAAGTTCCTCGAGCGGAAAAATGACGAACATTCCCAGAAATCGTAGATCTCTTCGATCGCAACGTTTTCCTTTTCGTAATCGACTTCTCGTTCGATATCTTCCTCGTAGTAGTTGATTCTGTCGTTATCGCGAATTTTCTCGAGTTCAGATTCGTCGTATACGATAAACGTTTTATTTTCCTCGATGACACGATTGTCGTTGAAGCCACAGTTGTCGATAACTTTGATAATAATTTTTTCGAGACACCCGTTTCTGTTACTATCGATAATGTTACTGTTACTGATGCTGTTTTCTTCGATCTGGCCAAAGCCAACATCCCGATCCAACGAATCATCCTTGACGATACCTTTCCGATCGGTTGTCGAGCGGTTCTCCATGAAGAACCGCATGTTTTATTCGATCCCTCTTAGATCTTCCAGCTTGGAATATTTTCTTTCGCGTATTTTTATTTTCCCATTGTTTGCTCTAATTAGCAATTTATATTTTTCTCATCTGTAATCAAACAACAAAATATTTATATTTTATTCTAGATAAACAACATTTTGTTATTACGAAATAACATTTATAACACATGAAATATATAAATTCTAAAAAAAAAAAACATTTCGTTATTATACGAAATAACATTTATAACACATGAAATACATGAAAGTATTTTATATATCTAAAAGAAGAGTTATTTTTCTCTCTTTCTACGAATAGAAGGGCTGAAAAGTTCAAAGTCTAGCATGTGGATGGCTTTAATAGAACTATATCTGTTATTTCGTACATTTGAACAAACCGAGAATGCATCTTGGAAAATGCTTTATAAAATATCAAACAAAACAACAATACAGAGCTTAATGTTTAAAAAATGTCCTTCTTTGAAATATAAAAGTTTTAAACGTTACATTGTATGTGAAATCATTTCAAGATACTTGTAAGAAATTCAACAAATATATTATAATCTATTAAGCAAATTTATTTATATTAAATAATATTTTTGTCGAAGAAAAATATGAATATTAAACGAACGATACAAATTTTGTTCAACGATTTAATAAAATTTTCCAGATATTTTTTCTATTAAAAATATTCGAAATATCGTTGGAAGTGCAAGAAATGCATTTAAAATGATGATTGAACGATCGAAATAGTATAATAATTGATTAAATCTGTGATACTTAATTGGATAAATTAAATTGAAAAAAAGAGATAGAGAAAGAGAGAGAGATAGAGATAGAGATAGAGATTGATAATTTAATTCAGAGATATATAGTTTTAATATGATTCCATTTAATTTTGAAATATTTATTGTTAAATACCTTTTTCATTGAGAGAAAAATGGATTATTTTATATGATATTCGTTTACACCAATTGTTTTATAAATATATAACTATATTCGAGGCACATAATGTTTTCTCTTTTGTGAAAATCAAATTATTCGAAATCAATGAAATATTTCCTGACAAGTAATGATCGAGTTAGCGGTTTGTTTCATATAAATTTTTCTTAAATATTTTAAAAAGAATATATATTATATATAAAAATTATTATATATATATATATATATAAAGAGTACATAAATTGATCGCTATTCGTTTATTTTATCCTAACGCCATGAAACTTACAGGAGGACACGTTGGTAATATGTATGTGTTTGCTTTTTATCAGGTGAAGAACCATATGTGTATGGTACTCGAAATGATCGATCGAATTTTCCACATTTCGCTTTATAAAATGAATTCTAATCTTTTATTTTATCTCGTTTATCTACGGTAAAAACCCAAGGTTGATATAATTGGAAACAAAAATTATTGTTTCTCTTCGAAGAAGAATCATCCTAATAAACGTTAACTCTTATTATTACGTTAATTAATTCAAGTTACAAATAATAAATAATTATTGTATAAATATATTAATGAATATTAATTATTAATTAATATAATATTAATTATTCAACTTGTTTTTTACTGACAGATATTTATTTGTATTAACGATAAACAACGTCGTTGCATTAATCAAATGAAATATATCGAATAAAATTCGATAAGAATGTGTAATTACTTTTTTTTTATTTCATGTAAATTGGATCGAGACTCGTAGGTTGTTAATTATCAAAATACACACGATACTAATAAACTCTATTATTATTAACATACATGACAAACATGCTCTGATTACATAAAAGGTATAGTATCTATCTATCTATCTATCTATCTATCATCTATTTATCTATCTCTCTCTCTCTCTCTTTTTCTGTATATAACACACTCTCACTATACTAGCTCGTTTTAATCCCAAGTAAATATCTTGCATAAAGTGCGAGTAAAACCTTGGCTAACATGCAACCCCGGAAATCGTTAACGTCGGCGAATAAGATTAAGTAATTGGTTGATACTATGCTATCATAGTTAAACCGATGAAAATATATAATAATGCGTCCAACTAAAAGTTTTATACGAAAATATTTTGTGTATTAATAGAAAAACAAAATGTTGCGTTTTCACACACGTATAAGTATACACGCGCTGTACACACACACACCTTGAGAAAAATTTGCATTTGCTAAAAGTAACACAAAAAGCGAATAATACGTAATTTTAATAGAAAAATTGTATTTAAAGCAAAGAATGAATAGACAAAAAATGTTGTCAAAATAAAAACACTTTTTATTTCAAATATTTGACTTGCTAGTGGTAAATGCAACATGTTCTATTTGATTTTAACTGATCTTTAACAAAATATTCACTATTATAGAGATACAAAGTATCATACTTTTAAAATCTTTCTTTTCTTTCTGTTTCTGTAATAATTTGTTTTAGTTTATTTCTTTTAACAATGAAAATAAATTTCTTGACTGTACGAATTGATTTTTATGAGTCACTAAGTAAACATCAATCTTAAAATATTATTGATTTTCTATAAATATCTTCTTCCATAACAATAAAATATTTCTGTTTATACAGAAGGTACAAAAAACAAGAAGAAGAAGAAGCAGAAGAAGAAGAAGAAGTAAAAGGAATAGTTTCAAATATTGAACCACCACATTCATATATACATATTGTATTGTACATTCACATTGTGGAAGAATATGAAAGATTATGAAGATTTATGGGAATATTTATCCTTATTTACAAAAAAAAACATAACGGTACTCCAAAGGGATATGAAAGAAAACCGTACCCCTATTTCTCATCTTCCATTAGGCCTACATACAGAGTGTCCAAGGGTTTCTCAACCAAACAGTGTCAGCATATTATATACACGAAAATAAGAAAAATATGTTACGTAATCATGGATCATTTAAAGTTTGATTAAAAAGTTATGATTAAATGTTCACATTTATTCGGCAACGGGATTGCCCTTAAATTTCCAGTCGATTACATTCAATTTTTCTTATATAATACTTATCTATGATGTTGCAATAATAAGTAAGATTCAATATATAATATAAAATAGAAAGTATATTTTACTAATAAGAAATAATAATGAAGAAATTACTATATTGTAAATGTATTAATAAATTAATCATAATGTGTTGTTTTATTTTTCTGTTCTCGGTAAAGCAACTTTTGAAACATCCTATATATACCTTTACGTATAAAATACATTTACGTAACTTACGATATTTATTTTATAATATACGAATATTTGTAAAATAACAGTCAATATTTGTAGAGCACTTTTTATCAGTAAACTGTCAGTATTATTATCAAGAAAACATTATTTCGCCATTGTGAGATATAGATATCTCCGTCAGGAAAATAATAATTTATCTATTTAACCATTTGTTTTATTTATATTTATTTATTGTATGAGAATATATGAATTTCATCGTGGTCGTAAGCTAGACATTGAATTTACATCTTCCAAGATTAAGTTTACCAAGATAAAACATCTAATTAATTCATTTTCAACGACTTTAGCAGCATTAAAATGTGTATCCACAATGCTACTTAAGAATAAATATATAATTAATATTTAAATTCTCTCGGAGAAGGGAAATTATTTTGTTATTAAATATTAACATCCCAGCTTTATTAATTTTTCTCTACTACCGAGAGAAAGCTTATGCATTTACGTGGCCCTTGTCATTGTTCCCGATAATTGAATATTCTTTATAGAATAGTTAAATGGGTTTCGTTCACCCTTTGACATTATTATGTTTATGCATAAGTGTAATTAACAATTTTATATCAGAAACAAGAAACACAAAATCTATACAGATATGTAAACGTATATAAATTATCGTTTATCGGATAATATTCACGAATTTTATAAGCCGATCAAACGTTAATCTCTCTCTTTGAAAATAGATAAATCCAAAACTTTGTTATTTATTCTCTTTAATCTAGAAACGATTTTATAAGATAATTATCGATCTGTTTTTCCAGATTGTTATCTAAATTAGTCTGAATAAATTCATTGCATCACAAAATAGCAATCTTTTTTTTTTATCAAGAAATTCAGCAGTTGTAGTTGAAAGATGTGGCCAAAGTAATCGAAAATAATATAAACTATTTAGAATATATATAATAACACGTCTAACATAATATTACTTTACAAATAAATATTAAATTTGTTAAAAAGGCAACGAATTAATTGATACACCTAATAGTTCATATCTTCTCGACTTTATAATAAATTTTTCTTTTTTTTTTTTCATATAGATCTAATAATAACGATTTTTTTCCAAGAGAATAAAAAATAAAAAGAAAAAAAGAAAATGGCATTATATTGGATTACAGGAAGGTGTAGAAACATTAAAACGGCGTGATTTTTATGAGAACACAATTATAATCTAATATGGAGTGGCTTTCAACGTTAAAGCATAGCACTTAAAGCCATCTCTCTCTCTCTCTCTCTCTCTCTCTCTATCTCTACCTATATTTATTTCTTTATATCTCTCTTTTATCCCATAGGACAACGTGGTTCACGTCTAACTAATAAGGGCGATCTTTCGTTACGAAATATTCGCCATAATGAAATGCATTATGTATTAACCGCTGCGTACTTTAGTCTTTGCTATACGTCGGATCTTTGAAAGGGACTTTATATTTAATTAAAACCTTTCAACAATCTGCTTTTTCCCAAGGATAATGAGAAAAAAAAAATTGAATGAAAAATCTTTCAATCCGTCTCTGATTTTATCGATATATGCACATAGCTTTTTTTATTTAAATTATTATTTATTATATTATATATATTATATTATTTTATTATATTATTATATTATATATTATTATATTATATTATTTTATTAATTTGGAAATTTTAATGTCAAAAATTCATCGTGTTCTGATAAAAGTCAATTATATCATGAAAAAAATTAAACAAAATCGGTCCATTAATGAAGTTATGATATCGATAAAGAACAAAACACCTTATTATAAAATAGTATCATTTGTAGAAAAGTTGGATACAAAATATAAAATAAATTAGTTGAACTTTTTCATTAGGAAACATTTTTTCCCAATCCAAAATAACCGAACTAAATCCCCTTGACGTTTATAAAAGAAATTTAAAGACCATTTCACCTAACATAAATTACATTCACATAAACGAGAACGTGAAAAACGAATACTGGATAAATGAAAAAATGTGTTCGATCGCGATGGAAAAGAGAGTCGTTTGATATTCAACCGTGTAAATAATAAGATTTGAGAAAACTAGTCGCGATATTAAGCCAGCTTAATCAAATGAATTTAATTAAGGATATTATATGGTTGAAATAGGTTCAGCTATTAGAATCTTTCGTGCATAGTTTCAATTTTACGACTAGTTTATCAAAGTTCTCTTCCCGTTTAACAGTAAAATTTATTTTATTAGTTATACCATCATGTTGTGTGTTACACGTTCTCGCTATATATTAAAACTAAAAGATACGAGGGGAAAATATAAGTAGTATTATGAAAGTACTTAATTATTTATATGTACGCGTGTGTTTCTGTTAATGAATGAATTGCAAAACCCTTTTCCTTTTTCCTTTTTCTTGTTCAGTGTATACATATGGGAGAAAAACTGGAGAGAGAAAAAAGAACTGTTGCTTAGGCAAAAATGTATACGGGTTTGTATAATACAAGTCGTAATAGTTTTAAGGGTCAGTAATTACTTGCGCCGTTGGATTTCAACCTTTACCTTCTCCTCTCAACCCTCACTACTCATCAATTAATTATCCGAGAAATTCTGAGAGTCAGGGCTGTAATTAAGAAACTCGTTTCTGCATCGACCCTCGAGGATTCTCAGATTCGCGAGTAGATTTATTTTTTGTTACTTTTTTCAAGAGTTCATTCTGGGACTCTTATACACGCTCAAACACAATAATCGTTTTTTCAATATCAACATTATCGGATTTTATTTTCCCGTTGAAATGCAATAAACTCAAACGATTCTCTAAATATTTATTTTGTATAAACAATTATTTGACACGATATATGTTTATTTGTAAAAACTCGATTGAATTTTTATACTTATTTCTTAATTTAAATTTAAAAATTATTATTTGTTTATCATTTAATTATTTTCACTTAGGATATAGAAAACTTCTTCACAGTGATAATAATAATTATTTCTAAATCCAGTACGAAATAGTAAATAAACAAAAAATATGCAATAAAATTGACAACAGAGTAGTACTCTATTGCAAAATTTGTCTCTCTCGAGACAAAAATATATTATTTATTAATTTATATTTTAGCAATTATTAAATAAAATTCTTTTTGAATTGTATGTGATATTAATACGGGATAAGTGAGAAGTAACATTGAATTTTATGAAGAAAAAGTAAAAGAAATAATACTCGACTGTAGTTGTCGATTTTGTGCTTTAAAAGCTCGGTATTAGAAATATACTAAATGCACCGTGAGATGTTGACTTGTAGGTGATATTAGAATCAACATATGTAAATTTTCTATATACGTGACTATATATATACGTGTAATGTACATATACGATAGAAACGTTCCTATTGTTAAAAATTTTAATAACTTTCGCGAACTGATGTAAAACTCGTACGTGTGCGTATTATAATAAAAGGGATGCAATGTGAATGGTATGCAATATAAATGAAAAAGATCTACTTTCCAATATCATTCAAGAAATTTACATATTCATCGAAATTAATATCCCGATATCATGAAATTGTTTTATAATATAAAATACAAAATAATAAAAAGGTGCCCGAGAGTGTTGTAAACCATCTAAGTGTTGTATCATAGTTTTGGATAAAACCTACAATATTTTTGCAAAACTTTTTTGTCCGGTTATCTGGCTATCGGAAAAAATTGTCCTCTTATAAAAAAAAAAAACTCTTTTCAGTATTCAAAAATTGTCATTTGCCAAAAATTCACCTCTGGTACTTTATATTAAAATTTCATTTTTATCCTAGCTGTGTATATATACATACAATATGTATATAGGTTTTCTTTTTATAATAATTTAGAAATTTTGTATTACAAACAAAAATCAGGTATTTCAAACTGACAGTGGAATCTGGTACAAATGTTACTGTAATTCACTGTATATAAATATTTCCATATATGTATAACGATTATCTAATCCACGTATTCATGGAATTTAATATCTCTAAATTATACATTTGTTATATAATATACATTAAAAAAGACAATATCACAATGTCATTAATATTCTATGCAACCACATATTGCATGTAGATATACGATACATAAATCTAAACAAAACATATATATATATATATCTATATCGATTGTTAAATCTGCTTTCAAACGAACTAAGGCTAGAGTTTCATGCGAGTATAATTAAATAAGTTCCGGGATACGGGTAATATTTCAACGGGGAAATGCGAGCGAGAAAGTGGTTTTACCAGCTAGGCCCGTCACTAGGTCCTATCTATTTCTGAATTAATCTCAGGGATTAGACCACTTATAATTCTGTTCTCGTTTAGAAATCCACGAACTCGAAGTATACCGTTGATATTTCGACGATCTCGTTGATCCAGTGAGAAATCGAGAACAATTTTGTATTAGTCTCTTTTTCCCTCTTTTACTTTATTTTTCGTGAAAATTTCAAAAGTAAATTGACTACTGGATGTTTTTGTCGTGAACTATTTTCGTTGAAAAATCAAAAGGTTCGTTGCATTCGACGTGACCAAAGAATGAAAAAAACCTATGTATATATGCAAATATATACTTTTTCTCTCTTTCTCTTATTGAATGTCAGGTTTGTCGCTTTGAAATCGTTTCTGCTTTAACTGTCCCATACAGATAAATTTTAAATCCCCATAGATGAATACCATTTTTACGATGAAATATTTTATTTATGTAATTTTAATTTTTGTCATTTTTTTTACGATCGAACATTAACGGCTTATTGTATAAAGAACTACTTTTTTTTTTAAATTATTAATAGTAATATGGTTAAATGTAATATAATATAATAAATGTAACGTAATATAATTAAAATAAATAAAATAAATATAATATAATTAATGTAATAAAAATATACCACTATATTTTTATTTCTAAATTGTCTTTATTCTAAACACACTAATAGCAATATTTTACAATTAAAAATCTAATAAAAATAACGGAATACAATTATATGTAACACTCGCTGTATATTCTGATAAGAAGAATTAGTCAACGATAAATAATCATTTACGATAACTATTCGTGTTTCACGCTAGCTTACATAAAAGCCCAGAAAATACTTTTTCGCGTTTACAGGATGTAAAATCACAGTAATCGTGTCAAAGCTGTGTCAATAAAAAATGAGGCCATGTAAATACGTTACCTTGAGCGATAACTTAAGGCTTCTTCGATCTGTAAATACTTATTTACTCTTAATTTTAGCGATTCAACTTTGATTTCGTCGTAATCGGAAACGTCAAGCCAGAAAATCGTCTAGACGTAAAATCCGGATATCATTTATGCAAACCAAAGAAATCTCGTATGTACAATTGTTTCGCTTTTATTATATAGCATGTATATATATATATATACATACATAATAAAAGGATGACGGTAAAATATATACATATATATATTTTATGTAATATTTATTCATCTATTCTATTTCTTTTTTTTCTAAACGTCGACCTCTTTTTATTTTTCTAAACAAAATGAAAGAAAGGATGAAATTTATATAGGTATGTAGTATAATACAACGTTTATCAAAGGGTATCTCAGAACTCACTGTTTTAAAGCAATTCGATCAATGCAACTCTCCTTTTTCTATTGGGCCTTTCTTTTCAACGATTTAAATCGATTCCCTTTTTAAATCAATTTAAATCCAAATTGAGTTTCGATTGACGAGCTATCAGCTTCTTTCTCTCTCTTTCTTTATTTTAAACATACGCATAGATAACACACACAATTTAATTAACAATATAAAATTAAAATAGACAAAAGTACAAAACTTTGTATAATTATATTTAGTTAAGTAAGTATAATTATTTATACGATACTTAGTTACGTAGTATACAAAAGTACAGTAATTATACTTTAATTATAATTATACTTATAATTATACAAGACTGAATAATTATACTATAGCAATACTTTTTTAATGATGTAACAAACTGAAACGACGTTTTAGTAAGTTTCTTTTATGATATTTTTAATATTTCAAAAGCAAACGAGAAATCTAAATAAGAAAGAAACAGAAGAGAATAATAAGCAAATGAGAAAATATGGTTAATAAAATGAGAATGGATTAAAAACTAATGCTCCCAAGTGAATCCCGACAACTTTTTTTTTTTTACACAAAATTACTTCTTAACAGTATCATCATAATGATACTAATAATAATAAAAATGATAATGCGATAATAAGTAGAGAGAAAGGAAATGTGAAAATAGGGGTAATTAACGTGATTAGCTGAGTACAAAAAAGAAACATAGTGTGAATGTGTTTAAATGAGAAGGTAATTTTCTTCTTTCTTCTTCTTCTTCTTCTTCTTCTTCTTCTTCTTCTTCTCTTTCTTCTAAATGCTTAAATATATACATATATATAGAAACGTGCGAAATTGGAGTTTTGCCAGAACAGCCGATATTCCAGAACACTGAACTTTGTTTATTTTTCGTGAAGGCGCGTGTCTTATAAGATATAAATATTTACGATTTCGTAGCTCGACTCGGAGAAGCTTAGGGTAAAGTATAAAATAGATTTCTTATACTCACTCTCACTTTCTCTCATTTTTGTTGTGATTCAAAGCAAAGTATCTACAAAGAACGTGCATTCCTATCAACATACTCACGTATTTTTATTCTTTCAGAATGAGGTCCTTTCATTCGAACGATTTCACGTCTCTCAGAATCTGCTCGTGAAACAAATTGAAGAAAAAATAATTAAGAAAAAGAAAAAACATTTATTTCCCTTCCAATCGACAAAGATTTCCCTCGACGAGCACTATCGAAAGTCAATTAATTCTATGTCGCCTTCAATCGTTACACTATGGTCCCCTACAAGTAGACTACGCTTCGGCTAACCACGATTCGGTACGAGATTTTCCAATAATTCCGATATCTTCCAGAGAAAATCCTATTGGAATCGAGAATCCCTGATGGATTTCGCGCAAAATGGTGTGGCCAAGGAAAAGAAAGAAAAGAAAAAACAGAAAAAAGAAATATTAAGTAATCGTACTATTACCTATCTATTACTACTACTACTATCGTTACTACAGTACTGTGAAAATGATCTTTATAACATCAGTTTCCAATTAATCTAATTATATTTCAATCAAATTTATTCTATTAATCCTATATAAATATAATATAAATACATATATTCCGAGATATCGAAATATCGAAAACCAACGAAGGTTTCAAGTTTATTTTAATCATTTTATGCGATCGGATTTTTCTTAATAAAGTTTCTTCCTTTGTCGAAGCATTATACGCGAACGGAAGCGAAAAAGAAAATAAGAGAGACAAAATAGATAGAAGGACAATTTCTTTACCTTGATCAATGATGTGAAATTACCATGCAAATTTGCTTGATCTTGTTGTACACACTTTCCTTCTCTCTCTCTCTCTCTCTCTCTCTTTCTCTTTCTCATCGTTTTTCTCTTAAATACACTTGTTCGACGACTACAAAAGGGAACTTTCATTCTTTAGAAAAAGATGTACACATAACAACGATGACAGGATAGACCTTGATAACTAATGCTCATCGTTGCGACTTAATTTGCAATTTTTTTATCGATATTTGTCAACCCCCACCACCACATCCATACCTCTTTTTCTTTTATCTTACATGCGCGTGTATACGAAGATTATCTGTTTTGTAATAATAATATACACATAGAAATCCCCACTGTATACGGTCGTATTATTTAACAGGCTAACATTCACGGCCCAGTGCCACCGTTTCCAAAAATACATCGACCAGTGCTTTTGTGTACGTTCGCGAACACGTACGAACATCGTACAAGCAAAAAATTTATTTATTGTACCTGCCGTGTCTGCCGTTAACTTCTTCATAGTCATTGTTTGCATCATCATCATCATCATCATCATCATCATAATAATTGTTTTCTTGGCTTTCGTTAAAAGACGATAATATTTTACCGTTTGATTAATGATCGTAAGTATGTTCTTCATTTTATCAGTGACAAGTATCTCCCTGTTTGCCCTCTATAATCTCAAATGACTCAAAATGTTACAAAATGATACATCAATATTTTACAATATTCTTTTTAAATGTTTATAAATTTATATCTAATTAAATTTAATTTTATTCTGCACACACACACACATATATATCGTTGTTATAATCTCGTTGGTAATCGATAAGATCTTCTATAGCGATTATTAATTCTAGTTTGGAGTAAATTTAGTATCTTTGAAAATTGTTTGATTCATTTCTAATATATATTTAAAGTTTGATATTTGTCGGTTTCAGGTTACACGCATTTTTTTATAATCTCAGAAAATATTTTAGACACAGAGGGATGATTTATTTTCTAATAAAAAATTCAAAAAAGATAGAAGAAAAAGAATGTAAAAAAAGAGAGAAAGAGAGAGAGAGAGAGAGAAAATGAGAGAAAAGATGAAAAAGAGCACAGTTCTCGAAGTAGCAATCTCTTGTTGACATTTAATTCAGGCTTCTTTCCCCTACCACTTCTCCCAAAAAACACAGAAAGAGGAAGAGAGAGAGAAAGAGAAAGAAAGAGAAGAATGAGAAGTTTCAATTTCATTCGATCAACGTCAGAGAGTGTATCCGCTAAATTAAAGGTGGTAGAGACACCGCAATAGTGAGCCAAACGTGACGGTGGTATACTCTTTGTAACTCGTTCATTAACGTGCAAATCAGTACAATCCGAGATCTAACGTGCAAATAATTCAGTACAATCCGAGATCTAACGAGGATTAAATCTAGCAAAAAGAGAGAGAGAGATAGAGAGAAGCATTTGGCCAAGAGAATTGTACCACGTTCTTCACAATCCCTTTCTACGAAAATTAGTCGAACTCAACGTGGTTCTCAGTACCATCTATTATTATTTTAATGACCATGATTAAACGTTACTCAAATTTATAATTTTTATAAATTTTCGTACATTTCTTTTTCTCTACATCAATCTTACGCGAAATGTTTGATCTGATTAATTTCTGATTTTTATTTTTTTTTTGTTTGTAAAATATCACTTTTAATAAAAATAATAATCGTTGATCTATGCGAGATAAGGTAAAAGCCCCCTCGGTTGGCCAGGCCCCCTCTATTGGCCACTTTATGCCACAACAGTGATTATAAATTATATGCTGATGTGCACATGGTGACAGTTTTTAAAAAAAATATTTTTAAAATATCATTGAAAGTAATTCGGATTATTTTAAAAATATATTTAAAAACGAAAAAAAATAAAGTTGTGCAAGACTTCTGTTTTTGGATGGTTTCTTGTTAAGTAAGGTAAGGATACTGTGATTTTTATTAACCTATATATTTCATTTTTGACAATAGCAACCAAAATATTTTTTTTTCTGCAATTAACATAGCTTAAAATTATTATAGAAATTGAAAATTAAGTGATTTTTAATTATTCTCCATTAAAAATATGGTGGCCAAGCATGGAGACAGTATTATTGCCTCTGTTTTTATCATTAGCCAACTTATGGCTATTCGCTTTGAGGTTATATATATTTGTACATAAAGTATTCAACTAGTTTTTTTAATACTAATGAGTAATTAATTTCTTTGTACACGAGTTTTGAATTATTCAATTTTGATTTATTTAATAAATTAGTTATTAATTAATTATTTATTTTAAATAGGAAACGTGGCAAATGAGGGGACATGCGTGGCCAAAAGAGGGAGAAAGTTGGCTAAAAATAGGGACATTGCAAATCTATGTTTTTTTTAATTTATTATTAAAATATTTATGAATAATTTGTCTTTTCTTCATTTTTATTCAAAGTTGAAAGCTCAAGCTTACAGGTTAAACCATTAGTTTAGATGTAAGTTATTTTATTGAATGAATATAATTTTTCTAAAAAGAAAACGGCTTAACTGGTCAACCGAGGGGGCTTTTACCTTACATAATACGCGCGTCGACTTTTAAAACATGACAAATCATAGAAACAATTTGATTATACATTTCTGAAATGGATACTGAACGCGTTAATCTTCGTGTATACAAATTTCTGTCTAACGACAAGAAGAAGAAGAAAAAGAAGTAAAATAAAAAATAGAAGAATAGTAAGAAAAAAATGACTTTTAAAAAATTGTCAGAAATAGACAAAAAAAAAAGTAGAAAAAGAGAGAAAGAAAAAACATACATCAAATGTCAGGAGGCAGATGTTCGATGCTTTTTCAAATTTATTTGTTATTTTTATTTTTATCCGATAATCATTGGCCAACAGCGGAAACTCGAAGTTTACCGTTCTAAAACCTGTCACGTTTTATTCTCCTTTTACGCTCGTAGTCGATCACGAAATAGGATTATAAAGGCGTTTATTTGTAGCCGAACGATCGAGATGTTGGTTTTTACTAGAATTCGTATTGTTCAGTTTTTGTAAATTGTCTAATTTGACCTCAACTGTCCGATCGATTGTCTTTCGTATAAATTGCTACTGATAAACACACACACACACGCGCATATATATTAGTACGTGTAATTAAACAGATGTAACAATTATTATAGCAATGGACTAATATAAGTAAAAAATAAAAATTAAAAAAATGAACATTATGATTTATTTAATAACATAAATAAGTGTTATACAAAATAAAACAGACTAAATTTTCCGAATTCCTAACTTACAATTAGTCTACTATTAAAATTATTGGCACATATGTATATCTATATGCATATATGCATGGGTATAACGTAATTACGTATCATTGGATATGGTATACTATTTGAACTAGTTAGCACACACACGTAGGACAATTTGTGATCACCCTTATTAGAGCATTTACGAAAATGACTTTTCCCTATGTAGTTGTTGACTATCTAATAAGGAAGCTTAAATTATTCCAAGTGAAATATAACAGAGACGAAATAATTGTAAGAATTTACGGGTATACTAGAGAGATTATAATAATAGTAAGAGAAAGGGAAGAAAGAGAGAGAGAAGGAGAGAGAGAGAGAGAGAAATAAAAGAAAAGAGGAAGGAGAAAGTATAACAGTATAAATTAAATGTGGTGGATTTATTGAAACAAGACACGCAAACTAAGGGATTTCCTGAGAAACATTAACGTGAGCCTACCGTGCTTTAACATTTTGTATATTTATTTTCCTACATATATCTTTCGTGTGTTTCTTCGATAGATTTAATACATATATACATAAATATACATATACTTACATTAGTTAGATTTATTCGAGAAGACCGTCTTTAAATGTTTTCATAAGAAAAAATGAAACGAAATAAACGATACGATCGAACTCGATTTAGTTTCTATCGTTGTATTACAGTTCGCTAAATTAGATTGGTTCTTCGACAAGCAAACTTTCTTGTGCATGCGGAAAACGATAAACGTTTAATATAAGAAATGCTATCATTTTAAGAAGAAGTTATTATACCTGGCAATTCTCTCTTTCTCTCTTTCTTGCCTATATTACACATATAAACACAAATCCATGCACACGCATACATAGATATATTTCGTTTGTCTCTAATGCGAAAACCCTGCTCTCGGAAACCGTATTATTAGCCGCGGCTTTTGACCTGCCTTCTTTAAAGCTTACAAATTTATACCTCTCTGTGTGAACGATTACAAAGCGACGAAGCTACTTTTTAGTCTCATTCTTTTGTTAAATTTAAAAAAAAAAAGAAAATAAAGGAATTAAACAAAAACGTGAAGAGCTAATGACGAAGTTCAAAATCTAGGCTACGTTTGTTCTATTTTTCCTTTTTTTTTTCTTTTTTTTTTTGATACAATATGCATATGATAATGCGTATCTTTTGTTTGCTTAAGTTCATCTTACTTCTTTTTCTCGCTCTTGATCTAATAATTTTTTTTTTGTGAAACAATTTAATTTATATTATATTTTATATTTCACATGACTCATTGTCAGGGTCTTGTTATTAAATTTCAGAAGCCATTTGCATCAATGTGTAATGAGATTTCAAGGAAAAAGTATTTGACTTACCGATGAGGATTCATAATCGTCTTGTTGAGAAAAAGAAAGAGAAAAAGAAAGAGAGAGAGAGAAAATGAAGGTTAACTACGATCTAAGAAACTATTCTGCCAATGACGTGCAATTTGGCTTCCTTATTAATCATTTTTTCTTTACACTATTATACAGCTCGAACTGAATACAATAGCTTTTGAAACCATACACAATAATACACACATAGTAGGAAATTGATATATATTCATTTTGTTAAAAACTGTTTTTAGTAAAGAAATATTCGTTTTCCGTTAAAAACTATCCATCAAAATATACCGGTCCTATAGCAGCTATTTTTCGATTCAATAAAGAAGAGAATTGTAACCGGTATGGAGTCGAAAAATAGCATCTATAGAACGAATATATTATAGAACCAATAAAATATTCTATTGATTCGAGAGAATCGAAAATGAAATTCATATGAAAAACGATATATTCATAAAAGTTATAACAATTTTTCAGATTTCATAATTACAATACTATAAAACCGAAACTGATATCCTAACTGTTTTCAATTCCTGTATAAAATATGACTGTAAGATTTAAAAAATATTTGGAAATTTTCTATAAAAAATAGCAAATAATTGTATAAGTATAAAATAACATAAAAATGAAAAGAGAAAAAAAAAAGGAAAATACAGTTACACAAGTGTATAAGTTATATATCAAATTTATACGGTGTGTTATAGAGAGTTAAACGAGAAAGGGGTAGCCATTGAGACTACTTCTTTTCCTTCATTTTCTCTTTTCTTTATCTATTTCCTCTCTTTTGGCTCTTTCTTTCTTTTCTTTTAGTACAATCGTATAAGGAAATAAAAATGTAACGCAGCGAAGTGAGACTCGTCGAAGGAACGAGGCCGTGGCTTTTCCACGAATTGCCTTGGGAAACGAATGCAATTGGATGAAAGTCGACTGACTGCTCTGTAACCGCCATTTTCGTTGCACAAAGGTAACCGTTTTGCATAGGGATTCAACTATAGACGTAAAAACGTGAAATTTCTTATTCTTCTTGACTTTTTCCTATTCATTTCTTTTTCTTTCTCTCTCTTTTTTTTTTTTCCTTATTATAAACAAATATCTGAACAATTTGTATGATACAATAGAAATGCATTGTATTTCTTCTCTAGAATCATATATATAATATTATTTTTTAAATCCTTTTTTTTAATATAAAAACATTACTAAAATATTCCTGAAAAATATTTATCTCTCTTTCTCCCGATCTTAACTATTAATCATTATAGACAAATTTTCCTTGTATTTATAACATTCGAAACACATATTTCTTCTACGATCGCATATCTCGTTTAATAAATCTTTTATCATCATATTTTAATGAAACACATCCCGAAAAATAACGAGTCATAAATCACTTTTATAAATCATGAAAACGAAAATCATGGATGTCTACCGTAGGTTTTCGGATATAATAGTATAAAGAATATAAGGGATGAGAAATACAAGGGAGAAAAGTAGTTGAAGGCTTTTCGAAAGTGCAACGGCCGAATCATTTTGCGAGGGATATAGAAAATGTCTGAAATGGAATCCGATAGTGGTCCATCGAGCCGCGAGAGATCCACTTTGATGGTTTCTTTTTTATCGAAACTAAAAGCGATAGGCTTTAACCATACCTTCCTATATTTCTGTTATCTTTTTTTTGTTCCCCCTTCGTTTAGATAGAAGAAAAAAAAAGGAAAAGAAAATAAAAACGCTTTCGTTTTCATCTTTTACGAAAAGAATAAAAAAAAATATCCTAGATTTTGCGAGATCATAAAGAACGGAAATATCGTAAGAAGAGTGGCGTGTAATAATACATCGATTTAATTTTCCGTCAAAAAATGTTTCCTATAGAAATAACACGCGGTCAAGCATAGACAAAGATCTAATCTTTTCTTCTATGGATTCTAGTGAAGCACTAGTCTAAGAGAACATTAAATATTCGGTGTGAATTTATTTATAAGTCTAACTATATATAACATGTAGCAGTATATGTGCATGTATGTGCATAAGTATGTCTTCTATGTGTATATGTTAGTCCATTAAGAAGAGATGGAAAGGCTGATAGGTTGTGGCAAGCCTCACTAAAGGCAAAAGAAATAAAGACGGAAGAGGAAGAGAAGAAGAAGTAGAAGAAGAAGAAGAAGAAGAGGAAAAAGAGAAAAGAAAAGGAGAGAAATAGGAAGAGAGGGAAAGAGAAAATGTCGAGAAGGATAAATAAAGCGTAAAGGAAAGTGTATGTATATACTACGTACTTAGGTACATACTTACATATTTAGGTATGTGTACTTGTAAGGGTCGTATTAAAATTCGCTTCATCGACTACTTCTTACCCTTTTCCTCGACCCTTTTCTACTTCTTTTTCTTTTTTCCTTCTTTTCAATCTTTTTATTTCACTCTTGGCATAGAGAAAAAGAAAGTCAATAAAAATGTATCTCGCGTACACATTCTATGATATAATATTATAGACGCATAGAAAGAGTGATGCACACCGTTACGTGTGCACTGCACTCGTTGGTCTTCCAACTTCGTGCCACTTCGAAATATTAGTTTATACGATTACTTCTCGGTACGCTGCGTATAACCTACAACTCTCAAATTCTATATTTCCCTTCTCCCCCACCCCCATCCTCCCTTTCCTTTCCTATCCTTTGCTTTACTTTCTTTCAGTTTTTTTTTTTTTCTATCTTTTTCAAATAGGACAAATTTATTGTACCGCCAACTCGCGAATTTGCCTAATGTTTTAATAAAATTATCTGTGTAAAATTGTACTTTTAAATTGGGACACTTTCTGTTACACGTCTTTCTTTTTATTCTTTTTGTTTTTTTAATTTTTTTCCTTCTATCCGTTCATTGCAATACAACCGCAATGTCATTTAATATGACGATAATAATAATCGGATATTGTACGCATATTTGAAGTCATTCAAAGCAAAAAATGGTCGTTAAAATTTTACAATTCATAGGATAATCGATTGGTTTACGAGCAATTTGTTATTATTTATTAATGAAATGCATCGGGTCTTCACGATAAAACTATCGTACGAACATCCTTTTCTCGATCGTATCTAACTATTTATGTGAAAAATTCATGTGGAAGCAACGATGGGGGGGGGGGCGGTTCTCGACGATTAGTAAAACATCGGTTGTTTCATTAAAAAAAAAAAGAGAAAAAAAAGAGAGAAAAAAAAGGAAAGGGAACGATGAAAAAAATAAGATAGAAAGAGAGATAAGAAATTACGATGATCTACATAGATAAAATACGTTTCTTCGACACTGACAAATGACCAATTTTCGCGCGTATCGCTCTCACCTACTCGTCGCAGTCTTAAAGTGAAAAATATCGAGCATCCACCCTCTTCTTTTTCTTTTTTTAGCCAGAAAAATGTCGCTTTCTTTAGTAGGCAACCACGAAGAAAACTATCGATTTATTTGAAAAACTGATAATACTTCTTTTTCATCTCTTTCATATACGCTTAGTTTAAAAAGGGGATGGAATTTTCGATTGTATTTTTCTTCGATAACTCGGTCATCGATCGATAACGTTTAATCGGTATTAGATATTCTATGAAATTATTTTTAATGCTATCCCCGAATCGTATTTTCTCAATAATCGATAAGTAACTATCGGTTTTTCTCTTTATTTCTCTCCTATCTTTTTATCTCGTATCAATTAGAATTAAATTTAAGTACATTTACAATTAAATTAATCTACGTTCGATAATAATCATTCGACATCGAACATTTATATACGAACACACAAACCAATATAGACATCTATCTCTACCTATATATCTTTATCTCGTTTAAACTCACCGGTCAACGTCCGACGCTCTCCTCTTCTTCCTCTTCTTCTTCTTCTGCTTCCTCTTCGTTATGGATACGAGTGTCCTCTTCAAAGCAACGATAGAACTTCTTCTTCCTCCTCTTTCTCTTCTACTTTACGATTTTATCTAACTATGTTTTTTTTTTTTTTTTCTAAACTTCTTCTATCTCTTAATAATTTGTTCATTCAAATAAAATCGTAAAATAATTAACGAGAACTCACACGACGACGTATCGAGAAAATAATATTGTTCTTTATAGTTTGTAATTTTCTTTATAAGAAAAAAAAAAAAGAAAAACAAACAAACAAACAAAAAGCCTAAATATATATTCCTTTTCAAGTTCTTTCTTGATATTTTTCAAATCGATCTCTCTTTCTTTCTTCCCTTTTCCTTTCTATCTATCTATCTATCTATCAGTTCGTACTTTTTTTTTTTTTTTTTTAATTTTCCTTATTTTTTTTTTTCTAATTGCAAAAGAAAAATAACGAGGACCGGTGCAAGAAGGGATTCACGCACCCACGTACACACGTACACACGTACGAATGAACGCACGCACGCACGCACGTAGGGAGAAACCAACGTAAGTACGTACACATCCCCGTACAACGAACGTCCTCACGCCACGAAGGCCCGCGCAGCACTGACTCTTTCTACTGGCTCTCAACATGCTGGCACGCGAGACGAAGATAGTGCCCGTTGTAGGTTCTAAAGAGAAACCGTCTGCTGCTCTGCTAGGGTGGGTGGAATTTAACCTGACAATTGTATTCTATTCGATCATAATATAATAATAATAATAATAACAATAATAATAATTATTATTATTATTATTAATTATATATATATATATATATTATATATTATTATATATATTATTTTATTTAATTATATTATATATATATTTATTATAATTATATATATATATATTATTAATTATTATATTATATATAATATATTATATTATTGTATATATATTTAATATATTTTATTATAATTATATTATATAGAATATATTATATTATTATATATATAATAATAATTAATAATAATTATTATTATTATATATAGATCTTTCGATTATTTTGTCACAAATTTATACGTTTATTTTAAATTATCGATTAATTATCATTTAAATTTTTCTCATCAACATCTGTTATTTTACAACAACGAATTTTATTTTTTTCTATCAATTTTGAAAACAAAATAACGATTGTAACCGAAGATTAAAATAAAAAATCGAAGTTATAACGAAAATATAACGAGAAATTAAAAATAGTCATTTTGCAATCAGTTTAAAAAAGAATAAACAAAAATTTAAAAATAAATAGAATTCAGAGTTTAGAGAGTTATATATCCGGGGATCAAATCTTTTAATTTAATGTTATTTTTTTCTTTCACGTTTTTTTCTATCATGTTTCTACGTCGATCGGTTCTGATCGAGTTTAATTATAAATACATCGTCCCACTTTTCTATAGAATTACGTAGAATGTGAAGTTTAAAATAAGGAAAATCTTAAATGATTCAATGATATACTTTCCTGAGAATCTAATATTCTTGATTTTATTATTCGTAATTTCTTTTGAAAAACTTATTTTAAAATATTAATTCAGAAATAATGTACCGTTTGTAATTACATATATATATATATCATCTCTAGTAAATAAATCGTATTATATATATGTGCCCATAATTATGAAAGTGGTCTAAGTCATATATTTCTTGTTTCGAGATATTTAAAGGATTACATTTGAACATTAAATAAATTCTATATAATATTGAAATAACAAACACTATCTAACGGTTTATTTTTGACAATATCGTGAAAATAACATTGAATTAATTTAGTTGAAAATAATGTGATGTGAAATAAGTAATAAACTTATTTTTTTTTAATTTTCACTTAGACCACTTTCATAATTGACAATATCGTGAAAATAACATTGAATTAATTTAGTTGAAAATAATGTGATGTGAAATAAGTAATAAACTTATTTTTTTTTAATTTTCACTTAGACCACTTTCATAATTATGGGCACATATGTATATGAGAGTCCTTTTCCCTAACCGACAGAATTCCCCTTATTGCGACCTCCCCTTATTGAAAGATTGCATTAGTAAAATACATTATTACTGTAAGAGAAACGCGAAATCTTAAATTTATCGTTCAAATACCATATATTCTAGAGATTACTTTACAAGAATATATTTCTAACATAATATGAACTTATTTGATACAAGTCGAATATAAATTATTTTCATTCACGATAATCTTATTTTTTATTCGTCAATATATCACTACATTAGATTCTCAAAGAGAAGCATTCAATTCTTTATTGATGATATATAAAAAAGGGAAGAATCTGAACATAGAAAAAGAGAAATTAAAGGAAAGTAATTGTGTAAAAAATATTATTCAAATGTAAGTTAAGAGAGAGAGAGAGAGAGAGAAAGAAAGAAAGAGAAAAAGAATATTTAAAAATTGCATAATCAAAAATAGAAATTTCATCTAAAATTAAAACGAATAATTCTAATGTGACAATATTTACTACTCGACATGTATTTCTACGTGCATTTAAAAAAAAGTACAAACGTGAATATAATCTTTACGAACATATTTACTTTATAAAATATAATTTTTCTCGTATCATAAAAATACATTACAAAAATTTGTGATTTTCTTCTACACCTGTCACAAATATTATAAAAATCAAATCACACGTATATTCATTATGATCTTATTTTCAGACCTGAAACAGATATGTTCACTGATTAAACATTTTATTAAGAAACGTATTAAAAATCTTTGGTATATTACCAAAAATATTTGAAGTTATATTCGTTATAGAATTCAAAATAATTATATTTCATATTTAGTATTGATATGTGTGCCTTCAGAAATGCGTTTATATATAGCAGCAATTTAAGGCACTCAAATAGAAGAAAAGCAAAAAGGTTTGATGTTAAATCCAACGATGATCACCTGTAACAAGAAGAAAACTATATTAATCATACAATCAAGTGATATAATAGCCTGACATATAAGTGGTCCAATTCGCAGATGCACTTTTCAATTGAATCCTTTATTTACTTTTTATCAAATCTCTAATTACCGTTGCAATAAAATTAAATTTAAACGCGTGATTTTACATTTATATAAAATAAATAAAAATAAAGAAATAGGAAAAATAAGAATACTAAGTTAATAAAAAAAATAATATCTATTAATTATTATGAAATACTTTAAAACTGCATTATATAGAAAAGAAAAATTGCAAATTTAATAAAATACGATCAAAGTGAAAAATTTTAAAGACGAAACAAGAAAAGAGAAATTACTGTAATATTTACTGAACGTTATTTAAGCTTCAAAATTTAATAATACAAAAATTTTAATATTTTTGACTCTAACTAACTAAAAACTTGTGCACCTTTTGGACGATGTAGACACAGATTTGGTGTGCCAAGGAGATGGAATGGTCCATCATCTCCAATTACAACTACAAATTATTGACGAGCAAGTAAGTAATATAACAAAATATAAAATATGACTAGAGAACTATTCTCGATAGGTTCGAACTTGTTGTTGAACCTTTGAAAATAGCTCAATAGTCTATGTAGTTGCCCTCTTCAGCCACATTTAAGTGGGGGCCTCTTCGGCATTCGCCTCTTCGGCATTTAACCTCTTCTTTCTTCATTCCTGAAAACTGCATTGGACATTTTCTACGTGCGAGAAAGATAACTCGTATTATGTTACTATTCTAATTTTCAACTATTAAAAAATTAAATATACATTCTCTGTTCATTATAGTAAAACTCGTGAACTATCAATGAACTTATAGTTCATTTCCATTAGTATATTACCATTAGTATATAGTATATAGTATATAGTATATAGTATATAGTATAGTATATAGTATAGTATATAGTATAGTATATAGTATAGTATATAGTATATTATCCATTAGTATATAGTTTATTGATTAGATGGATTATTCTTTTTATACACATGCGTAACGTTCGGAGAAAGTCACATAAACAACATTTAATAAAAGTACTTTCATAGAGGACAACGTCTCCTTTCAACGGTGGATTTCGAAGGGGACGGTACATAGATCATATATTCCGATCTTTTAGACAACAATAGATATTCCTATCGATTATTTAACAATTATTTTAATATTCTAATGCAATCTCTTTATATTTCAGATTGTTCAAACACATATGTACTGGTTTTAACATTACATACTTATTAACATACTTTGAATATAAAATAATTTTAATGTGATATTTTTCTGGATAAAAATTTTATTATTCACAGTCATCATTGCACAGGGACGTTAAAACAAATGTACATTAGTTTAAACAATTACATAAAAATTGAAGGAATGTTTAAATCAGAACGTTGCGATGTGATAAAGTCTTTAGTCTATATTGTCTTTATTTTACTTGTTATTTTGTAAATATTAACAAGGAACGTATACACCTAATAGAAAAATAAATTAGATAACAATAATTATTAATTGGATGAATAATTAGATAATTATAATAATTAATAAAATTGATATTTAATTTATGTAATAAATAAATTATGTATGTTTTTCTATGCGGTATGATAAAATTTATAGTGCATATTGTCTTTATTCTTTTCGTTATTTTTTAAATATTAACAAGATGCGTGTACATTAAATAGTAAAATAGAATTAATTTTTATTTATTTAATAAATAAATTATCAAATCTAGCTTGACTAGCGTGGTCATGAAGAAAGCCGAGTTACGTACGTGTGACGGGGCAAACTTTTGTGCGTGAAATACATTTCTATATGGTAATTGGGAATTTCTGATTGGTCACTTATCTTTTGAAATAATTATCAGCCAATCAGGGCTCTTTGCTGATCATTCTTCTTTCTTTTCGCGGCGTCGGTGCTGGAGATCGCACGGATACTATGTAGCTCCGTTAATCTCAGGTAATTAAAAAATATTTTACACCTTTCTATTATATACCAAACGATAGCTACACACAAGATTTTCATACGTGAGTGTTTTCAAAAGGAAATATTAAAAAGTTCGAAAGGTATCTGTGAGAATATAACATCGATGTATCTCGGCTTCCTGCCAATTTCACCAATGTTATTTAACAATATTATTTTCTAATTTCCAACTTATTTTCACGGTATCGATACTTATTACCATCTATAATGATGCTCTAATTAATTATTTTTCATAATTATGTCTTCAAAGATAATATTTCGTATTAAATTAATACACATACACATACAGGCATATATACATAAGTATAGGTTAATCACTCGTACACATACACTCATGTATTTGATTTTCATTATATTGTACTAATGTAATTTTATTTTTTATTTCTTTTAGATTTCCGAGCATTGGAGAGTCCAGACGAATTCATATACCCGTTCTAATAATTGTGTTTACTCTTTTTTTATCTTCATATTCATTGAGGTAAGCGTTATTCTTTTTTTAAGTCATATAGAAATGTATAGAAAAAGAGAGAATGAGAATGAGAGAGTGAGAGAGAGAAAGAAAACAAAACATTACCTACAAGCAACTATGAATGTGTATGTATATTTGTAGGAATTTCTCGAGGTGAAAACGAAACGTAAACAGTCGAGCACCGAGCATTCGATACTTCTACGAGATATACACAGAGAGATCTCCATTCCCCTCCCGTCCTTCAACGAGTAAAGATCTAACGAACGTGACGTATTAAACTATTTATTGATTTTATTTCTAACGTTATCTAATTAAAACATTCGACAACTGCTGATTAGACAACTTTTTTATATCTAACATTGATTCTTTATATTAGAATACTTTTATATAGAATATATATATATATTTTTTTAAAGTGTGCTATGCCTTCAGGAATGATTCACAGGGAATATTGTACTATAATATAATCTTTAGTATGTTTCAGCTTTTCAGAGTTTTTCTTTAATTTTATTTTATTCATCGTCATCCTAAGGGTAGGATACCCATCCTGCAGTCATCAATGAAGACTAAAAGTAAGTATATTTTTCTATCAAACACTTCTATGATAACTTTAATGGATTTTTATTATAACGATGATATTAATTGTTCTTTTTCTTTTTCATTTTCAGAACATCATTGCAATCGAGCGCGTAGGCAATGAAGTACTCGTGTGTTGCATCGATAAAATAAAATATAAAAGAATCGGAAAGTAAAGTCAGTGTTGTACGCCGTATGTAAAAGTTTCGTTTGCTCGGTTAAGAAACTCCGTAAGTTTCTTTTATTCGGTTTAAACGTGTGCTCTTCGTCATCCTAAGGGTAGGATACCCATCGTGCATTCATCAATGAAGAATAGATGTAAGTCAATTTTTATATTTAACACTTTCTCAATAATTATAATAATGTTTTTATATCAATGGTCTATATAATCTTGTTTTTATTTTTATTTCAGATCATCGTTGGAATAGTGTTACAATTTATTAATTAAATTCATTTGGAAATTCGTTTAACACTAGATTTTTTCATTACTGTTTCATTTACTATTTTTTAAAAACTTACAAAAATTGTTTGCATGAAGAAATGGGTAGAGGGGAGGAATTAATATTTACATATATTTCATTATGGTATTAAAAATCAATATATATTTTAAAAATAATATTTAATTTTATATATATGTAGCATATGTAGCAAAGAAATTTGAAATGGAGAGTTAAATTGATTTATTGTTAGTCCATTAATCTAGTGTTAATTGAATTAACTGCATGTAATGCAGTTGTAGAATCAGTGTTAGTGCATTGTCATCGTCATCCTAAGGGTAGAGGCCCATCGTGCATTCATCGATGGAGATACAAAGTGAGTATATTTTTGTATTTAATAATTCAACGAACATTTTAATTGTTTTCAGTAATAGTAATGATATTAATAGTATTGTTTTTTATTTCTATTTCAGATTGCAATCGTGCGCGAAGCAATATACGGGAGTGTTGTATCGATTGAATATAATTAAAATCACGGATTAGAAGCACGTTCGTTCGCTCATTTCAATTCGTTCGTGTTACACGATTGTATTAGAAATTTTTCATATTAAATTAACTGCGACCAAAGCAGTAATTGCATTAGATTTTGTTCGAGAAAAGTTGTATTTTTATTTTAAAACAGTCGCACAGACTGTTCGCGTATTAGAGTCAGTGCATCAATGAAGATTTTTTTACTTGCATTGACTGTGTGCAAAGCAGTCTTTGGAAGCAGTTGTAGAATCAGTGATCGGGCGCATAATAAATTAAAATCATACGCGAATTAGAGCCAGTGTTGTTCGCCGTAGAATAAAATTTCGGTTTCGCGATAAGAAACTCATCTATAGTTTCTTATTTTCGTTTATACTGCGTTATTAGATTCACGCGAGGTGCATCGCCATGGTGCAATTGAATTTCATCCCATTGGAATGCATTGTAAGTATCTATTTTTATTTACATTTTATTCGATTTTATTTTAATATGATTTTGGATATATTGCAGATAACTTATCGTTATGTTCTATTTTATGTTATAGATAAGACGATGGATTTCCTTACTTTCAAAGATGTGGAATGGATTCTTCGATGGGTCTTCGATAGATTTTCGATGGATCTTCGATGGATCTTCTATGGGTCTTCTATGGGTCTTCTTCAATAGCATACCGTGGTACTTTCTGATCGTTAAACTACTAATACTTGCTACGAAGTAGGAGTGTTTTGGAGCCATCGTAGATCTTCTTACGCAGTGAGTCAAAAAATTTAAAGTCCCTCCGGTGCTCAATCATGTCGAGGATGAAAGGTCCTAATCGGCACGAGTTACTGGTTGTAATTATTTAAATAAATTATTGACGAGCACATGAGTAATTCTATTCTAGGAGTTACTCATGAAAATTGTATATTGTATTGTATATTGAATAGTATATTTTATTAGTTCAGGATAGGTTTTCTTGTCTCATCGATTAAATTCATTTAATAAGTAATCAATTAATTAATGCACTTTCTTTTTATTACATGTTTTGTTCGTGGTTAATAGTGATGAAACCGAGCATTAATTTACTCGTTTTCGTCCAGAAAAGCATGTAATAAATGTCTTACAGGCATTGCTTCGTATTAGTTTATCTAATCGCGATTAATTTTGATATATCGATACTTCGATATTATAAATAAATGAGCAAGAAGACAAGCGAATAGATTCTATTAATTAATGAAAGGAGTTCCGAGGTTTTATTATTAAAGATATGAAAAGATATTAAAAGTTATTATTTATCAAATAAATTGTAGAGTCCTTAGTCGCTTAGATAAATTTTTATAAAAATGTATATTTATGTGTTATGTATTTATATGTATTTAATCATATTTTTTAGATCAGGATTTTCAGCTTCTAATGTACTAATCTCCCGTTTCTCCTCCCTATACTTTCTGCGTTCTCATCTATACGTGTGCCCAGGTGCTACTCGTATGGGTGAAAAACGGTTAGTATAGGTTTAGTTTTAAGTTTTTCCCCTATTGGCGGCTGTCATTGTGCTAGTGATTGCACGATGTACTTTACACCTGTATGTGCGTTTAGGTAGTGTGTACTGTACATCGTTTCGTGATAATTTTTAATTAATGCATTATTTACCACTTAGAATTCTACTTAGTATAGCACACCTAGAGCTAGGTGTGTTATGAAAACTACACATGGTTGTATTTTTCTATTCATATTAAATTTTTCTAATTTTTTTTTCTTTATAAAATCGTTTTGCATAGTAGAGTTACCGCATTTATTTGTGGAAACTTTGATATACTCGTATATTACTAGTATGCATATATACTAGTATGTACCAGTATTTTTGTTTTAGTCTTTTATGCAATAATCATTAGCCTTGGCAGTCGATTACAGCAATTGGTACGTACTCCCATAAGTTTAGAAAACGTGGTTGAACTAGGGTGTCGGAGGTGTCCCGGGGCATGCTCTCTAGTTTAGGCTTTTGCACCCTGGTGGTATGTGAGAGAATCGTGGAGTGAGTGGGTGGGTACGTATGTGTATTTGTTCTTTTTAAATATGGGTAATTGGCAGGCAGGTAGCATACTTCTTTGAGCGAATGTGAAAACTTTAATTTTAAGTAGGTAGGATCCAGGAAAGGCACGAGGTTTGCTTCCACTCCGGAGTGGAAATTTCGCCTCCTGGTTTATACAGAACTGTTACAAAAAATATTTTTTTTTATTCATTCTATTATGCTTCCTTTGTAAATTTATTTTGTAACTCTTCTGTAATTTTTATCATGTATCGTGAGATTCAAAGGAATTTGCAACAATTTGAAAGATTTATTTCTATTTCGATTCTATCTCGAAGGGGATAGAGTCGAACAAACAAGCAAATACTTTGATCCATTTGATACTTAGTTTTAAGTATTATAATATTAGCACTTCGCACAATCGCGATTTTCTCAATTAGAAATATTTGGTATAATTCAAAAGACGAATGAATGAAATGAATATATTGCAAGAAAATACATAACATTTGTTGCATTATTTATTTCAATTCTATTTTATTTTTTGACATTAAAAGTGCGATGTGTTATTAGGTCATCGATTATTGACTGCTTGGACATTCGTTTAATTGTGCTCGTGTATATATCAATGAACCATAAGTTCATTGATAGTTCACGAGTTTTATTATAATGAACAGAGAATGTATATTTAATTTTTTAATAGTTGAAAATTAGAATAATAACATAATACGAGTTATCTTTCTCGCACGTAGAAAATGTCCAATGCAGTTTTCAGGGATGAAGAAAGAAGAGGCTAAATGCCGAAGAGGCTAATGCCGAAGAGGCGAATGCCGAAGAGGCGAATGCCGAAGAGGCCCCCACTTAAATGTGGCTGAAGAGGGCAACTACATAGACTATTGAGCTATTTTCAAAGGTTCAACAACAAGTTCGAACCTATCGGAATAGTTCTCTAGTCATATTTTATATTTTGTTATATTACTTGCTTGCTCGTCAATAATTTGTAGTTGTAATTGGAGATGATGGACCATTCCATCTCCTTGGCACACCAAATCTGTGTCTACATCGTCCAAAAGGTGCACAAGTTTTTAGTTAGTTAGAGTCAAAAATATTAAAATTTTTGTATTATTAAATTTTGAAGCTTAAATAACGTTCAATAATATTACAGTAATTTCTCTTTTCTTGTTTCGTCTTTAAAATTTTTCACTTTGATCGTATTTTATTAAATTTGCAATTTTTCTTTTCTATATAATGCAGTTTAAAAGTATTTCATAATAATTAATAGATATTATTTTTTTTATTAACTTATATTCTTATTTTTCCTATTTCTTTATTTTATTTATTTTATATAAATGTAAAATCTCGCGTTTAAATTTAATTTTATTGCAACGGTAATTAGAGATTTGATATAAAGTAAATAAAGGATTCAATTGAAAAGTGTATCTGCGAATTGGACCACTTATATGTCAGGCTATTATATCACTTGATTGTATGATTAATATAGTTTTCTTCTTGTTACAGGTGATCATCGTTGGATTTAACATCAAACCTTTTTGCTTTTCTTCTATTTGAGTGCCTTAAATTGCTGCTATATATAAATGCATTTCTGAAGGCACACATATCAATACTAAATTTGAAATATAATTATTTTAAATTCTATAACGAATATAACTTCAAATATTTGTGGTGATATACCAAAGATTTTTTATACGTTTCTTAATAAAATGTTTAATCAATGAACATATCTGTTTCAGGTCTGAAAATAAGATCATAATGAATATACGTGTGATTTGATTTTTATAATATTTGTGACATACGAGAAAAATTATATTTTATAAAGCAAATAATTTCGTAAAGATTATATTCACGTTTGTACTTTTTTTTAAATTTTTAAAAATAAGAATTTTAGATTGTTTTAATAAAATCGTTTAAAGCCTAGATCTTATCCGAAATAACTAAACGTTTGTGGGAAGCATATTAAAAGTATACTATTTTACACTAAAACTAGTAGTTTTTAGAAATATCGAGATTGTATATAAATTTTCAAGTGGCGAATAGTTAATGTATGAGATTGAAATTTGTTATCAAGTATAAAAATAATATTCTTTCGAATATACTTCAAAATTTTATTCGAAATATCGTAGAGAAACAAAATACTTTTCTTTAACTATAACTCTTTAATCTTTTCTCTAGTTTTCTCTATCTCCCTTTCATAGAATTCTGGTTTCATTGAAAACATTTCAGAGACATGACGATTTTCAATTTCTACCATGTTAATTGCTTCTTTGAGTACTAAAGCTAAAAATGAAAACGTTGAGATAGAAGGATAACTGTGATACAGAAAGGAATAATCGTAAAATCTATATCCTCTAGGTCAAGTATCCAGATAAACTACATACATATATAATATATATATATTACGTCCTGTTAAATGGGCAGAAAAGTCATTTACGATTCGTATCTTACCCTGTTTCTAGCGTTTCACTCTCCAGAAAATATTCAACTTATATTTCTATCCAGATCAAAGGAATGAAGTCATATTATAAATTGTAGAGACCACACTGCATTCGATTTTTCTCTCTTTCTTTATTTTCTTTTTTTTTTTTTCCTACATATCGAAATTCTAAATTCATTTTTTTAATTAATAAATTCATCAAAACCGTGTGTTCAAAGAACTTCTTTCAATTAATTTTAATTCTTTGAAATATATTAACAAATAAAAGAGAGAACGAATATTTGACTTCAGAGATATGTATGTGTTCGATACAAAAAGGAAAGAATTCATCTCCCGTATGAGAATAAAAGAGGTAATACTTGAAAATCGAAATAAATCGGGCATGAAATGTGTCTCATGTTGGCGTACGTGTCTCAATTTGACAGTGAGCCAAGTGACCGTAGATATAAGAAAGAATCTCATTTTGGGATACTTCGCGATAAAACGGTCCATGAACTTTCGTGTAGAAACGAACTTTAGGTACGATGGAACCTGAAAGAAGTGGAACGAGCGCCTGTAACTCTAAAATAAATCTGTTATAAATCGGAACGATCTCTTTACATGGTCGTCCGAAGAAAAGGAAAGTAAAAAACGCGAAGCCAAAAAGAGAAAAAGAGAGAAAAAAAAAAAAGAGAGAGAAAGAGCTTTAGGCGATTAAAGAAAAAAGAGGTCGGGGGTTTAATCTTCGCTGGTTGAAAAGATGAACAAAAATATAAAAGGAAACTACTACTTTCGAATGACCTTAACTTATTGTTAAAGTAATCGCGCGTTTTCTTTTCGTTTTTCTATTTAACTTTTAAACAATTGTCAACCTCTTTTTTCTGTTTTATTTATTTATTTATTTATTTATTTATTTATTTTCTTACAATTAGTGTGTATTTATTTTTTTAATTATATTTTTACGTGTATCGTCAAGCTGTAAATATCTTGAAAGAGAAAAAAGTTTTGTAAAGAATATTAAAAAATAGATTGCTTGTCCGTCGAATATTTCAATTGAAAGAAATTCATATTCGAAATATTTCTTCCGTCGCATGAAGAAAAATAAAAGTAACATTTACCAAGAGTAGGCGGAGATGTGGAAGGAGGAGGTGGGGAAACAGGTGTGACCATCGACAGGAAGGAATTTTTCACTTTACCAAATGCAAAAGTTTCCTGGAAAAAAAGAAGGGGAAATTTGTATCGATTCAGAACAGATCGGGCGAGTTCGTCCTCGGTCTCCGTAGTATAGAGATACCTCGCGAAATAATTCAAATACGTGTGGAGATATATCGTGTCAAATGAATTTGTCGAAGGTCGAAAGATCGAAGAAGAGAAATATATATCTGGACATGTATCTGTATTGGCATATATGTGTGTTTGATTATTCTTTGATCGATTTCTCGCCAAAATTACTGACTTTATCATAACACGGAGTAAATAAATTGAATAATTTATTATTACTAAATTATATGAAATACAACGATCAATATTGTAATAATATTTCAAATTTATATGAATCTCTACAAATGTACGATATGATTTTTCACAGTTATGTAAAAAACATCTTGTCGGAATTTAAGTTAGTCACACTTTTCCTTAAGAATGTTTCATTCGTCAAAAGCAAAGGTGTCTTTTATTCTCCCTTTTAACGGTTACACATTCTTTAGCATATGTAGTATTTGGAATTTATCTTGTATAAAACTCAAGATACAGAATTCTAAGGTCATGAGTTATAAAAATGTAGGAGCTCAAGCAATGTGTACATCACGGCCATTCCATCATTGTTGAAAAGTTTCATTCAGAAAATCTATAATTGTGGTGTTTCGTCTTGCTGAGAAATCATATTGTAGACATCTTAGATGGAGAACAAAGAAGTTGATCAATATGTCGAGACAGACATTCCTAATGATAGTAGATTCTGCGAAGAAAAATGGTTATGTAAGAAAAAAAATAATTCAATTTATTTACCCCATTATGTGTGTGTGATAAATTACACACGTATATAGATATATATTTATTATTAAATTACCTCAAATAAACACATCGTTCTCTTCGATGCAGGAAATTTATTAATTATAAATTAATTAATTTTCTTTTCATTTTTATTTCATATTTCTTTTATTTTTATTTTTATTTTTATTTTTATTTTCATATCAACTTCTCTATCGTTTCATAATTATGTCGGTAATAATGAATGTGGACTAAGTCCCTCTTGCTAAAAACTGTTACACAAATTTACTAATAAGACTAAAAAGAAAATACCCTATTAATCTTCTTGTAATTAATCCCTTACACTACACACACTCACACATTCAAGTACCAAACTACTACACGTTACCCAGTGATTGTCGGTAAATGTATCGAATTCTATATGCTCTTATATTAACCATTACAATAGGTGCAAATAATTGTAATTACAGCAATAAGAAACACATATATAGGAATTATATAACAACTAAAATTAATTTTATAATTTATTTTATATTTAAAACAATTAGTATATTATTATAAAAATAAATCATAAAATTAATTGGAAAAATATATTTAGATTTTTAGCCGCACCCCACGCATACTTATTTTTATTCTTGTACAGAGTACAGAGTGCATAGTTTAATATCAATAATGTGTTCTTATTGGAACGTTGTAAAAGTCAAACAGAAGGAAGACCAACGATGACGACGACGTATCCGTCACTAGCAAGATTAAAACGTATCGACCACACCAAGAGACGACAGAAAATGAGAGAGAGAGAGAGAGAGAGGAAGAGTTGAAGCAGAGAGAAGATGAGCTCTTTGAAAGCACCGTGCACTAGTAATGTGCTTGCAGGAAGCACTTAACGGAGGCTGGTGGTGCTCTTGTTATCACGGCACTGTCATCGTTTTCCACGTGAAACTCTTTTTCATCGGATGATATACCACTTTACATGCTTGACACAGAACGATCAAAGAATTTTATTCGTTTTTCAAACAATTCAATGAATTTCTCAATAATCTTTTGAATTCCATTACAATTCCAAATGAATAATATATTTGTTATAGAATGAATTTACTACGTTTCAAGTAGTTTCAAACACAAACGTACATACATGTTCGTGCAGATACTCATAAGTACAGACAATAATAGTAGGAGATGAATATCGGAGCTTACAGGATAAAGCTGTGACATTAATCGATCTCGACATGGACTCTTGATAACGTAACGAGTAGGTATCGATTGAAAGAAATACATGTATATCCGTAAATCCTCGGTGTCACTCGCGTTTAAAACGAACTCTTGCGTATGATCTGTTGAAAAGGTATTTTTCGGTTTTCACGCTATCGCTTTAACTAATCAACCGAGTTTAACACTGATAACTACTTCTTTTATGATACTGTATGAAAATGTAATCGAACGTTAAGTCGCGATAGATATAATAGTTAATTTAAAAGATATAATTATTTGAATAAAATTTCAAGTAATTGTTCAATTTGATTCGCATTGTTCAATTCGTTGTATACGCGTGTCTCAAATTAAAAAGAAATATATTATTTTAATTTTTTAACCATTCGTTCAAATCCTCTTTATTTTTCTTTCAAAAATATATTAATTTGAAGAGAAAATTTTAAATAATTTTGTCAATTACAGTTTAATTTTAATTCTTCCTAAAGATTTTGAAGTATTTAGAAAATGTGATATTTTTTGTTTTTTTGTTTTTTTTTTAATACATAACACAGCATAGAACGTAAATCACAGTCGTGATAGATAAAAAAAAAAATCCAAGCAATATTTATTCGAAGAAAAATAAAAGATACTTTTCAATTTCGTATAAATCTTCCGTGTCATTTTTTTCTTCTTTTTTTCTAATGGTCTTGATGTATCTAAAAAAACAAAATGTGAATTTTTGTCATTGCAATGACATTCTCCTTCGCGAAAGTAAAACAAATTAGTCGGATAATTTCGAACGCCAAGAAAGTTAAAGAATAAGATCGACGTCCCTTCGAGACAAATACCATGACTACGAGTGACTTTGGCCAAAGGTGAGCAACGAGACAGCCAAATGCTCGTTGACGTCTTCGTCGAATGAAAAGGAAGGATAGAACAAGAAGAGAAAGATAGAGATAGGTAGAACTCGATTCGAACGCCAGATAGCTTTTCCTCGTCTCTAAGACGAACGGCCTTTTCACCGGCTTCCGAAGGCACAT
This sequence comes from Polistes fuscatus, assembly GCF_010416935.1. Classification (NCBI taxonomy): domain Eukaryota; kingdom Metazoa; phylum Arthropoda; class Insecta; order Hymenoptera; family Vespidae; genus Polistes; species Polistes fuscatus. Next base: position 3,475,467 of record NW_025113140.1, read on the forward strand.
TCCTGCCAAGAAACTCTATTTCCGACCATCATCCTCAGGTTCTCTCAGTTTCAAGGTCAGTGATACCGTTAGCTCCAAATTAAATCACAGACGACAGATAGATTGCGAATTGATCGATCTCTAGTTATTTCAAAAACAAATAATTATTTTTACAAAAATGTTATAAAGAATATAAAGAAAACGAAATTATTATTCATATCATAATTCAAATATATGTAATAAAATCGTATTAAATTTGTATCAAATTGAAGACGTCGAGATTATCAAAACTATCAATTATCAAGAAATCAAATAACTAGGTCGTTAAGAGAAAATTCATTTCGACAATGAGCATAATGATTAATTGTAGTAGTAGTAATAAGTACAACGAAGCGAACCGGTAACGAACAAGTGCAGCGTAGCTTTGCAATTAGTCGTGAAGTGTTGAATCGTTGATCCACTTTAATGGTGACGCTATGTGTTCGGTTGTATCCTGATAACGTAAATGCATCACTGCTAAATCCTCGGATAGATTTCGAGAGAGAAAGAGAGAGAGAGAGAGATTATGCGAGTGCGTGTGCGTGTGAACTGTTTGTACACGTGTAAGAAATAGAGTTAGATAGATAGATAGATAGAGAGAGAGAGAGAGAATTAGAGATATATGTTAAATTTAGGGGATGTTTATTTGTCGCTATCTAATCAGCCATATAGTATAGCAATTAGTTACTCGAGCAAGTTTCTATGTATGTATGTATTACGTATACACGTTCATTAAGGAATTCCCACTTGTTCGTTAAATTATTTATACTTGTAACTAATTTCTTCTTTTTCGAAAATTTTATTTCGAAAATTTGTAATATTTTTCTTTCATAATTTATTACTTATATATACTTTTTTTTTGTTTAATAAATTTTACCGTGTTTAACGAATGGTGAAAGTTTCATAGTAGTTTTCGCAAGTAGTATGATCGTTAAATAAGCGCGTCGCAAAAGATATAATTCAGACAAATGTTGGTAGGTAAAAAACGTATCGAGTAAAATTTCAAGGATTCTTTAAAATAGGGAAAGTTTCTCGTAAAGGGAAACTTTTGCAAATACAAACTTTTTAACGATACTAATGATTAAAAGTTTTTTTGTTTTAATACTGATCAAAGTATATATGATAGATGAGTGCTTGCTCTTTCCAAGCTCAATTCTAACTCGAAAGTGAAAATTATGAATCTGTTTAAAAAATTTAAAACCAAAAAAAAAAAAAGAATAAAAATAGTAGGCTGATTCAGCGCGAGTTAATTATTTTTTATTGATAATATTTGAATGAATTCTTACCTGTTGAAGGAAAGTAGATCAATCTTCGTGAGATGAAGCAAGCAACGAGAAACTTGATAGTTTCTTTCTATTATAATGATGAAAATATTTCGAAGTACACAAATGTACGATATATATTTTATCAAATGATTCTCAAAACGAGCAAATTTTAACTTTATAATTGGAATAATTTGAACACGACTGTTAGGAAAAAAGTTAATGGAAAATCAAACTAAATATACGTCATATCCCTAGCTAGGGTATAAAGAGATCTATAGCTGCAGTGTATTTTTTTTTTTTCTTTTTTTTTTTTTCTTTCTCTTTTCTTTCTATATATAATACAATGAAATTCGATCGACAGATATTTAGTTCATTATCTTTGCGCACAGAAATTGAAAAAAAAAAGAAACAAAAAATAAGAAACAAAATCAAAAGAGACGTAAATATGTATCTCGTCTGAAATATTTTTTAGCGTTATTCGAAAGTCTTGTTGTGTTCGACAAAAGTACATGTCCGTCAAAAATTTAAAATAAAAGAACAGTTCGCAGAGTCAATTTGTCGAGTTTAAACGAGCCGAGCCCTTCAACCCTTTTATAAGAACATTATATAGCTGCTCACAATAGCTTTTTTTCTGCATCTTTTTTTCCTACGTAAGCGTATTCACTACAATTTTCTACTTGTTCCAAATATATATATTATATACGAGCCAGTGATTATGAAGGATAGTCTAAAAGTCCAAAATTTGAAAAACACCAAATTTGTTTATTACGTTTAATTCGCATAATTAGGTCATACGAAATACGAAATACGCAATAAACAAATTTGATATTTTTTTTGTTTCTATTTTAATTTTTACTTCCTATCGCGAGACTATACTTTCATAATCATTAACTCAATTACATTCGCGATCATTCGTTAACATAGAAGATTGTAGGTCCCATCTACGCAACGTTTTTCTTAAACACTTCATTTGTTTCATTATTATTATCATTTCTTTTTTCTCTCTTCTACGTTTGACGAACGTTGCGCATAATTTCATGATTTACAGGGACAATAAAAAGATTTCTAATATGATTTAATTAAACGAACTTCGCTAAAGATTGATCAACAAAATCAAAATTCATCTTCTCGTTTAAAAATCTTGAAAAATTCATCGAAAAGAATTATGAAAATAAATGAAGTAAAATGTGACAACAATTTCTCGACGTGTCTCTCTCTCTCTCTCTCTCTCTCTTTTTCTCCCTTTCACTCTCTTTCACTCTTCTTCTCATCTTTGATCAGATTATTATTCGGAAGAAAAAGATGATACGTTGACCCACACATACGACGGACACGTGAAATTTTTTATTTTTTTAATATATGAACTTCCACACTTTCCCTAATTTATCTTCTCCTCCCACCCCTAAGAGAACGTGCCAGCACAATAATATCACGAAGATCGTTATTTATTTTTTTTTTTTTTTTTCTTATACTTTTGTTGTTGTTTAATCTTTCCTTTGTAAAAGGTACGTTCTCTAATCTTGGAAGACCTGTACTGTACGGCACGAAATATTTTTAAGTATTATGTATATACGCTTATAGAAAGAGGAGAATGACAATAGAAAGTTTCGTCCGAATAAGCGAAGAACCGGGCAGTAGTAAGTGTAAAAGTGTTAGCACGAGGTGGTCGATCAAAGGGGCTCGTTTTAAATGGTCCTATTATTTGTAAATATGTGTAGTGTATACACGCCTGTATCATTATCATTGCAAATCAGCATCAATACTGCATATTGACATGTTGTTGGCATAAAGGGTCATCAGAAGTATGTTAGTTATATGTGTGTATGTGTGTGTGTGTGTATGGCTAAGTGAGTGCATACGTGCTTGCTAGTGTGAAATAACAGAGGCAGAACAAACACCCCTGTAGAAATGTGAATTGGTCCTTCGTATGTAGTAGTAGTAGTAGTAGTAGTAGTAGTAGTAGTAATAGAAGTAGTAGTATTTACTTGGGTTCTGCTTTTTTTTTCTCAATAATTTGTACACGTATTGCAAATTATAGCTTTACTCTGCTGCTGTTTTGTTTGCATCTTCTTGTTCTCTCGTATTTTTGTTCTTATTTATCTTCATTTCTCTCTCCCTCTCTCTCTCTCTCTCTCTCCCTGTCTCTCTCTCTCTCTCTCTCGCTCTCTCATACCGCGCATTATGTATCATCGTTATATCTATATGTATATATATCTGTGCCGTACTCTCGTAACATGCTTCTATACATCTCATCTTTTTCCGTAATTTATTTTTCTCTACGTCCGAGAGAATCCTTTCTTCTGATTTTTTCTCATTTTTTTTCTTTCTCTCTTTCTAACGAGCACGCACGCACGCACGCACACGTACACGTACACGTTTATACTCGCAATCAGTCTCATAGCATCTTATTTCTCTTTCATTTTTCTTTTAACCTCTAAAAACATTCATACATTTCTAAATTAAATATCATAAAAAAAAAAAATCTCTGTCTCTCTCTCTCAGCTCTTCTCTTTCTTTTTGTATCCTTTCTACCTGCCTTTAATCCGATATCAGCGCATGCGTGCACACGTTAAACGTAAATCGTAAGAACACTTGTTAATTCGACTCGGTTTAAACAATTCTATAACTTATCCAGAGTACGAGTGCATTTTTCAACTTTTGTAAACAATCAATGGAACGTTTGCGAAGTAAGTTCCACGTAGTACATGCATGTTAGTAATTTACGCGTGTAAGTGTTTATGTATGTATCTCTCTCTCTCTCTCTTTCTTTTCGTTCATTCTCCAAGTATTTTTAATGAATTTTATATTCTTTATTTGTTCACTTCTCAAATGATTCTAACCGTCATTATTAATGTATTAGGCATATTATATAACGTACGTATATATATATATATATATATATGTATAATGTAGTTTACATTACGATACAATACATACATACAAGTGCTCGTGCCGTCCGACAACAAATTTTCTAATAATTTAACAAACGAAAAATTTCTTTCTCATTAAAACGTTCAGTTATTCAAAGGATCGATCATTATAATAAATTGATCTTTTACGTATCGAGATCGTCGACGGTAGAGCAACGAACGGATCGTTTATTTCTTCATGTTTTTTCTTTTTTTTTTCTTTTTTCTTTTTTTATCTTTTTCTTAAAGTTTGACACGAATAATTTAACGCATACATTACACTTTTCGTTACAGATTCGATAATATATTTATGTAAGTGGTACGTTAATATATTGTGTACTTTGTTTATAATAACTCTCGCGCGTATGTACAAAGGGCAGCTTGCCTAGTATAATCTCTCTTAAATCGATTTCTCTCTTTCTCTTTCTCTCTCTCTTTTCCTCCCTCCCTCTCTCTCTCTCTCTCTCTCTCTTTCATTTTCAATTTCATTTCTTTTTATTTCTTTTCTTCTTTTTTATCGTCGCACGACGGCCGAAGTAAACTCTTGGGACGTGTTTGTCTGTCAGTCAGTCAGTCTATAACTTTCATTTAATCCACATTTAATCAAGATACATAATATAATTTTCTTATTTGCTTATATTGTTTCTTTGTTTGTTCATTTATCCTTTTATTCCGTTTTTTAATTGACGCCGCATCGATGCACTTTAATATCTTTTAACTTTTGTCCTCGTTCTCTCTTGATTTAAATAAAAAAAAAAATTCTTTTTTAAATTGGTTTTCTTTTTATTGGTTTTCTTTCCCTTTTTTTTTCTCTTCTTTTTTTTTCCTTTTAAATTTCCATCCCTTTCATCTCTTTCTCTCTCGCTCTTGAGAAATTAAATTTAAATAATTGGATATTCGAAAAAACGAATAAATGAAATAACAACGTACAGCACAGAGCGTACAGAATAATAATTCACAAGTTGTCATAAAGTATTTACGTAGAAGTTTAAAAGTAAATGGACAAATCGATTTAGAAGGAACACGCTCGCGAACGAGGGGAAAGCAGTTGACGTAGTTTGTTTTTTTTTTTTTTTCTTTTTCGAAATCGATCCGTCAGTTACCTGTGGACGGTCACGCGAGTCGGTAAAATTACCGCGTGAGAACGTTTCTTTTATTTGTTAATTCTCTCGAGTTTGAAGAAGAAAGAGAAGGAAACGAAGAAGAGGGAGAAGAGACGATATTTCTTCTCTCTTTACATCCTTTTTATTATTATAATTAATATTATCATTATTATTATTATTATTATTTATTATTTTCTTTTCTTTTTTGTTTTTTATTAATTAATATTAATAATATTATTATCGTTATTGTTACCATTATTATTATTATTATTATTATTATTATTATATATATTTATACCGTTATTATTAATTATTATTAATATTATTATTACTATGATTTATTATTATTATTATTATCATTATCATTATTATTATTATTATTTATTATTATTATTATTATTATTATCATTACGTCGATGGTTTCAGTGGAACTCCCTTAAATATTACACTGTTTTATTTTGGAGCGATTTTTTTTCTCTTCAAATATTAATTTTAATCACATATTAAACCGTTCAACAAGTACATACATATATCAACGCTGTTTCTCTCTCCCGTGGGGGAGTGTACTCGAAACAAAACGAAAAACAAAAATTCGTCTAGCTAGACGTATACTTTAGTCGTCATCGATATATACATTCTCTTATATAATGTTACAAAATATAACGGCTCATAATTATAATCGTCGTCGTCGTCGTCGTCATAGTCATAGTCATAGTCATAATCATAGTCATAGTCTTAGTCATCGTGTGTATACGTGTATATACTGTGTGAGCCCTTGTGAGATACTCGAGCTTTTAAATAGGGGCACGATAAGTTGTTAATCGTGAGCCGGGTGTTTTTATCGACGTGTCGTGCTTTCGGCTTGAAATTTTCTTTCTTATCCAGCATACGATTTTAATTAACTAATAACAACACTCCGTTAAACGTTTCATATTACGAACCCATACATTTTCATTTTAATCATTACGTTTACACGCAAATATATTATAATTGTGTGCCGATAATTATGACACTGGACTATGTAAAAAAAAAGAAAAAAAATAGAAATAAAAAAAAAAAAGAAAATAATTAATTTCGCGCGATTTATTTCAAATTAAAATATTATTTGTATTATAAAATAAATCAAGAAATAAATGTTTCTCTTCTTTTTTCTTTTTTTTTCTCAACTTTTATAACTTACAATTAGTCCACTTTCATAACTAACGACCCATATGTAGGTGTATGTGCGTTTTGCAAGTACATACTTAGGATATCTATGTATATATATATATATATATATATGTATATATGTATATATGTCAGAGAGATTTCATTTGATTGCATTTTCAAGCTCTCTCCTTCTCTTTCTCTTTATGTCTCAATGTCTCAGGCTCAACACGTTAGGAAATTCGACGACACTATAAGATTGACAAACAACAAACCTAATTTCATTTTCGTATATCTTTTCTTTTGTGTCCAACTCTCCTCTTTCAAATATTATTCGATATTCGAAGTGTACGAATTTAATTACATTTCAAAAGTTAGAGAAAAAGAGATGAAAAGAGAGTGAAAGAGAGAGAAAAAAGAAAGAGAGAGAAAGAAAGAGAGAGAGAGAGAAAGAGAGAGAGAGAGATAGATCAAGATAGATTGAAAGCAGATCTTCCAAAAATGGTTACGATTCGCCCATTAGATAGAACGTATGCCACGGAATTTGTCCTAAATCGCTTGCTCCAGATTCCAGTGGGGGCCGGAGGGCGGAGGGGGAGGGAAAGGAAGATAGGAAGCTGACGCGGTTAATTTTACAGTTCGTTCGATCGAATTCTCCTTCTAGTCTTCGTTAAATCCTCGTATCATTTTCAATATTATCATTGATACTCTCTACTTCTTCGAGAACCATTCCTTTCGTCTTTCCTCTTTCATACTTTTTAAACACGTCTCCAAATTTGTTATATTATATTATATATATATTGTTCGAAGAGCCGAAAGAAAAAGGGACGACGTCGAAACTCCGATAATAATTTCAAAGAGAGACATACAAAAGCTCCAAAAGTGGGGCGCCGAGTGGGTGGAGAAATGGGGTGAAGGAGGAAGGGGGGCTCGGCGGCACCGTCAGCATGATGATCGTCTAGCGATCGTCGTCGCATTACACCTATACATAAATACATACAAATATATACACATATAATACGCTTTTTCCCATACGTACGTATGCATATATACTCATACATATATATATATACTATATATATTTATATTTATATTTATATTTATATTTATATTTATATATCCCATTGGTGGTTTTTCTTTTCTTTTCTTTTCTTTTCTTTACTTTTCTTTCCCTCTTTCTTTTTCATTTCCATTTTCATTTTCATTTTCATTTTCATTTTCTTTTTTCTTCGCGTCGAGAAAGATAGAGAAGGGAAAAAGAATAAAAAAATGACGGCTAACCGAACGACGAGAGATCATTTAATAATAACGATAATAATAGTAGTAATAATAATAATAATAATAATAATATTTAAATATAATATTTAATAATAACAAACACAAAAGGAACGACGAAGAAGGTAAGACTAGCTAGAGCCAGCGTAACGCGCGAAAAGCACGATTTTTCTCCTCCCTTTCTCTCTTTCTTTCTCTCTCTCTCTTTCTCTCATAAACATGCACTCACGCATACACTCACGGATTCTCTCTCTCTCTCTCTCTCTTTTTCCCTCTTTCTTTCTCTTTCTCTCTCTCTCTCTTTCTTTCTCTTTCTTTCTTTCTTTCTTTCTCTCTCTCTCTCTCTCTTCTCTTTCTCACACTTTTCTCCTCATTTTCTTTTTTCTTCTCTCACACTTTCTCTCTTTCGCTCTCTCTCTCTTTCTCTTTCTCTCTCTCTCTCGCTCTCGCTCTCTGTCATCATCATTCGCTTTCTATCTCTTCTTAGCAATTGCAGTTAGTGTTCGATGGGTTGGTCGGCTGATCGGTAAGTCGTTGACCTTTGGCCTGGCCCGTACCACCTGCCATCAATGTTGGATCATTGTCCAACGATTCGCTCATCTTGTCGCATATTATGTCAACCAGTTGTTCGAAGACCGCCTGTTAAAAAAAATTATCATTTCTTTTTTTATCGTACATAAAATAAATATATAAATAATAATATATATAATAAATATATATAAAATTATTATATATTATATTATTATTTATATTATATAAATTTTTTTTTTTTTTTTTTATTCATTACAGAACATACAATCAATTCTCGACGAGAATTATAAGTACTTTAGGCTAGCGTGATGTAATAACATGAAATGTAAATAAATAAGATATACAATGGTGAATGTAGATATAATACATTAAACTCAAATAATATTACGATGTTTTAAATTATTCAAATCTTGTTTTAAGGTCAGAAGAGTAGAACCTTTTTAGTCTTTGTACTAGTTCATTTGTTTCCAGTAAATTTTTTGCTAAAGGGTTGGGATGTTTGGCTAAACGGGAGTTGTAGCGTTCACTGAAGCTAACAATTTCTTCTTTTATAATATAATAAATAAATAAATAAATAATTTTCTATCTCTCTTTATTATGTAAAATATAATAAGAAGAAATAAAAAGATATACGGATTGTTTCGTCTGTGTGTGTGTGTGTGTGTGGGTTATACTACGATTATAATACCCCATACTGTATATTTAATATTTTAATCTTATAATTAATTTTTACTCGATCCCATCTAACACTTTCAAGTTCTGTGTATTATAATCAATGAATCAGTATTAAGTAAATATAGGAAAAGAAGAGGAAAAAGAACAAATTCGTTGCCGATGTATTAACAGTCCCGTGAAAGTCCTCATTAGCTCGAGATATAATTGATTTACAGTCGCTTTATGTTAGTTGCGACCTAATTAATAGCAGCGAGCTCATTAAAATAAGTAAAAGGGAGGGGCAAAGTTAGCATAATTTCGAAAGAAAGTTTCAAGATGAGTATGGTGTAAAACTGGATATCATGTAAAGAGAGAGACTCTTTCCTTAAACAGTCATTAATTTTTGAAAAAGTGATCGTAAAATCACTATATAAAACTGTTTGGTTACTTTTCTTCGGGTACTATAAATCACTTAGATAGTAAAAAAAAAGAAGACTAATGAATAACAGTCGTTAATAATAACAAAGTGTAGTTTAATGAATCCGTCGAAATCGTAAAAAGAATCTTATGGGTTTTTCGCGTTGAAAATATTGCGTATTTATTTATGAAGTCGTAAAAAAGAATGATGGAAAAAGTGTAACGAATAAATAATAACGAAGTATCTTTTCGAGAAGATTATTATGAATCGTAATTTATTATTTAACGTTTACGTGGAGAATTAACGGAACTCGATAAAGAATATGAAATAAATACCTTACTTCGATAAAAAAAAAGAAAAAAAAGGGTGGGTGAGGGGGCATCCTTTTCTCGTGTAAGGGAAAAAAGAAAATGAAAAAGACAAAAAATGGCGGAGTCGGCGCGCAGACAGCAGAGAACTGTTATCGATCGGTACCCTTCGATCGGATATTTCTCCCGCGTGGAAGTCTGATTAATAGGCGTGCACGTTTAGCAGTCGAGGACAATGGATCGATGGTAATGGAAAGTTCGGTACACATCGGTTCACTCGAATGTGTACGCCCACGGGGAACAAGTAAAGCAACTATAATACATAGACAGACACATCGACAAGGAACGTCATCTGTGACTTTATGCAAGCCTCTTCCTTTATCCATTAACGAGATTAATTAATATCCTTCCAACTTTGTTTACTTTGTTTATATATTTTTGTTTTTTTTTTTGCTTTCCCTTTTTTCTTCTCGCATTTCTCTCCTCAATTATCTAACATTTGCTAAAGTTTAAATTTAAGTATATTAAAAACTAACGTAAGATTCGAAAAGTTTTCTCCTTTTATTAAATAGAACGAGAAAAAGAAAAAAGAAATATTTCCCAATGATGTTAATTAATAGTTCCCAATTCGTTATACGATTTAATCAGATTTCTTAGTCGCGCCCGTCCATTAAATTGAATGACCTCGTTATCGAACTCGATATTTTTTTCAGAGATGGAATAATAATTAATACAGAGAGAGATTAGTTTTTATTTTTCCCAATATAAGATGATGATGATGATAATGCAAAAAATAATCTAACGAGGATTAATTTGATGAAAAATACTAAATAAAAATGACGTCGACCTAATGTTATCTTATTTGTTTGCGTTAATCGTCGATATGTACCTTCACTTGGATGTTCTCCTTAGCAGATGTCTCGAAAAATTGGACGCCTAATTGATCTGCCAATTGTTTACCCCTTTCAAAGCTGATCACCCTCTCGTCCTCCATGTCGCACTTGTTGCCCACGAGGATTACCTGGGCATTGTCCCACGAGTAGGTCTTTATCTGCGTCACCCAGTCTTGAACCGAATTGAACGATTCCTCGTTCGTGATGTCATACATCAAAATGAAGCCCATTGCACCTCTGTAATAGGCCGTTGTGATCGTTCTGTATCTTTCTTGACCAGCCGTGTCCTAAAACAATGTTTGCAATTAATATCATTAAAACTCATAACTTACAATTAGCCATTTGTTGGAAACAATTTTATTCGACGAATTGTAGGAGTTTTATTTTAATTCTATAATCTCGAAACTTTATTTATATTTAATAAATGGTTCATATAAAAAAGTTTGTATTATTGTATATAGTTATATTGTTTTATTAATTAACTCGAATCGTTTGAAAAGAAATAACGAACGTCAGTTGAACCGTTTGATCGCTGTGGTAGCTTTTATAATTATGTTTCTCTCACGATATTTAGTTATATTTATATTTAGTATATCTCGCGGAAATGAATAAATTGTTCATTTTAAAGAAAGATATATATGTATCGAGATATAACATCGTATACGACGGATACGCGTAGCGGTTTTGAAAGCATCGATGATATGCAAGGTGTATGCAACTCATGTGTATTTGTACGTGTATATACACTTGCTTACGTATATATGTATATATATATATACCTATTTACATGTACAACGGAAATAATATACACATATTCTAATGCAGAGTATATTACGTTTACCTGTACAACGACATAGCGATTATACTGACCCAGATTTGTAGCTTGACCCTTTTATCGTTTCTGAAGACGGTTTTCACTTTAAAGTCGATTCCCACGGTCGACACGAAGGCCGAGGTGAAAGAATCGTCCGCATAACGGAAGAGAAATGACGTTTTACCGACCGACGAATTGCCGATTATTAGAAGTTTGAACATGTAATCGAAGTTCTGATCCGCGGCATCCTTTTGCCACTTTGGATCTTGGCTCGCCATCTGAAAATAAAAGAAATTAAATATTAATTACACGATTATTAATATAGTTCGAGTCATTTTACAGAATCTGATAGAATCGATTATATATAACGTGTCATATTTTAAATAAATATCGAGTTGAACGATAATCAATTGACTTTAATCGCATTGTTTTACGTATGCTAATTTGAAACGGTGTTAAATAGTTGCGAAATAATGTCGTTGAAAGGAATAAAAGGTAGACGCAACAGATGAGTTTAAAACAGAATACTCTTCGATGGAATCTACGATCTATTACTACCTATCGTTTAACACGTTGACCGGGTATGTAACACCTACGATAAGCTCGATGGGAAATTCTCCGTGTTCTCTCTAGGATCACTATTGTTTCTCATTCCATTGAATCTTTTATAATGTTCAACTTACAATGCATATCGGTACATGATCGCTGGCTTTCTTTATCAACTCAAACAATATAGATCTTAACATCTTTTGATCATGAACTATGATTTCAAAGGAATACATATTCCAATTCGTTGAGTTTCGAGACAGCATGTATAATAAGTTTAATATAAAGTTGATATATCGAGTTGATATAGGATAATAGATATATAAGTTTGCAGTAAATATGTACACACAGGACATAAATACAAAAATAATAAGATATAATACTTCGAGTACTAACATAAAATACGTTGAAAAATACCTTCGAGTCAAAGATTTGTTTTGTTCATTTTTACTTAGCAACATTGTTGAAAATTTTAACAAGGGAAAAAGAGAGAGAAATGATTTTAAGGTACGTAATTTCTACACAACGCCAACGAAGATTCTTTTTAATGAGCTACCGGATAGCTTCGACAGAAAAGCTAAGAATAGAAAACGATTTTCCCTCTGGTTTGCGTTTATTTCCCGAAGGAACCGTGACCCGATGTGTTTCTCTCTTTCCACGACCTCGATGCCAAAACAGGACCAAGGACGTTCTCTCTCTCTCTCTCTTTCCCTTTTTTTCTCTAAGGAAATCGATCGTTAAATATAATGTTTTAAATAATTTATAAAATAATCATTTGTGGTTTTAGATGATCAATTTTCACGAACCTTAAGTTATCTTATCTTTTATAAAATCCGAATATATTTCTATATAATTATTGTTAAAATTGTATGAAATATTTAGTAAAAATGTATAAGGAACTTGCGTATGTTTTTTTATCTTTTTTAATATTTCTCTAACGCACTTCACTTTTGATATAATTGAAGAAGAAAACTGAGAATAAGAATAAATGAAGCTTAGATAGATAGATAGATAAATAGATAGATAGATAGGGATATTGTGATACCACCGGACGTTGGTTAGGCGAAGTAATCTCGACAATGGACATCATTCGGGCCATCCGCGTACGTAAAACCAAAACGGAGTCCTTAATGGGCGATGTTTTGGACGAGCCCTTCTGATGTCCTTTGACCATCACCGTTCTCCACCAACACCAACACCACCAGCACCACTATCAACCAACCACCACTTTCACGATTTTCTCGTCCCCTTTTTATTTTCAACGATAGTCTACTATACGAACTGATCCCAATAACGTTGAGAAAAATTTCTCGAGCTCGACAGATCCAAGACAAACACGTATCATCACGCCCTTATTTTCCTTGCTTCCATTCTTCCTCCTTTTCTTTTCTCTCTCTCTCTCTCTCTGTCTCTCTCTTTTCTTTCTTTTTTCCTTTTTTCTTATTTTACTTTTATTTTCTACTCTTCTTTTTCGCCTCAATGCTCTCCGTCTTTTCACAAATCCGTGAATATATAGTATATATATTCTTACTTCATATATATGAATAGATAGGTAGGATAGATGTAGATAAAAGTAATGTATATTTTATATATATATATAAAATGTGCGTGTGTGTATGTGTGTGTACAACAATAGACACGTATTCGAGCTCACGACGACGTGGCGACTTCTGCGGTTTCCTTATTCCCCGTCATTCGTTTTGGCCACGGATCTTTTTGTAGCAAGACGATATCGTTCTTTCCTTCCTTCATTCATTCCTTCATTCGTTCGTTCATTCGTTCGTTCGTTCGTTTGTTCATAGACACAACAACTTGCTTAATAAATATGTACAAGCCTTTATTTTTCGTTACTCACAGGTGCATGTTATCTGTCGCATTTCTACATGCACTAGGTGTTCTAGTTTATTTTTAATCTTTTTCTTTTTTTACTATTATTATTATTATTATTCGACCAGTCGTTAAAATCTTTTAATTTGTTTTTATATCGGATTGCTCGACAAAAAAAAACGGTTTTGATTTATTAATATATAAGATACCCGAGTGTGTTATGGTCCGGTTGGTAATATGACCACCCAGAGATGAGTTTTTGGCAAATGACAATTTATGGATACTGAACAGAGTTTTCTTATAGAGGGAACATTTGTTTCTGATGGCTATATAATTGGAGAAAAAAGTTTTTCTTTAATATTTGAAGTTTTAATCCAAAACTCTGACAGGGCAACTCTTAGCTCAACCGTAACACCTCTCATCTTATTTGATTTACATTTGTAATATACATAAATTTGTTTTCAAAATTAACATTAACTTTTACGAGCAATCCAATAATTTTGTATCAAGTTGTTCGGGAAGTTTCAGCCGATTTTTTTTTTTTTTTTTGGAGAAATATGAATCGAATATATATATATATATTTATTATTCGGCATAAACTTTTCGGGTAACTTAATACTTATATTATACATTAGGTTGGCTGGAAAATTTTAGCCAATTTTAAGAAACACAAAAGTTGTCTATAGATTATTAAATCGATATAAATTTATCTGGCAATTCAATACAATGTTTGGATTTTTCTAATTCAACGTAATTTTTATTGAAAATTTTTTATATAAATAAATAATTAATTATTTGTTAAAATATTCATATATATATATGGAGATACATATAAAATATATAATACATGTGTATATGATGCGTGCATTGGAACGGTCTAGTATACCTAGTAACCTAGTTTTGCGTAATCTTTCGCAAGGAAAATCCATTCATACGCTATCGTTGACCACTTCCATTTCTTCGATGACGTTTAACTTCCTATTTTTCATTCTACTGTTCGTACACTAGTTAGAGCCGAAACGTATTCAATAGCAACGTACATATGTATATATTTAACTATAGAGATAACAGGTGAAAATTCTCGTATACATATATGCAATATAAATACATTTATAACGGCACTTATTAAAATTATATAATTATTTTTAATTATATTTTATATTAAATTAAATATATATATATATAGATAATGTGTACATAAATGATTAGAAATACAGAATAACGAGGAAAAAGTAATAACAATTACGTTAAAAATATTTCATAAAAATAATTAATTCCATAATAATGATAACCGGATTGTTTTGCCATTAATCGAGTTAGTGGAATGAAATAAAAAATAAAAAAATAAAAAAATAAAAAAAAAAGGAAAATATTTATGTTAGATGTCGTAACGGTGAGTATATAAATACTACCAGTTGCATAAGTTTCAAGTTAATAGGAAAATTTTGCAGAGATAATAAAACTACATCGATTTATCATACACTTGACACTTGTGCAGACGTTCTTAGAACTAACGACTTTTTCTTTAAACTAGAAATTAATAGAAGGAAGTTCTCGTTAAATAGAGAAAATGAAATACGTTTTTACGAAGGTCTCCCTTTTTAAATTGGCAATTACGATTGCCTTGATAAAATGACGTTGGTTGTCCTGACGTTGGCTCTATCGATCCATCAGCTTTCGACGTTTCGTTTGAACTCTCTTTCTCTCTCTCTCTCTTCAGATTACGAAAAAAAAGGTTTTATTCCTTTTTCTTTTTTTTTTCTTTTTCTTTTTCTTTTTTTCTCGAACGACAAAAGAACAATTCGTTGTCTGAGACAGCCGACGTCGGTGATCACGATCACTATAAATAAACGATCGCAGAAGGGGGTGAACAGACGATGACGACGACAACGACGACGACTATGGACAAGTTTTTAGATCAGTAGAAGGGGTTTATCGATCGTAGTACACTCGAACGACAGTACAGTTACTTCTAAGATACCGTTCAAGATTCTTTCAACT
Source organism: Polistes fuscatus (assembly GCF_010416935.1). Lineage (NCBI taxonomy): Eukaryota > Metazoa > Arthropoda > Insecta > Hymenoptera > Vespidae > Polistes > Polistes fuscatus. The sequence goes on from NW_025113140.1 coordinate 3,491,175, forward strand.
ATAAAACACCCTTCTTATCCATTCCGTCTTCGAGTTTTACTATACATACTATTTGCTAACGTCACAAAGGAATTTTCAATGAGATTCATTCCTAAGAAAAGAAAAATCCAATACAATGTAATCGGATTTATTATACATGTAGACATTAACATTAACATTATCATTGAGCTTTTACTTATAGGAATTATTCAATTATTTATAGTTTGATCGTTGGGTGTTCTTTTTTGTTTTTGTTTTTTTATGGAAAATGATTTATCAAACGTATCATTCGTTAACTTTTCTTAAGAAAAAAAAAAGGGATCCGAGATTTGTTATTTGAAATACTAAATATTTTAGAATCGTTTGATTTCTTTTATAGTTCGATGGTTAGATTTTGTTTTTAATGTCAAATTCTTTACTGATATAATTTATACATGCTTATTTGTTTGGACATTATAAAAGAATCGTCGATGAGTTTTTTTCTCTCTCTTCTAAGAAATGAAAAATAGAAAGTAATCGGATTTATTATTCAAGTTGATTATTATTATTATTATCATAGAATTTGATCAATCGGAATTATTTATCATTTTGGAAAAAACTTCATTTGTTAGATTTTATTTATCATATAAAATGATTTACTATACACGTTACTTGATAGCGTTACAAAAGAATTTTCAATGGGATTTTTTTCAAGAATAAGAAAAATCCCATAATACGAAGTAATCAAATCTTTTTTATTTTAGTCGATTAACGTGAGCATAAAATTTTACCGCTTAGAATTATTCAAATTTTTATGATACATTCGTTAGATTTTTTTTCAATGGGAATATTTCATGATTTAAATTTTTCTTTTTTTGTATACGGATAAGAGGAAGGTAGAGTCCATGATAAAGGTTCGCTCGCGCAAACAGGATCGTATGTTAAAATGGAACGATCGTAGAAACGAGGACAAGGTCCATGATAATGATAACGTCCGTATAAATATGTCATTCTGACCTACGTTTGTAATGATGATATCCTTTCTCAATTTCAATGATGTTAATCAAATTTAAGAAAACAAAAATACACACACACACACGTATATAGAATATATTATATGCATGGGTTGTTAATTGAACGATATTATAAGTAAATAGCAACAACAAAAAAATGATGTTTCTTTAAATTTCTTTCTTCAAACACGTAATCTTATACATAGTAATAATAATGTGAATAAAACATACAACATAGAAGTATATTCGTTTAGTTTTGGGCATGATTTTAACGAAGAAAATGATCTTTTTTTTAATCAAACCCATAAGCTTATTTCCACAAAGACGTATTTCCGTGATCCAATTTACTGAGTTCAAAAGTCTCTTGAAACTAATGTAATTTCTTATCACTGCAAGAAGGAAAAGAGGGAGAGAGAGGACCGAAAAAGTTTTTTTATTAATACTCCTACCCCAAGTTTGTTCACGTCTAAACGTTATCGTCAGTGTTATCTTCATTCATGAACCAGTTAATTAAGTCTTAAAATTAATCGCATCTATGCAATAATTACTAAACACTCGATAAATAATTATCTACAACGTGTAAATATAAATTCGAATGGAATCATTTAACTGAATTTTTTCAACGTCTAATTAAAATGAATATATAAACGAGACTCCGTATGTTTATCTACATATTCATATCATATACATGTATAAACATTTGCGTTAGAAGGAAGTATTTTATGATAATGAGCAAATTATACGAGACGCGTATGAGCGTACTTTTAATTAAAAGGCATTGTTCGAATCTTTAACGATAAATCGTTTTAACATTCGATAAGTAGATAGATGACAAATTCCCGATAACCATAATATTATTGAGATACTTTAAATTTCCTCGAATTATTTGAGAAAGTTAATTATTATTAATTAAAAGTAATAATCATTTCAAAATGTTTAATACTAATAAATAATATATCTAACGATTAGTGATTCACAATCACTTTCCCATTAATACACTTAATACTCTTTTCAAAACTAATCAATATTTTCTTTGTTATAATAAAAAATAGTATAAATAAATCATTTTGAATAATTTTTAAACAATTCATCCTTACTTCCAATAATGCTATATTTATACGTAAAGAAAGATACATGTATATAAGTATAGATACGTGTATAGACGTGTATATACAGTTTAACTGTATACATGTCAGTAGTGAAGCTCGTTGATTCGTAAGGGGTAGGAAGGTATGAAATATTTTTGGAAGATCGATTCTCATCCCCCTGCCGGGCCATACTACCCATACGGTTTCGATTTCAGTAGTCTGTGGAAGCACCGGCGAAAGATGGAGCCTCCGTATAGGTTCGAGTGTGACACCTAATTTTGGTTTAATAATGTAATATAACAAATAAAACAAAAACAATAAAACCGATATATATATCAAGGAATGAATGAAAGAATGAGAGAAATAGAAATAGAAAAACGTTGATATGGATTATAATAAGAAGTCAACGAAATTCTACTAATTTCTTTCGTCTTAAACAATTAATTGTAACGTTGTGATTAAACTTCTTATGTAACATTTAATTAAATATCAAACAATTTGATGAGACGTCATAAAAATACTGTCATATTAAATCTACTGTCAAATTAACGAGTATACGATCGATCAGCTGATGACAAGTAAGTACGTAAGTAAATATAAGTTCGTCGTACCCGTTAAATGGCGACGGTGTTAAAAGTGAAACGAAGAAGAATTGAAGAAAGGAAGGAAGGAAAGAAGGAGGAACGATGTAAGAAAAAAAAGAAAACAAAAGAAAGTTAAAAAGAAGGAGAGGGTCTTAGATTATCCGGAGTTATAATTACAAGGGCGACCTTCCTACCTGGTTACGGAAAGCAGGCCAACAGGAAACGGACTTTATCGAGTTTTGCCCTTTTTTCCTATTTGAATCTCGACTAGCAATGACATCGTGGAAAAAAAGAATAAAATTCAAATTCAAATACGTATAACGTAACTCTAATCGAAAGTTTCTAATCATGCGAAGAGATTGCATTTTCTAACACGTTTATCATGCTCTCTCTCTCTTTCTCTCTCTCTCTCTCTCTCTCTACCTCGTCCGTGCTGTTACTGGCAAGTAACAAACATGGACGCCACGTAGGAGACGGAAAGAGAAGGAGGAGAAGGAAAACACGGGGTCATTTTTGTTCTAAACGAACGAACAGATAAACGTACCCGCAGCATTTAATAGTTTCGAATAATAAAAGAGGAAACGAGTAGGGAAATGAGAAAAGAGGGAAACGGAAAGAGATACAAAAGGGAAGGAAAGAAAGAAAGAAACAAAGAGACAGATAGATAGATAGATAGATAGATAGATAGATAGATAAATAGACAGACAGAAAGATAGAAAGAGAAGGGGAAGATAGAGATAAAAAGAGAAAGAGAGAGAAGGGAGTAAGAGAGAGAGAGAGAGAGAGAGAATGAGGGAAATCAATAAGCACGCCTATCGACAAGCCTTTCCTTCAAACACAAAATAAGTCATTTCGATAGCAAAATTCTCTCCTTCCGCATCATTCTCTTGAATTCATTGTATAAGAAAAAAAAAAAAAAAAAAAAGAAAAGAAGAAAAAGAAGAAGACAAAAAATTAAAAGAATGATAACGTATACATACACTGTAGTATTATAATCAGCTCGTACCTTTTACGAAGACGATGTATCCTTGAACACGGCACACGGGGCTGCTGCTCTGACGTCAAGGATTCAGCAGGCTACCGTATTTGCACTTAGTTTCACCACTTTACTTAAAGAGAAAGACAACGAATCTCGATGATGATTCGCTCGATCTATTCGAGGGAGGGCCGATGTATCTCTCGACAATCAGCCCTTTTGCACGCGCTCTATCTATCTGTCCGTCTGTCCGTCCGTCCGTCTGTCTGTCTATCTCTCTCTCTCTCTCTCTCTCTCTCCCTCTCCCTTTTCTTTTTTCTTCTTTTTTATTATTTTCTTACTTGCCTTCTATTTATCTTCTTCTTCTTTCTCCTTCTTCCTCTTTTCTATCTGACAGTTATTATATCAACGCTGTCAGTGCTTCCCCCTTTTTTTTCTTTCTTTTCTATTTCTTTTATCTTTCTCTCTCTCTCTCTCTCTCTCTTCTCTCTCTTTCTCTTTCTCTTTCTCGTTCTCTCTCGTTTCTTTTTTTTTTTTAGTTTGTTCTCTTTCTCGATTTTTTTTTCTCTTTCGATATGTGTGCGTGCGACCCTTTCTTTCGCGACGATTATAAAGAGAGACTCTGGACTAGGACTGGCCTCGGGAAAGAACCTCGCGCCACTATAGCCTACTATAGCTAAAATATCGACCATTTCGTCGTGAAACCCCCGCCCGTTCGCGTTCCAATCCACTCGCGTTTTCGCGCCTGCGCTACCGGCAACCCGACTGGCATCAATATAACTACGAATGGTGGTGCCGCTTTCCTCTTTGCTCTTCTTACACACTTCGAGGGAAGTTCGACACTTGTTGATCCAAATACTCTTTCTCTCTCTATCGTTTTATCTTTCATTCTCACTTTGCTTTTCCCTCTTTCTCTTTTTCTCTCTTTCTCTCTCCCTCTCTCTCTCTCTCTCTCTCTCTCTCTCTCACTCTCTCACTCTCTCACTCTGTCTCTCTGTCTCTGTCTCTCTCTCTCTCTTAAATTTGAGACAGTAATTATGAAAATATAATTTTGTTTATATATATTTAATTTCTTTGTTTTAATTATTATTATTATTATTATTATTATTATTATTATTATTATTATTATTATTATTATTATTATTATTATTATAATTACATGACACAAGAAATATCGCAACGTTACATTAACGTAACGTGAACAGTTTACTTCACTTACTTCATACTTTTTAATAATATTTTCATTAGATTGCAGAAAGAATGATCGAAAGGTCAATTAACTTTCTTAATTATTCATTCATGAAATAATTCATGATATTTGTTTAATCGACTTCTCGTCAAAATCATTTGTCGTAATTTGTAGTGAAATTAATAACGAGAGAATTGTTAATTTATATAAGATTTTATATGAATTTATTAACGATTTGAATTTATATATCAAATGTCAATGATTTCGTCATAATATAATAATAATCGTTATTGTCATTAGTTGAAAAAGATTTGATCATTTCCGTTGTTAGTAATTTCGATTGTTACGAGTGTATCGAATGAAAAAAATTAAATGGCCGTGTGTAGACCGGTCGACACGCTTATGAATTACCGACCGAGTAAAGACCTCCTTTACTGGGGTAAAAATTATAGATTGGTCGATTACGCACGCGAGAAATTTCATCTTGTAAGAAAACTAGACCGACTATATCGATTTAAAAATACTAGGAAATTTCTATTGTAACTCGTAAATTTTTGTCATTGCGATACACAAGAGCCCTCTGGGTATTTTTCCTGTAAATTTTTCTTTTTTTTTATCCATCCATCTATTTATTACATTTTCTTTGTCATATAAAGTCTAATGGAAAATAATAGAAGAAATATTTCCTTTACGGAAATTACAAACCATATAGGTGAAAAATATAATAAAATGAATATGTAATACAAAAGATACTTAGATAATATATTATCGATCAGCTTAACCCTTGCCCCCCTCTGTAATAGGGTCACGCAAGATATGTCGACTTTGACGATTGATGATTTGCGTGTGGTAGTAATAAAATGCCACCGTTCCTACAATTGAACAAGAGAAGGGTAGCAGATTTTAAAGTTTCAAGTAGTGAACTTTACGACAATAATGGGGCTTGCCAGAAGTATGGAATATCGGAATTAATTTTAATGGAATCTCTATAATCACCGTCTTATTATTAATGGCGATTGACCATAGGGCTAAAGTTAAACCATAAATTATCCTATCTCAACGTACTATGGCGAATTCACTTCTTCGAATGCAAAATTTTGTAAACAACGAAGAACAATATGTGAACATTAAAAAATGTATCATATTAATATTAATAGTTATGATAATATCCTTAACCAAATAATTTTCTAATTATGATATCTTCTAATAAATTATATTTTCCTATTTAAATTTTCCAATTACGGACTCAATAAGAAATCCTCCCACAAATTGAACTTTGTAACAGAATCGCATGATGAATAAAGAGATAGGATGCAGAAACGTTACAACCCCTGATATGTTATGCTTGCCCGTTTGAAATTTCAAACGTACGGTTTTCAAACCAGTCCTCCATTTTTTACATTTGTAACAGGATCACATGATGCACAAAGAAGTAACTTACGAAATCATGCAACTTCCGTGTAAGTTATGTTCTACTGTTGAAAATTCAAAAAAGAAAGGTAAGTAACAAAGTTTTTCTTAAAATTTTCACTTTTTATCAGTTTATAAGGCTTTTATATCATTTTTCTCAAAAATATTATTTAAAATTACTAACTGGAAGCATGTATTAAAAGGTAACATACAGGTAAAAAAACAAAGTTATCGAAGGTAAATTTGTTCTTTATTGTAACAAATTTCTCTATTACATAAAAAATATACTTATAAATAAATGTAATGTAAATTATATTATACATAATAAAATGTAATTATACATAAATCGCAATTAGAAAAATAATATAATTGTATGGTTGTAAAAAAAACTATTAGTAGATTACCATCAGTCGGTAACTTACCAATTGAATAAATAATGTTTACTTTTAAAATATGTAGTTTTTTACTAAAATTTTTTCAAAATTATTCTAATAGTATTTTAAATTTACAGACAAAAAATATCAGAAAATCGCCTCCTTGTGTCAAGCTCAAAATTTTTCAACCCTTCTCGTACTAGGCTCAAAACTTTTCAACCAACGTCGAATATTAAGCTCAGGATATTTCATATTTATATTTTTTCTACAATTCTTTTTTTCTTTTAATTAAATCTTTAAAAAATTTATTTTTTTATTTAATGTGAAACGAACAGATATGTAAAAATGCATGCTAAACTTCTTACTTTTTTTTTGGAAAACGGTTGAATATTGGGTCTTACTACTTACACAATGTATGGCCCATTAGGACCATAAAACTGTGTAAAGTTTTAAAAATCTGATGAAGCTTTGTTAGTAATATTTCAAAAATATTTATTCCAAATCGATATGATTATAATTGTTATCTTTTTACTACAGAGAATACAACAAAATCTTAACATTAAAATAAAACATTATTTATCGAAAGGTAATCGTTGATACGCAAATAAATATTTTTATATCTCATAAACGTAATATCATTTTATCCACATGTATACACATATAGAGAAATAAAATAATAATATTACAAATAATCTTTTTTTATTATATATACAATACATGATATTTAATTAAATGTACATTATTCAATAAAAATTTTAATCGTGATTTGAAATTTAATGAAATACAGTAAATTCGTGTTCGCCAAATTGTTCACTTATTATTTCTTTTTTTCTTTAATCTTTCATTGTTTCATTTTATATTTTCATTCTATTACAAATATAGGCACAATGAAAAGGAACACAATATGGCACAAAATTTTCTGTAGTCAAACTGTGTATCTTTATGATTGATTTGTATATATAAATACTATATATTCCATAGTATATATATATATATATGTATATTATGAAAATGCAATTTTCTTTTAGAGATATTTTTGATCTTTTAACATTGTTCATAAGCGAGCCAACACGAACACAGAAATAAATTTAATCAAAATAACAGCTATTAATATGAAAGGAACAATTTACAATGATAAATTACGCTATTAAGTATGTAATGGTGATCTTCAATACTTTGGGAATGACAGTAATATATAAATTTCTTAAATCAATTTACTAATAAAATAAAAATTCTATATCATCAATTGTACATACATACAATATTAATATTATTTAAATACTTTGAAATAAAATTTGTTTGATTATCTAATTATATAAAAATTATTATAGCAAAATACAACTATTTAAAAAAAATAAAGAGAGAGAACGTCAAGATAAAATGTTCTAATAAATAAGCATTAGTAACTGATTATATAAATCAATAAAATTTACATTGTGCATTATATTTCTAAATCAGTCGCGTAAAAAACGCTCTATAATTTATTTCTTTTAAATATATCACTTTTTTTATATTTGTACAGTACAAACAAAACATAACACTTCTTTTTCAAAAAGAGAAACGTGACATGCATCTTTGTCGATCAATTAATAAATATTAACAAATAATTTGTTAAGAAAGATAAGGCTGGTTAATTTGAAATTATGCCATTTCAAAATTGTTTAACATGCACACGGATTAGAATTATAACTAAGATCGTTATTTTATTTAATTATTGTTTTTTTTTTCGAAGTATTAGATTATTAACTAATCCGCCTTCGTGATAAATGGCTAAGTATTGATTACTTTTTTTTTCAAGCAATACACAAAATGCTTTTGTCTGAAAACAAAATGCTATATATTCATATATATATATATATAAATATATATATATGTAATGTTTAAATTTTAAGTTAAAGATATTCCTTGAATCCATGAGCTAAGATCACTAGTACTTTCACAACTAAGACTTATATGATTTTGTTCACTTCTTCTTGATTCTAATAACAATTGAGCTGCAGTACGGCCTGTTAAATATGCACCATGTACAGTACTGTAAAACGAGGAGTGTGTGTGTTCGCCAGCAAATGTTATCATAATTTTGGAAGGTTGATCTTGTAGTATCAATGGTTCAGCTAAACTCTTGATATCTACTTGACTTGCTCCAACAGCCATAGCTGTGTAAGAACCACATGTGAATGGCTGAGAATGCCAAGAGGTACGTAAACAATGCTTAGGAGCTGGTACAAAGGGATCATTAAGAAATCGTCTTAAAATTGATGTGCATACTTCTGAGACCTCGGTTGTACTTAATTGTTCCATATATTCTGCAGCCTTTCCTGATATCCAACCAAGAAGAAGTGTATCTGATATTTTAATAAAAGAATATATTTTTCTAAACCACGTTTTACTTAAATCTTGTCTGTCGTCTTCTGACAATCCTCTATCATCCCAAAGAAGCATAACTTCAGATATTCCAGGATTTAAAAAAGGCCTTTCGTATTCTAAAAATATTTTATCTACAGTACCAAACATAAGTCTATTTATTGCTTGGAGTTTATTATCTGGTAAGGGTGGCTCAAAAATATCATTAGCCTTTTTTTTAAGTACTCCTAAAGGCAATGTACATATTATATGTTCGGCGGTTATCATTTTTCCATTTTCACATTGAATTTCTATAACCTTATTTCTACTAGAGCTATTTGTCGCTACATCAGATGCTTCATTCTCACATTCCTGTTTTTGCCATCTGTAATTATGATTAGCATATAAACATCGTTTAACTTTTATAAATTAACTTCATTGAGATTATTACACGTGTATGCATGACAATTAACATAATATACATATGCATTTGTATTGCTTAAAAGTATATAAACACATAAATAATAAATTAAAAAAAGATAATTTAAAAAATATGTAATACAAAATCATTCCAAAGCCAATAAAAAGGTAGCAATGATAACGATCATTCTTATAGTTAATAATAAAAAATAGTATACTATAAATTTATATATAAAATTTAATATTTAAAATAAAATGCAAAAAATTAATATTATAATAAGCATATAACTTATATGTTAAAACATTCGAAAGTAAACAAAATTATTAAAGCTAAATTAAACATTTTATTAGAAAAAAAAGAAAAGGCAATTTTTAAATGGACTAAAATTCAACTAAACAAATACTCATAAAAGCTATGCAACACAGTTAATATTTGAATTATAATAATAGATTATATATATCATAAATATTAATGATAAAAGGTATCTAATAATTTACCTAATTTTAGTAACAACGTGTTTAGTAAGTATACAGTTCTTTGGTATATGTTTTGTTATTGGCTCCAATATTGCACTATATCCATTTCGAAGACGGATATTCCCACCCTGTAGTTCAGCGTAAGATCCCATTTCCATAAGATCAACTTCTTCCATATTATCACAGCCAGTAATACAAGTTTCTCTTTTAAGCAAACAATCAAAAAGTAACTGTCTTATTCTTCTTTGTTCAACTGGTAAAGACGACAAATATATATCAGTTTCAAGCGCCACATGTGCTCCAACACTATTAATACCATCTGGGGGATTATAAGCACTTAAAAAGTATTCTTCACAACGTCTTAAAAAACACACGTAGGCTTCATATATCTCTTGCAAAACTGGAAATGGTAATTGTTTTCCATCTTCCATTGCAGCTATAACCTTATGTGGTTTGGGTATATTTATGATATCTATCAATCCGTTTGCCATTGCTAATTCAAAAAGAGGATTTCCCAAAACTCCATGAATCCAGTTTGCTCCAAGTTCAATTTTTTCATTTCCTAAATTGAAATTATACAAAAATAATTTATATATACATATATATATATATATATACATATTTAAATATAAGGAAACTCAAAAAGTTTATTTCACCCATAAATATATATACATATATATATGTATATATTCAAAAGTACATATCACAATATTATTATTTTATAATTATGTATATTATCAAAATAAGATACAACAATAGTTAATACGTTATAAAACAAATAGATCAGTAATCAAAATTAGTATTATTCAATAAGAAATGAAAACAATATATATTTGACCTAGTATGATGTGATAAAATCACATAAAATATTTATACTTATTGTAAATAATAGTTACGTTTACAAAATTGTAATAATCAATATTCGAAATTAGTTTTAATTCAGATTTCTACAATAGTAAAAGACTTTTTATTGATTGTTAATATATATTAGAACAGAGGTTAATTCAACCATACCAAGTTGTGTTGCTATAATTCGGCCTCCTATACGTCCCCTTGCTTCAACAATAAGAAAATCTGTTTCACTATTTTTCAATAAATGATTTGCAGCAGACAATCCAGCCATGCCCGCTCCGATAATCAAGATTTTACACGAGACATGGCTATCCTCTTGCTGCTCCGTGACTTCCGCCATGTTCAATGCATTGTAACTGACAATAACTACGGTACTATAACGTTATAAGGGATATTATAACACGGCCATTGATTACAATTTCTTAAGATAGATTTCGATACCACCAACTAGAGAAATTTATTTTTTCATTTTTCAAATTCGAGATTAATTGTATAATCATAATATTTATTTTACATTTCAAAATAAATTAATCAATATTATCATGTTTGTATAATTTATATTAACATTATATTTTTAGTCAATTGGAAATTTGTCCTTTTTTATCTTCCTTTTTTCTTTTTAACTAATATTTATTTTTATATGTAAATAACTTAAATAACTATCTCCCCCCTTCCTCCTTTTATTTTCTACCTCTTTTAAGATTGATACAAATTATCAATTAATGAGATACTTTTAATTTTTATTAATAAATCAATAACAATATCACATATCAATAATAACTGTATTTGTTGTTTATTGCTTTTTGATAATGCACTTTACAACACATTTTCATGTATTTCAATATCGCATATTAAAATTTTTAGTTGAACAGGAGCAAAAATAAAATTAGCAGGATTAATGTACGATTTATTTCAATATTATACACTCTTCAATTTCATATAACTTTAACCTTGGTTTTTGTAAAAAAAAAGGATTCCTTAAACTATCTTCAGTCCAGCAATAGAATTTTCCAAAGACTACAAAATGAAAAATAGAAACAATTGTTATTTTATATTTCACAAATATTTCATAAAAGGAGACAAAAAGTAAGATTAAAATTATTACAAAAATATATCATTATTTATGTATTTAATAGTTATGTGTAGTTCTTAAAATATTATGTATATGATACCTTCAAATCCCAAATGACCAACTGGCCATCTAGGCTACTTGTACTAAATTCATTATCCGACATAAGACGAATACAGTTAATAGTGTTTTGATGAATGCTATCTAATGCATTGTCATTAGAATCATTTCGTGCTTGACGATCTAAGGACTGGAATTTTCTCATGGCAGACAATCCAGCACTTTCCTTTTTTTGCATGTTATCTAATTTCGATACAAAGTAAATCTGTCCATTGTCATCAATAGAATATAACATAGGCATACAACTGTGTCCCTAAGGAAAAAATGTATTATTTCTAATCTGTGTTATAACAATATACATTGTTAACATTTTTGTTTTGACTGGATTACCGTGGCCACAATGGAATTGGGACCGACCCAAATGCAGCTTAAAAATGGTAAATGTTCAGTATAAAGCCTATAAACTACATTGCCTCTTGAAGCGTCTGCGACGCATATAGACGAATTATGTGATACCCAGCAAATTTTATTGCCGCATTGGCTAAATGCAACCGAATGTATCCAACCACCTAACAAAAATGCAACATCTATGTAAAAGTAACATATATTTGAAATTAGTAATTGATAATTATGCTCATAGAAATACCTCCATTATTTGTATTAGGGAATTCAGCTAATAATGTGCCTAGGGTATTACTTGTTCCCCATGCGCATGTTCCTGGTGCATCTTCCATATCACTAATAAAAGCACTGAATACTCTAACTTTATAATCCGTTGATCCAGCAACCAAAACTTTATTATCCGGATGCCAGTCAACTGTTGTTACCGTTGATCTTAAAGGACGCTTTATGTGTTTACATAGCCACCAATTATTTTCTGATACAAAGTAACAAACAGCTATTACCCTGCCTCCAGAACCGACAGCAAATTTATTTTCTGTAAAACAAAAAGTTTATCACAACAGTAGATAATAATTTTATCTCTTAGAAAGACAGACATTTTAAAAGATAATAATAATATACCCAAAGGAGACCACTTTACACATGTGGCAGCCCGATTTATTCTTAATAAAACCCAAGCGGGATTCCACTTTCCATCTTTTCCTTGCGTCCAAACGTATGCATTTTTATCTGCAGAACAGGTCACAATGCGATTAGTACGAGGTGCCCAATCAACACCCATAATCTGCATATCGTGTTCTTGTAACGTATCAAGTAATTTCCATCCTGAATAGGAATGCTTGTAGATTTGAATTTCATTATTATTTGGGCATACTGCTACTTCTGTAAAAAAAATTAATTTAACAGATACTTAATCTACGTTAGAAGTATTATCTAGACATACCTGTTCTATCTTTGTTCCAAGCATGATAACTTATAACATCAACACCCAAATTATGCACCACTGTCATTTTTTTTTAATACTATATATGTATATCTATCTGTATATATAAATATATATATAAGTTGATATAAGTAATAAATATAATATAATACACTATATCCGTATAATTTAATGAAAAACGTCAATGGGGTGCGGTCAATACTAAAATGACAATGATTCAATTTTTATAAGACATTATTCGTAGAATAATACTAATCTATCCTTATAGATAATCACGAAATTAATTTTGTTTCTTCCATGCACGAACACAATATATAAATTTCTTCTCGATATAAAAAAACTTATCATAAACAGCCGTCAACCTCCTTTCCTTTTCTAAGGATGGTGGAGATATCTTCAGAACAATTTCCAACAGTACTGCCAATCTAAGAAGGCGTAATAACCTATAAATATACTAGCCTATGTAAGACATTAATTTATCACATTTTACATGGTATATATGCATACGAGCGATAAAAAGAAACTACATATTTTATAATAATACAATATATACAGAAAACAAAATATATTTTCTGAATAATCTAATATAAAGTTATATATATATAAAAGAAATTAAGCGTGTAAAAAAAAAACTATAACGATCAAGGCCCCGGAGGGAGTCGAACCCTCGATCTCCTGTTTACTAGACAGGCGCTTTATCCAACTAAGCCACGGCGCCGATGATGCAAGGAGATTTTTTAATATAAATTATTAACATATTCTTTATTTTTTTAAAATATATATTACATTTTTCTCCATATATAATTAAATATACACAAATATATAATAAAAAAGAGTAAAATGTTGAAAATATTCATCACTTTTAATCTAAGAATACATAATATATGTGATCACTCTCTTTATCTAATCTATTTATTATATTTATTACTAATTTATTTTATGGTTTTTTAATTTTTTATTTTCATTTCTATCTCGTGCAGATCTGTAATTGGTATATTAAACTATCTGTAATATATATACCGAAAAGCAATCAATAAACTACTGCTATACAACAGTGACAGCATTGTTATTGACAGTTATTGACAGCAATCAATGCTGTCATAGAAGAGACCATATTGTGATGCCTATTTTTTTGCATAGAGGATATCTCAAAGTTATTTTCATTTTTTTTATAAAATATGTATCTTTTTTAAATAATTTCAGCAAAAAAAAACTTTCTGTATCACTAAAATACGTGCATGTCATTTTTTTTCTAGTAAAAAACTTAAACTTTTTATTATGTGTTATTATGTCCTATCGCAATAATAGCATTCACGTAAATGATCATAATTTTGCATATCTTCTGTAATAAAAAAGAAAACTTTGTAAAAAAGTTTCCAATTGTAAAAAATTAAGATGACCTTGAAATTTCCTCTACGCTTCCACCCACACAAAAGAAATAGGCATCACAATATGCCCCCTCTTCTATACCATACAAGTTCTGAACCAAACATTTTTTCACATTATTACAAATAACAAAGATTCAAGGTGGACACAGTAATTATCTTTATATATGAATATCTCAAGAATAAACGATCAGTATGATATGGTCATGGAGATCATTTTTATTTGTTTTCTTCATGCTCTAGAAGAATATTGCAAAAAAAAAATATATAGTTACATTTAAAAAAATCTCGTAAAAAAATGCCCTTGAGAAAAAATTCTTTCAATTATTGGATCTCCCTCCCTGCAATAGTTTAAATTGTTTCCTTTTGAGATTTTTTTAATGCGATTCTAAACAAAGGAAATATTTAAGGTGGACGGAATTATTGTTCCACCCTGTATTAGTTAGGTGATGAAATTAATCGAACGTGGTATGAGTCAAATAGAATACAGTAAAACCTCTTTTTGTGAGGTCCTTTTTTATACGATTTTATTTTTGTGCGATTTGTTTTGTGCGATTTGTTTTGTGCGATTTATTTTTATGCAGTATCTAAATCTCAGCAGCGTTGCTACCAGTTTTATGTTTTCTTTCAATGTACATATACATGTGTGGACGAACTCTGATTACATGGTCTCCTTGACGACGATGTATCCGGACTTCGCGACGCTGTTCATCTGATTTAAACAATCTCCTAACAATTATTTAATTTGATTGAAAGCATTTTCACATCTATATTTCGCAAATAATTGATGTATTTTCTAAGTGCGACTTTTTTTATGCGGTCCTTGTCCGCCGCATAAAAAAAAATTAAGTAGTATATCGTACAAAGTTGTTTATAATATGTAAGTATTTATAAAATTACCGAATATTTTTTTGTACGATTTCTTTTAGGCGGTCCCTATCCACCGCACAAAAAGAGGTTTTACTATGATATGACTATAATAAATAAGACGAATCAATTGTGTATGTGGAGATTTGTACTAATAAAGAAAATTAATTTTTTATACAACAATAATATTTTTCTATTTTTATAAAATTAAAAAAAAAATTAACAGATCTGTGGAGGCGCCGGGTATCGATCCCGGTACCTCTCGCATGCTAAGCGAGCGCTCTACCATCTGAGCTACGCCCCCTGTTGAAATGACATCAACATAATAATCAGATACTCAATTTTGTCTAACAAAAGTGTCAAACTACGCACATAATTAATAAACGATTTTTTCTTTTAAAAAAGAAAGAATAATATATATATATATATATTTATATATAAAGTACATTACTTTTATAGTAAACTACATTATTGATTATTAAATTAATATAAGTTCATTTTAACAAAGCTCGTCCTTGATTATCACCACGTTGTCGTATATGTTTCTATACTAGTGTGCGTGTACGACTTTTTTTATAAACTAATAATATTGTACGCTATTATATAAATATCGTGATTCATGGACCGTACATCTAATAATAAGGGGGAACAACAATTAAATGGTTACTTGGAAGATCGTAAAAATTGTTAGTTAGTTAATAGAGTAATTTTATTAACTCTTCTTTAGAATTTTTAACTTTTTACTCTCTTTCTATTTATTAAATAATGTTATTTTTAATTAACTTAATTTATAAAAAGAGAACTTAAAGGCTTTTGATATTTTATAATTTTTTAATCGTACTAGTAATTATATAAGTTAGATTTATGGTTTAACAATATGATCAAAATATCCTCCAAATTAATAGATAATAATATATATACGTAATCTCGTATTTTTACTCACGAAATATTTATTATGTAGACGTATTCATATATTTTTCTTGACGTTGTTTATTACAAAAAAAGATAACAATAAAGATAAAAGAAATAGACATAGGTGTATCTATTATGATTAAATATTAGTTTTAGTCATTTTCAAACATTCAACTCTTATACTCCATTTTCCTAACAAAATTGTCTAGTTTTCAATTTGAAGTATATCGATAATCCAGAAATTTCGTAAAAAGTAATTTTACAAAAAAAATAGTTTTTTACCATCATATGTGTCCCTGAAATAAGATAATTTTGTCTTTAATATTTTTTCACAAAATTTAAAATATTTATTGTGAACGATCTAATATATTACAAATAAATAAATATATATTGCGCAGTTTAAATGGCTCGTTGGTCTAGGGGTATGATTCTCGCTTCGGGTGCGAGAGGTCCCGGGTTCAAATCCCGGACGAGCCCGTTGAACATTATTTTTTTTTTTTCTTTTTTCCTTTTTTTAACCCTTCATTCCTTCAACCTCTTAGGCACTATGCGCCACTATAGTGACTTTCGCGGATGTCATCTTTCTGTACGGCGCACCACTATAGTGGCTCACTCGAATAGCTCACTCGCTCACCGTTTAAATTAAATAATTGTCTTCATATGCATTTTTATATTTAAATGAAATATTAAAGTTTAAGTATATATATATGTGCAATATATTTTTAAGAAAAATTATAATTTAATCATCAAATACTTCACTCCAATATACTCTCGTAAAAACGTCACACATTGCAGTGCCGTATCATTTACACGTAATTTACGTTGAACTCTGCCGTACAGAGAAACAGTCCCGCGCAAAATTCAGCCGTGCATAAGAGATTAACGAGAATAAGATCATAGCAAGTTTTTTTCACAGACTATTTCAATTTATACTTTTAATATAACAAATGGGATATATACGAACATTAGTCTTTTTTAACATTGAAATATTTATTTTTTTATATATTTGTTGTTTAATTTTGGAGTACTGAAGAGACATTGAAATTAATTACTTTTTACACGAAAGACATATATTATTAAAAGAAACTATTGTGCGAAAGTTAAATTAATACGAACTAATAGAATTTACGTTGATAATTTTCAGAGATAAAGATTAGAACGAATTCTTATTTCTTAAATGTTTTTTTTTTTATTGAGATAATAATAAGGAAATTTAGCTTCATGATCTGTATCGCGTAGTATTTCAAATCGCCGCTTGTTATTAAATGTTTCTTCAAATTTCTACAAGAATTTCGCCATTTATTTATGGTTCTTTAAATTGGAATATTAACAGAAAGTTTTTGTGGAAAAATATTTTGGAATATAAAATAAGAGGACTAACTAAGAAAATTTGTTGTTTTTATTTCAATAAAGACAAGGCTTTTAATTTACTCAAGGTTTTTAATGTATGTAATATAGAAGAAGAAAAAAGGTAACAGGGAAGAGGAAGAAGAAGAAAATATATAACAGAAGTAATTATCTACGTCATTTTACAATCCGGCCAACCAAAAACCTAGAGAACTGAAAGTATATAAGGAGTGGTGATAAATATTATCGATAGTCAGTGTTAGTACCCAATAGTTTATAAACAAGAACGGTTGTAAGTTATTGATGATTATACACAATTCTTTCTAAGAAAAGTTAAATCTGTGGATCTCTTACGTAAGTTTAAGTGTGGACAAAATATTTATTTTTTTTTTCGTTTTCTTTTTTTTCAAATTAAAATCTTATTTACATTGTGAAAATCCATAATTTAGTTCACTTTTAGTTGTATTCGCGTATATCGAAAGTTAAGAATAAATTCAAATTTGTGTTAATGAAAATTTATAAAAAAGAGATAAGTAATTTGTAAATCAAATTCTTAACATTTTTTAACAAAAAAGTTAATTACGTTGTTTTTTAATTGTTTTTCTTTCCTTGGAGAAAAAAACAAAAGAATAGAATGAAAAAATTAAAAAAACCTGACATTGTCTGTGTTGAAGAATATTATAATCCCATCAGACAAATATAGTTAATGATATGAAATTTCATTTAATACTCATTCTTATACTCGAAATTATTTTCATTCAATGTTTATCGCGTCCAAAAATAAAATAATTAATAAATGTGTCGCAGACGGAAGAATTTAGAACGTTATTTCAATCTTATTGAATGTTTCGTCCCTTCATCGGGACTTCTTCAGCAACTTGATCGTTAAAGTTCAGAGTTTTTACATATTATTACAAAAAGACATACAATTCTTTTTAAATAATAAAACTATACTTAAAACACACATTTACAAATCGTTATATCCTAAAACTGTTATATTTAAACACGTAATCAAAACAATACTCGTATTACATATATATATATATAGTATTGTTTTGATTACGTGTTTGAATATAACAGTTTTAGGATATAACTATTTGTAAATGTGTGTTTTAAGTACAGTTTTATTATTTAAAAAAATATAAGAATATTGTATGTCTCTTTGTAATAGTATGTAAAAGACCCTAAACTTTAACGATCAAGTTGCTGAAGAAGTCCCGATGAAGGTACGAAACGTTCAATAAGATCAAAATAACGTTCTAAATTCTTACCCTGTCCAACTTCCCTCTGCGACACATTTATTTATTATTTTCAATAATTTATTCTTCTTTATTCGAAACGATAATAATTATCACTGAAAAGAAAAAACACAACAAACGAATTTTAATTTTATTTTTCATCTCATTTTCTTTCGTCTCATTTTCCAATAACAGTTTTTTTTATCAATATTTATTAACTTATAAATTTCACGACGATTGCTTAATTATGTAGAAAATTTCGTAATCTGTACATATCGATACGGTATGAATTGATTTTCTTGAAATTCTTAATGATCATATTTTGAACGCGTAGATCAATATTGATTCAAGTGTTTGAATAAATTGCCTTCGAGAGTTTAATTTTGATAATTGAGAATATTTTATCATCCGAAGAAAGTCAAAATATTTATTGTATAATTTGCACTTTTGATATCTTATACGTTATAATTGTGATAAAACAATATTTTACATATTCCAATTTGTCAAACCTGTCCCCAAAAACCAACGAGACTCTGCATTCTTTCGGAGGTACGAGTAAAAAATAGTGTAGGAATTTAAGTAGAAATAGAGAAATAGAGAAATAGAGCACTAGCGCGAGAGAGAGCGGAGAGAAACATAAAATAAAATTCAAGTTTCTGTGAATATCTTTCTTATTACGGACGAACCAATATTTTGCCTATTGGGCGAGAAAGCAGGTGAAAGTTCTTTATGTATAAGCATTTAACCTTACGTGGCAGTCCTGAAGCGAAGTCATTTCTTAAAGAATCTTTGTTAGTTCGACAAGCGCGTTCAACAATCCGCCACGGAAAAAATAATTCGACGCTATGTACAAGTAAACTATGTTCGTACGATTATGATCAAATCAAATTTAATAATTCGTTCTTAGTTACCTGTATCGATGTATAAATACGTGTTCATTTGAGTTTAGTTAAAATTTACCACGGACGAGTTAGAAAAGGGGATGAAATAAAGGAAGAAGTTACAAAACTGCTATTTTAAAAGTTCACATTCAATTTTCAATTGTTAAAATTTTTAACTGTAATATTGGTCAATCAATTGATCTAAGCGGGAGAGAAAAAACTAAATTATTGCAAGGATGGACGTCACGGATTTTCTTGATTTCGGCAAAACTACGATTGATTTTATTGTGAATTATATGGAAACACTGAGCGACAGACCTGTACTCCCTGATGTTCGACCTGGGTATCTCAGTCAAATGATACCAGGAGAAGCACCTGTAAAAGCTGAGACTTGGCAAGAGGTTTTTAAAGATATTGAAAAAGTAATTCTACCTGGGGTAAGTAAGTAAATTTATAATACACGAGGATGTATCTAATAAGTTTTTAAATTAAATATAACATTAAAATAATATTTTTGTCTCAATATTTGCAAGGATAATTTATTTGTATCGATTTTACCAGTTAAAAAAAAAAGAAAAAAACAGGAAAGTAAAGAAAAAAAAAGAACTTATCTAATTTTGTATGAGTACAAAATGTATACGTATTTTTTATATACACAGTTATACTTGTATATGATATATGTTGTATTTATATTCTGTCGTATTATTTAAGATGACGCACTGGAATTCACCTAATTTTTACGCATATTATCCCGCTTCCCCATCGTATGCATCCATCGTTGGTGAATTGCTATGCGCTGGACTTGGAGGCGTTGGTTTTTCTTGGATGTGTTCACCTGTTTTTACAGAATTAGAAGTTATCACATTAAATTGGCTTGGAAAAATGTTAAATCTTCCATCCGAATTTTTAAATTGTAGCCATGGTTCCGGAGGAGGTGTTATACAGGTCATAATAATCTAACTTTTTTCTTCTTTTTTTTTTAGAAATAATTGATATTAAAAACACTGCAAAGAAAAAAATCAATTATTTGTGAATGTTTTTTGTAATCAATGCATAATAATTTAACGAAAAAAGATAATTATAATACAAACGTTTAAATAATTAAATTATGTTATGGCTAGTGCTTGACCATCGTATAAATCATAAATAACAAATTTTCTTTTAATTCGCTTTCTCTTATAATTCTCGTTGTGTTTAATTTTTTTTTTTTTTTTTATGAATAACTAACATTTAAATTATTGAAAGTAATAAAGAAGCATTGCTACAAATTGTACGACTGCTGAGCGTAACGTATAATGGATTTTCGAAAGATTTTACAATTCAATTAAATAATATTTATGTAGGAAAAAACCACATTTGTTAATGAAAAAATTGATTGAGGAGACATTAATATTCGAAGGGAGGAAAAAGAAAGAAAAAAAAAATTTCACGGGCTCGTCCGGGATTTGAACCCGGGACCTCTCGCACCCTAAGCGAGAATCATACCCCTAGACCACCGAGCCGTTGTTGTAGTCTCTTGCTTATTAATGATCAGCTTTTAATTTATAAATATTAGTAATTGAAAATCTTTATATACATATATTAATACATTAACGACATCATTTATAATAGAAATACATTGTTTGCCAATTTACGTCGGGTTCCGCCAGTGAAACTACATTCATCTGCTTAATAACTGCCAAAGATCGAATGACTCGACGTATAAAAAGTATTCATCCCGATTGGGATGAGGGCATGATTAGAGCCAAATTAGTAGCCTATGGTTCAGGTAATTTGATTATTCGATTTTATCATTGAATTTTATTAACAAATTTTGATTCGTTATATTTCTTGATACTATTAACATGTTAATCACAACTGACACTAGTTAATTTCGTTTTAACTAAACGAACTATTTCACAAATATTTTAAACAGGCAACTCGTCCGTTGAAAAAAGCGCGGCCTTTTAGCCACCGTTCAGATGAAACTTTTGCCCGCATATTTCTTGATACTATTAAATGTTAATCAAAACTGACCAAGTTAATTTCGTTTTAAACTAAACGAAAAATTTTCACAAATATTTTAGAACAGGCAAACTCGTCCGTTGAAAAAGCAGGACTTTTAGCCACCGTTCAGATGAAACTTTTGCCCGCAGACGAAAATGGAAGCCTTCGTGGGGATACATTATTAAAAGCCATTAAAAAAGATTTAGAAAACGGTCTTATACCAAGTTTCGTTTGTGCAACTTTGGGTACTACTGGTACTTGTGCCTTAGATAATTTAGATGAATTAGGACCTATTGTACTCAATACGATGTATGGCTTCATGGTTGATGCCTCATATGTAGGTCAGTATATAATTATATTTTCATGATCGTACACAATAGCGTATCGTAAATCAATTAATTAAATTCAATAATAATTTATTATGTAATTAGGTGCTGCATTATTTTGTCCTGAATCGACATTTGATGACAGGTGTTCATTACGCTGATTCAATTTAAACGTAATTGTCATAAATGGATGCTCGGTTAATTTTGATTGTTCTGCAATGTGGTAAATATCTTCGTTTGCAAGCAAATTATATGCAAGAAAATTACGCGTTATCGAAAAAAGA
Source organism: Polistes fuscatus (assembly GCF_010416935.1). NCBI lineage: Eukaryota > Metazoa > Arthropoda > Insecta > Hymenoptera > Vespidae > Polistes > Polistes fuscatus. The sequence goes on from NW_025113140.1 coordinate 3,513,559, forward strand.
TAAAAAAAAAAAATATTTTAAATAACGAATAATTTATTTTTAGGATAAAAAATTCCAAATATCTTATTGATGCAATGAGCGTTGACAGAATTTATTTGGCACACGATAAACAAGGTTTCGCACCTGAATATAGAGTATGTTTCTATGTGAATTATCATTTCAATTATTTTTACAAAATTGGAACGATGTAATTATACTTTTTGTTATTTTACAGCATTGGCAAATACAATTAGGCCGTCGTTTCCGTTCTTTAAAGCTTTGGTTTGTCTTACGTCTTCATGGGGTAGAAGGAATGCAACATCACATAAGGAATACTGTATCATTGGCAAATAAATTTGCTAATTACGTTAAATCCGACGAAAGATTTGAACTTGTCACGAATTCTATGGCTCTAATTAGTTTTCGATTAAAGGTATGAAATATTGAGCGTGTTGAACATTATGTCACGTGATTGATAAAATACTGTAGTTTCAGGTCATCCAGATATGATTAACAGTCGTTTTTACTTAATAAATTATTCAGATATTCTTCGAAACAATTAATCAAAATTATGATGTTTCAGGATGAGCACTAAATTTCATTTTGTGTTTTTTCTTTCTTTCTTTTTTTTTTATTTTTATTTTTATTTTTTATTTTTATTTTATTTTTATTTTTATTTCAGGGAGAGAATAATTGGACACAAGAACTTCTTAAACGTTTGACTGAAAGAAAACGTATTTATGTTATTTTAGCTACATTAAACGAAAGATATATTATTCGTCTTTGCGTATGTAGTCCGTTATGTCAAGAAAAAGACATTGAGTTTGCTTGGAATGAAATCAGTGAACAAGCCACGGAAATTCTTCAAGCGAAGCACCATCCTGTAAGAGAAATTTTAAGTCAACCATCCGTAAAATCGTATGACGATATTGCACTCATAATAGAGAATTTAAATCATGAGTCCAAGGGCATCTAGCAAAAAATCACATAATTACATCTTTTACTTCGTATTTAATGTGTAAAAATAGAAATATTCTTATGACCTTTAATATAATTTACATAAATAATTAAAAGAACAATTTCATGTATAAGTTTATTAATTAAAATAGAGTCATACCTTAACATAATAATAATAACAATGCAAATAATTAGTGTATATTATATTATTTTTTATTAATGGATTATATTTAAACTATTAAATGATTTTAATCAAATTGATAAATAAATTTTGTCAATGTGAATACACTTTTATTACGGTTTATTAAATTGTTGCAATATTCTGTTGTATTTCATTGATCTAAATTAAATATAATTTCGAAAAGTAATTTATTGAAAATTAACAAAAGTATTATTTACAATAATACTCTACAAAAATTTACTATCTATCCACTTAACGAACAATTAGTCGAGCATAAACGCAAAAAGAACATAAAATATTTTTATCTATTTAAAATGAAAAATTCTTACATATTTATCTACGTTACTACGGTATACAAACTTATGTATAATGACACATACACACACGTACACTTGGGTGTGCATTTTTAGCGAATAAAAACGTTTGTTGCATACACCGTAATGGCTGACAATGAGTGTAAATTATTAAATATAATATAAGGTTTTATTTCTATATAGCATTAGATGTCCCCATATTCTAATGATAATAACACAAAATATAGTATATATATTTAAAAATATTGAATTATTTATATATATTCTTTATTTATTTATTATTATTTTTTCATTCATATGAACATTATCAACTGATATAAATTATTGATATTAATTGATACATTTTGACGCTAGATGGCACGCTAAACAATCTCGATATCCACTTCAAAAATCGAATCATTTAAAATCAAAGATTTAAATAAGATGTTGGATATTTTTAAGATAATTCACGATGCCTAAGAGTTATTAAGATTACGCAATAAACAATTAGATAATTTTTATTTTAATCAAATACAAGTTTTCAATGTATATTGGGAATAAGTTGTTCGATCGATTGATCGATCTATCGAAATCGAAGTTTGTTATGATACAGTAAGTACTAACGCATTGATCTGAATAATATAATGTATAGTATGTGTTAGTAATTCATGAATACATACGCGATTACTGATTCTAAAGCAACTTCAGAGTGAAATATTACATTTACTCATGAGATAACACTCACGAGATAATATGTGAGTTATTTACTTATTATTAGTATACATTTTTTTTTATCCAAAGAAAAAAGATCATACGTTGTTCAAAATCAGTATTCAAAATTAAATTAAATTAAATAATAATAATAGTAATAATTTTCGTTGGGACTAAATTTATTTTTATCAATGTTATTAATTTTGATACAATTTTATAGGAGAAAATGTCAGTGATCCAAACTATCTTTAATCAGACAAATTGGTAGAAGTGTTGTTAAGTAGTTAATTCGGCGATTAATCTGATACGTACATCCAACGAAACACAATCACTGTCGAGACTTTCTTGATTAAACAGTGCAGCACAGCATCTCGTCGAGCTAGCAATCACGATGAATATTAGTTTTCAAGGCAAGCGCATTCTCGTCACTGGTGCTGGTCAAGGTATATTCGTTCTTTCTTTTAATATATATATTTTTTTTTTAATTCGCGTTCGAAGATTTACGAGGCGTCGTCTTCTTTCTCTTACTTCTTCTAACACCTATTAATCAAACAAATTGATTTTTAATCGATTGATAATTAAGAATAAAATTATATTACAATGTAAATGATAATAAAAAAATGTCATAAGTATAAGATATCTTCGTATAAAATTGTTTCACATAAGATATTAAATCGACTTAACAAAAAATTATCTGTTCTCTATTTAATTTTTTTTTTATTTACCAAACGCAGACCACCATATTGTAATTTCTTGCAATTACGTATACATTTTATTATATTTTTTCTTTTGTTTTCAATGTCACGATATAAATATCATTTATTTTTACTATTTTATAATTTTAAATTTTTATAATTTTATAATTTTTAATTATTGAGAAAAACATTATTTTTGCTATATTTAATATATTACCATTATTAATTTTTAAATTGATTATAACTGTATAAAAAATAAAAGATAAAATTTGATCATAGGAATTGGTAAAGATCTAGCACTACGTTTGTCCAAATATAAAGCTGAAGTTATAGCACTTTCTAGAACGAGTGATAATTTAAACAAATTACTTGTCGAGGATCCAAAGATCATACCAGTATGCGTTGATCTTAAAGATTGGAATGCAACGAGAAAAGCTGTTGAAAACATTTTACCGATCGATCTATTGGTGAATAATGCTGGTGTAGCTCGTTTATCTCCTTTCTTGGATGCAACACAGGAAGAATTTGATTTAGTATTTAACGTCAATGTTAAAGCCATTATGAACGTCTCTCAAGTGGTCGCTAAGAACATGATCAAAAGAAATGTTGGTGGTAGTATCGTCAATATATCCTCCCAAGCAAGTAAAGCAGCATTGAAGGATCATGCTGTTTATTGTTCATCCAAAGGGGCCGTCGATATGTTAACAAAGTGAGAACATTTTATATGGTTTTTTTTTTATATACTGGATGATCCAATAATCATTAGAATAGATGATTGATTCTAAATGGATTAAATATTCACGAATATACATTCATCCGTTGCAAGTAGTTGTCCTCTTGGAATCATTTATTTTTTTTTTTCATCTGATATGTTTTTTTTTAACTCTAAATACGAAAAAAAAATAGATGGATTTGTCACAATTGCGTGAGTCACTAAAACTTTCCTTTTTTTTTCTTCTTTTCAAAATATTTCACCACGAATCAATCGTTCTTTCAATTTTAAAAAAGTTTAATTTGACTTTTTAAAATTGTATATTTAAAAATCATGATTTTAATATAGTAAAATATGAATTAATCAGATTAGTTTCGAATATTGTTATTTTATCTATCAATTATCTCCAAAGTAGAAACAAATTTCAAATTAGTTTTAAATAAAATTGATTCAAGAATTAAATGTAACATATTTTTGTGATTTTCTGTAAATTACTTTCAATTGAAATATTTAAACCGCGATTGGTAGTAAATAGAAAATATTTTATTCGATAGTGATCCCCCACCATTGAGTTTTTATCCGCTTTACGATAAAGTTACAGATTAAATAGATAAACTTTTGACCCTGAATAGTATTATTACATAGAGTATTGATTTATTTATTCGAATTTGCATTATCGAATAATTCAAAAAACCAAAAAATCCATACAATTTGTACTCTCGTCACGAAATAATCCCTTTCCTTGAATTTTATTTGTTTTTTTCATTTGTTTGTTTAGAACAATGGCTCTCGAGCTCGGTCCTTTTAATATTCGAGTGAACGCTGTAAATCCTACGGTTGTTCTTACAGAAATGGGAAAATTAGGATGGAGCGACAAAGATAAAGCTTCGAGTATGCTAAGTAAAATTCCATTAGGCCGATTCGCAGGTTAGTTTTATTCTCTAAACGATATTTATTCAAATTATGATTTTATTCTTCCATATATTATTATATAAGTTAGTATATTAACCCGTTGGCATACGATAACGTCTATGAGACGTCATTTTTCTTGTTTTCTTTTTTTCCTATAACTTCACACAGAGAACTATTAATTTATTATTTTAAAATGTTAATTTAATTATTATTATTAATATTTTGTATCAATTTCATTAAAATATAATTATAGAGAAATATAAATATTCCGTTCTGTTTTTAAACTTAGGATAACCGTTCAGTTGAGCCAATACTATTTAAAACACTTCAAATTTCGTTTTATTTCTGCACGTCAAGGTATTCAAATTTTCTTATTCTTTGTTATTCAATTTTGATTTTTTAGAAACCAACGAAGTCGTAGATGCGATAGTATATCTATTAAGTGATCGGAGTTCAATGATAAACGGAATAACTTTACCAGTAGACGGTGGATTTTTAGCAACATAAATTACCTTATTCAAATTGTGTAACCCATAAAAAAAAAAAAAAAGAAAAAAAAGACGTCATACAATTTCTATTTTTTCTTCAACCAATTCAAAAGTTTATAATCTTTACGTACTATGTAAAATAAAAATTCAATTGTGTAAGTATGTATATCACTGTAGTATAATCATTTACAAATATGTAAGTACAATACATATACCAACTAGAAGAAAATGATAGAATATAAAAAAAAACAAAAAATAAAAAAGAAAGAAAAAAAGAACACAGTAAGTAAATATCTATTCAGTAAAAAAAAAAGTATAAAAATAATAATAATAATAATTTGTTCCTTTTTACCATCCTCGTTATTAATTAAACATGAAATAGGAAGATGTTAAGAAAAACACACAACAAATCGTACAAATTTGTTTTGTTCGATCGTCTGTTATATTTTTAAAAAATATCTTTGCTCTCGTACTTTTCTTTTTCTTTTTTTCCTTGATTTCTTTTCTAAATTCTTTTCCTTGTCTTTTTTTTCTTTTGCTTCTTGTTTCTGTTTTTAGTTAATCGTGTCAAGTGGAAATTAACAAGCAGGCGGCAAGAAAATTTGTAAATTTGCCGTTAGATTTCCCCCTCCTCCATCCTCCCCCTACTCGAAAATATAATCGCAAACATTTTTGGAAAATATTTGCCGGCACAGATTTCTCTCTTTCTCTTTCTTTTTAATTTTTTGAATTTCTTTTTCAAGTTTTCCTACCGCAGCTGCTTAACCAATACTAAACGCAAAAACAAACAGTCTCGTTTGTTTCCTAATCGTTAATTAATTATTCCTATAAATAATAACATAAAACGATTTTGGAAAAGCAGGCTCGAATATCTCTGAGCACGAAGGAAAACATTACGGATTCGTATGTTGCATATGATTTATCTAACTATCTAACTATCTATCTATCTATCTTTAAATGTGTAATCTGTGTGTGTGTGTGTGCGTTTGTGTGTGTGTCTAAGATTTTTTTGATGATCGGATTAGGGCAAGGATGCAATGCACACACAAAATTTATCAATCGATATTAAATTTCTTATTTAAACGCGATGTGTTATCTAATATGCGTATTCATAATGTGTGTGTAATTATTTTTTCTTTTTTTATATTTGATTTTTTTCCTCGATTAGTTTTCTTCTTTCTTTCTTTCTTTCTTTCTTTCTTTCTTTCTTTATTTATTTATTTATTTCTTACTTTCTTTATTTTTTCTCTCTTTGTTTTTATTTTTCTCTTTTTTTTGTTTGTTTTTGTTTTTCCACAAAACAACTTCACGAAGCGTCACGAACGTAGTACACAAAAGCATTACACAACAATATATGTGAATTCGATGATCTCTTACGAATTAAATGTGAACCCACCTTCACTTTCTCTCAAGATTTAATTTTACTTTTAATTAATCGCACGAGTTAACGATTATGAAAATGAATAAACTTGGTAAATGAAACACAAACATATATAAATATATATATATATGTATGTATATCAGTTGATAGCACACACTCTGTGTATACTACTAACCACGATCTTTCTCGATCATTGCTGTGTAAGCAACTCTCTTCTCTCTCTCTCTCTCTCTTTTTCTATTATTAATAATAATATATAATACTTTTTACATTCGTTTAACGCTCGAATAAAAAACAAAAAAATACTGTAAAAAAAGAAAATAAAAATAAAAAAAAAAGAACTGATACAACTGCTTGAATTTTAATTGAAATGTATGTATCATAGACAAAGCTATAAACTTCCTTAGATCAAAAGTATACTTTTACAATATACCAATATGAAGTTTTATAAAATCCCAAAAGAATTGTATTTACTTTAAAATATTTCGAACAAATTTCATTAATAATCACGTGAAAAGAAAAAAGAAGGAACAATAATAAATCGAGATGCTTAACTATAAAAGTAAAATATTCAAATTATTGAAGTTATGAAAAAACATAGCTACTTTTTTCTTTTTTTTTAAATAATTAGACATATTATTTTTATGTCGATGTACAAGAGAGAAAAAATAAAGAAAATAAATGAGTGCAACTAGAACGAAATAACAATGTTTTCTTTCGCGTTTTGTACGAAAATGTTGTATGCACTGGTTATTAATAACTCAATGTTTACTTCTCGAGCGTAAACGAACTATGTACAAGTGAATAAATGAGATGAGAGAATTGAAGACCCCCTTTTCGTCGTTCATTATGATTTTCGGCGATGGTCTTCAAAATACTTCCAACCATTTACATTTCTTTTTTGTTTTTTTTTTCATATAGTACACACAAAAACAGTTTTACAGGACAACTTAGAACTTCTCTCTCTCTCTCTCTCTCTCTCATTCTTCATATTTATCGCCGCAAATCGGACATTTAAAATTCTCGCTTACTCACTTATATATACTACTTATTTACTTATTTATTTATTTACTTAATTACTTAATTAATTAATTAATTATTTATTTATGTTATCTATCTCTCTCGTTTACTATTTCTTTTATTAATTCTTCTTCTCACTTCACGCACAATTTGCTTCGTATTTTCTCTCGCAATTCGCACACGCGTACAATTATAATTTTTTTTTATGGCTGTAACCCCCCCATCATATATCACTTTTTCATCGAAATTGTTTTCTATTCATGTATTTACATAATAATAATAATAATAATAATAATATAATAATAATGATAATAATAATAATAATAATATGTAAATCGTTCGTTTTTTGCTTTACTATGTTTAGGTTTTTGACATTTTTTTCCTCCTTCTTCTTTTCTTTTTTAAATTTTTCTAATCGATAAGTTGGATACATCATTTTTGAATTGGGTACACGTGTAAGATTTATTTTTGTTAATTTCATTCATCGTTCACTTTTAAGAGAATCTTGGGATTCTCCCAATTTAAAATTCATTGGCAGTCGTCTGTATGGCGTTTTTTGACTATAGTAATATCGCATTTGTTTCTCTCTCATTTATATATTGATATTTTTATATTTTTTATATAATATGCTTACTTTATAATGCACTATTTTAAATATTATCGATCCTTCGAATTTATCGGTGCAAATTTGTCTTTCAATTTTGATTGATTCATTGATTGATTGATTGATTGATTAATTTTTGTCTTCTCTTATATTTTTATTTTATAATGCACGTGCAATATTAAAATGCAGAAAGGATAAATTGTTTGTATTTATATAAGGAACGAGATTTCGAATAATTTTTAAATAAAAATCCTCCCCAACGGAGGAAACATTTTCATTCTTTTCTTTTGTTTTTTTTGTTACAATTTATATCCTTTCATTCTGTCAGTCAGCCCGAGAAGAACCTTCAAAATTATCGTATTATCTTTCTTTCTCACATTCGTGACGTCGATTATTACTATAATGGCAAGCCATAAAGATGAAACGATTAGAAGATTAGGACAACGATAATTTATTATAAATAAAAATATGTAAAAACTTTTAAACTCGTGTTGGAAGTGATTTCTTTTTCCCTGTCGCAAGAAAAGTTTGATTCAATTAAGCGCATAATACTATTTATTTTTAACGAAATTAGGTGAACGAAAATTTATATATTAATGTATTGAATAATACAAAAGAAAAAATTCCAAAAAAATGTAACTGATACAAATTTATAAAAGAAAGATCATAGTAATAAAATCGAGATAAACGTGTTGTCTCACGACGATGTATTAATGAATTCAATTTACCCGGAAGATAAATTAAGTCAAGGAAGAAATGAATAGAAGTGGAAGATACGTAACGATGACGTGTAAGAATAAATAAATCATTTAAAGAAAATT